>NC_138552.1:135548181-135898181 GCF_964273705.1 Natrix helvetica | reverse complement strand
ACTTTCATAAGCCTGCAGATACAATCCATCAGAATTACATCAAAATAAAACAATGGCTGTCTGCTGGAGATAGATTTTTATAACACTTACATACATTTATGATTCATTAAGAAGGACACAGTGGCTGAGTGTCTAAGATGCTGAGCTTGTCAATCAGAAAGGTCGGCAGTTTGGCAGTTCAAATCCCTAGCACTGCATAATGGAATGAGCTCCAGTTACTTGTCCCAGCTTCTGCCAACCTAGCAGTTCAAAAGCATGTAAAAATGCAAGTAGAAAAAATAGGAACCACCTTTGTTGGGAAGGTAGCAAGATTCGATGCGCCTTCGGCACTTAGTCATGCCAGCCACATGATTACGGAGATGCCTTCTGACAGCTCTGGCTCTTCGGCTTTGAAATGGAGATGAGCACCGCCCCTTAAAGTCGGGACTGGCTAGCACATATGTGCGAGGGGAACCTTTACCTTTACGATTCATTAAAGGAATCTCTGTAGCCATGGTTTCATGTCAAACTTGGATTGCCTGCTCTTCATGCAAGGTGTTATTTATTCCTCTTTCTTTTTGTACATGACACATATTTGGAAATGGCTAGACAACCTACAACTCATTGGAACATCCTTTCAGAGATATTACCTATCAGATTCTTCAATGCCTTCCAATGTACTACCTTCACTAGAAAAGTTGGGATACATTCAGAGATGTATCTGCCTTGAAAACAGTCCATGTTGAACCGTGTTTGACTATAGTATAGCCAAAGGTTAGCACAGGAAATGTTTTATGAGATTTTTGTATTTGTCGTAAGCTGTCTTATGATAATTTTTATTATATATATTTTTGATAAAAATTTGTCAAATTTCAATTTCACAGGAGACACGAGTCCCAGATTTTGAACACTTTCTGTAAGTTAGCCCATTTGAGGTACCTTGATTCAAAAAAATGTTGCCCTGTGGTAGTACCTTTTTGCTCAGTCAAAGGTTACTAGGATGAAAGTGTTAGTGCTATATAGATAACCACCTTAATTTAGTTTATCTATAGCAATCTGATTTGGAGAAATATCTTGGGGCAAGTCATTATATATGAACAATTGAAATGAATAGATCATAAACAGAGGTTGTATTCAGCCGGTTTGGACTGGTTTGCCGAAACAGGTAGTGGAAATTGTGAATGGCCCCCCCGCCCCGGCTCTATGCCATCCTATTTAGGCCCATTTTCAAGCCAAAGCGCATGCACAGAAGGCCTAGCACATGCGGGGATGCACACACTCTCACATTTGCAAACCAGTAGGGAAAGTAAATTAATACCACCCCTTGTCACAAATACATGAAGAGCTGATGCTTCCACTCTTACAGTTACGCTGCCTGAAATAGTTGATATCATTATGAGGTGGTACAAGAAGACATGTTTCTTGAAGCAGCTATGATCTCTGAACTCTAGCTCCATTAGTTCTGTCGTATTTTGCCAATTTTGTAATATCTATTCAGGTTTCAGAAGCAGATGCCTATACCAGCTAACGCTTAAAAGATGGAATAGATTGTCAGATGTTGATATTGTAATGCTTTAGACAGAGTGTAACCCTAACTCCTGGATACGTTTAAAATGAACGTGTCCTGTTTTTATTTATATTTCTTTGACATGTTTGTCTGAATGCTTAAGGCAGCAATAAAACAACAACAACAACAAATATTTATAATGAGCAAGTGCTAACATTCATTTTGTATCTCTGTATTGACTGTGAACAGTCAGGATTTCCTGGAAGCTATCTGAATTAATCACATGTCTATACATCTGTATCCAATAAACAGACACAAAAGATCAATGACACATTTGTAAGAATATAGGAGGTACAGAGAACCTGATCAATCATCACTATCCATTCTACTAGCAAGACGCAAAATTGGATACACTCCTACACAATGCTTTTGGAGAAACGCTGTTTTTAAAGTATTAACATGGTCTTTAGAGTATTATGTGCATACGTTCTCTTTCTATTTCAGTCTCTCACCAAGTAGTTTTCCTTTTTAAAATTTGGATTTAATCATATTTTTACACAGGGTAGTAGCCTTCACGCTACAGCTACATTAGCAGACCCAATTTAAAAACACACAGAATTGATGATCCAATACTACTATAGTGAATATTTTAAAAGCAGTGGTATTCATACAATTCTCGAATAGGCAACTATGATAGTGGGGTTGGGAGCCTTCAGAATTGTGCATCATTATTTCATTTCTTTCCACTGCGTTTCAATTCTGTCTTTCTGGGAATGGGACTAGACCTATTGGAACAAAAGACAGTTATGGTTAATGTGATTATAATTGGCGCACCAGATATGAAATTCTTGGCATAGTGAAATGAAGAGGAGTATGTATTTCCACTACGTCCAGCCTAAATAAACCACAATGACTCCACCTCATTTCCTCTGTAATGTATCACTCCTTCCACCGCCACCTGGAAGAAGTTAAACACTTTGACAGTTACTCTGGAGATGTCCAGACCACAACATGCCTTATAACCTGCACACTTTGACTGCTAAATAAAACATAACCACAGAATGCACACAGGATGTTTGATATTCATTCTGCACTAAACAGTGGTTGAAGAGTGGGTGAGCTATTGGTTGACTGACTATGGCCTTTTCAACAATATTGTAAGAAATTTGGTATGTCTGGCCAACATTCAGTGCTAACTAAAAAGGATGATAGACAACCACAACTTGATGATAATGTCTAACTATTCAGTGACGATAATGAAAGCTTTTAAAAATCCTATGGACAAACAGATACATATATCACATCAATCCAAGCTTTAATCGGTTTCAAATATTATAATCCAATTTTCTGATACTCCGTTATTATTTAAATAAATTTTCTAACAGTATTGTGAATCTAGAAATGCTTGCCCTTTAAATTAAGAAACAACTTTTTACAAGTTTGTTGTTTCCAAACGGTTTGGTTTTGATATCTATTTTCTGATATGTGTCGTCGTTTTTTCTTTTTCATTCTTTGTTCAAAGTTTGGGTTTGGTTCCCCACCCCCACCCCCTTTTAACTTTTGTATCCAGTTAATGTTTTTCTTTTTGTGTTTTTTACATTAAAAAATAAAAACCCAAAATTGTAAAAAAATTGCTATGATGCGTATTTGAGAAAGTGAAAGTGTATTGTATTTATTTTAAAGGCTCCATATGAACAAACATAGGCAGAAAGTTAAAAATCAACGTCAGCAGAAAAGCAAACAAGAATATAAAATATCAGCTATTAAATATAGTAAGTTAAACATTTGAGCAAATGAAAAGCTATTGCAATGGCTGAAACTTTCCAACTTTTGGTGCCAATTCTAATATTCCCTTGTCGGAGTCCCTACCTGGCTAATGTCTTCCAATGAATTTACAAAGATGATCCCAATGCATTAGTCAGTATTAGGCTTCAAGTCATAAGATTTTTTTTAAAGGTCAGAAATATATACTGTATATATGAACCTGCTTTAAAATCTATTCGATATATTCCAATTGAAGAAATTTGCTCAATATTTTCTTCTTCCTGCATTTGACACCAATGATATTTTAGAAGTAATCACCACGGGAAAGCTCTCATCACAGTGGTCTAACTTGGATGTCAGCCTAGCATAATTTTGGAAATATAGCCAAGCAATCTTTCAGTAGAAAACACTATAACTACCACATGTCACTAACTACCTATCTGCCCTTCACTGAACTTGATCTTCATCAAATGTTACAGACTTGGAGGATTTATTATTTGTCAAGGGTATTAAATTAACCAAGGATTTTCATTCAAATTACTCAGTCAAACAGTGGAGTGAGATTAAAAGATTATTGCTAAGAATCCAATGTTTAAAGTTTTTTAAAGTGCCAATACATTGCTTATACTTCCTGGTTGGTGGCAGAGATTTCTCTACATTCAATAAGTCTCTGGGATGTAGAGACAGTAGATTAAAAATTCTACTGTGCACAGAACTAGCTGGACATGTTTTGAGGAATATTGGACATTGGTTATCCTTGCGACATATTGGCCAAAATGTGCCCCCCAAAAACCCTCCCCCAACTCTTGTTTTGTCCTTATGGTTAACAAAGAATGTTGCATGAATACAACTATGATTGGTCATCAAGTCACCTTCTTTCTTGTCTTACAAAAACAAACCTTACATGACATTGGGGAAAAGCACAATGGGGGCAAAGATCAACATGAATAGGATGCATTGGTGACAACCATGGTACAGCATATGCAAAACTGCAGAAGTGTAATAGGCATAATTTTAAAAAAAACCATGAATGACATGGAAGGAAGAAACTTAGTTTATTTGTAATAAATAAAAAGGACAAGGATACATTAGAGTAGAATAAAGTTGCTGTGATTTTTGTGCATATTGTGAATACAAGCATTCATGTGAAGATGTAACTTTTGAATGAAAGGAATGCAGATCGGAATGTATGAACTAGTATCATTCATATAGTCATGGATGCATATGAAAGTAAGCAGGAATTCATAGCAAACATTGTTATATGTCACATCCAGAGATGAATAGAATAGAACAGAACAAATTAGCAGAGTTGGAAAGGACCTTGGAAGTCTTTTATTCCAACCCCTGCTTAGGCAGGAAACCCTACACCACTTCAGACACATAGTTATCCAACATCTTCTTAAAAACTTCCAGTGTTGGAGCATTCACAACGTCTGGAGGCAAGATAATGGATGGATGGATGGATGGATGGATGGATGGATGGATGGGATGGAGAAAGGAAGGAAGGAAGGAAGGAAGGAAGGAAGGAAGGAAGGAAGGAAGGAAGGAAGGAAGGAACATATACAGTATGTCTTCTCCAAAAAAGTACTGAAAATTAACCTTCCAACATAATTTAATTTAATTAATTTAGTTTATTAAATTTATAAACTGCCCCCTCTCCCTGAGGGGACTTTGAATAATGAATTGTAAGTACATTTGAAGTTGCTTGGAACAAAGTAAAATAATTGTTATAAAATGCATAGAAATGTATAGAATTACATCAGTAAAAAAGAAGTTTGGTAAAATAATGATATATTTTTTTGTATGGGAATCTGTACTGTATTGAACTAATATAACTAAATTTTGGAAGACAAAATTTATCTCAAGAATTTAAACAAGAAGTCAACTTCAACCAGATGCTGGAAGGCTAGTGAGTTTCCTTTTGCAACTGGTTGGCCACAATGATAACAGATTGCTGAAATGGATGGCCCAGAGGTTCAATCTAGCAGGGCACTGTTTATTGTTATGTTCTTGCGGTGGATCAATGCAAGTTCTTCTGAACTTGTTATAAAGCTATCTTGCCCTCAACATTCTTGCAGATACTATACATCTGTAATATAAATAAAATAAAATAAAACCACTAATGCGCAGCTACTACTCAGAGGTCCTGTTTTAATTGTGGGTCTATGGAAGACATATGTTTAAGTAAAAACTATTGAGAATCTACCGGAAATCCATCAGATGGTTATTCAGCTTTTCAGTTGCTCTTAAACAGTTCCAGATTAAAATGAAGCAAACAGCAGCCAAAGGCTACAGATGAAATGGCTTGCCTCCAGGATCATTTGCTCAGCATTGTTATATCATCCAGCCTGAGTTTAAATTTGCTACAAGCCTGACCCCTGGAGTACAAAGGCCCTAAAATTAATAAACCCAATTGCTCTAGAGTAAGAATTGAAATAACACAATGGAAAAATGACAGCTTCCTTCTCTGACCATAGTTCAACTGGGATTCATTTTACACTGTGATTAAATTAATAACAATGTCATCTAATGTAGACTGTTTGGGGTTAGATAATCAGCATGGCATGCCCCAAATTGTTTTCTGTTGTGTGTAAACATGTTGCTTGTTGTACAAATGGTATGAGAATTTATACTACTGTGGGATACTGTGTTGTAAAATCAACACATATTAAATAGACTACACAAATGGATCTGGTTTATATACGTATATATAAAGTTGGCCCAAGTACGTGAAGTGTTAATACCACTTTATAATGCCTTGGTAAGGCTACACTTGGAATACTGCATTCAGTTCTGGTCGCCACAATGTAAAAAAGATGTGGAGACTCTAGAAAGAGTGCAGAGAAGAGCAACAAAGATGATTAGGGGACTGGAGGCTAAAACATATGAGGAACGGTTGCAGGAACTGGGTATGTTTAGCTTAAGAGAAAGAAGGACTAGGGGAGACATGATAGCAGTGTTCCAATATCTCAGGGGTTGCCACAAAGAAGAGGGAGTCAAACTATTCTCCAAGGCACCTGAGGGTAGAACAAGAAGCAATGAGTGGAAACTAATCAAAGAGAGAAGCAACTTAGAACTGAGGAGAAATTTCCTGACAGTTAGAACAATTAATCAGTGGAACAGCTTGCCTCCAGAAGTTGTGAATGCCCCAACACTGGAAGTCTTTAAGAAGATGTTGGATAGCCATCTGTCTGGAATGGTATAGGGTTTCCTGCCTAGGCAGGGGGTTGGACTAGAAGACCTCCAAGGTCCCTTCCAACTCTACTATTGTATTATTGTATTGTATTATTGTACTGAATAGAGCTAGATAAGGGGAGAAACCTTAGTAAAGGAAATGTTGCTTCTGAAATGATATATAGCATCAAAAGAGGTAAAATGATAAAACATTTAAATAATTTAAACAAGATTTGACAGTTGGCTGTAATGTTATAGGATTGATCAGTAAAGTTATTTTTAGCAAGTAGACAGAAGTAAAATTTCAGAGTTTGTTCTGGACTTCCAGATTCCAATTTCTTGGAAGCAAAAGGCCTACAACTTACAAGAACAGAGTGGTAATTATGATTTTACGTATATATAAAATCCAGTCATCTATACCATTTCAGAGTTCTCGTTTCTCTCTCTAGCCTTCTGTATAGCTTACACCAATACCACTTCTAACTGCAGTTCTTAGTATACTTACTAAGATACACGTCACATCTTTAAAAATGGTTTCCTAATCATTAAAAATGGCACTGGAGTAGAAATAGCAGAGCGGTTGAATTAGAGTAGACACATGTCTTGTGACATTTTAGGGATTCTGCAATTCCTCAAATTACAACACAACTCTAATTTGAAGGGATGGGTCAAGATAAATGGGAAACACTTTTTTATTTTCATTTTTCTAAATTGCTGTTTTTCATCACTTTGATTGTTTTTGGTGTGATACCATGAGGAATCATACTGGAATGCAGTGGTATATAAAAATAGATGCATAAATGTTGTGGCATTTTTTCTCTTTCTACATAATATTCAGAGTTCTACCTTCTGTTGACTCTCTTTAAAAGAGTAGCCACTGTATTCTTCTATCAGTTTGCCTCTCCATTATGTCCAGTTTAAATAGACCGTGCAGGTTGATGCACTGGTAGATCTCAAGCTCTACCAATATTCTTCTGCTCCCTTTAATCTCCTTTCTCCTTTCCCAGATCCCTTGAGGTCCTTGCGCTAAATAAAAACAGCAATATCCAGCCAACTGCTCCCTATTTCTCAGCCTTCTATTTATTTGTTGCATGTTGTGGTCAAGAAACAGGGTTTCTTAGATCCAACTCACATGCTGGTCAATAAAAAAAGAATAGAGCTTGGATTACACAATAACACTATGTTTCAATAAAATCCACATACTTATGATCCCGGCCTGAAGGATTGAGAAATATTAGTATTTATAAAAAGGGAGGATATTTTTGCAAATCCAGGCAGATGAGGTTTCCTTATTCTCCCAGGTCCAAATGCAAGATTCACCACTCCTCGGGCAGATAGGAGTCCTGTACAAGACTGCCTTTGAAGAAATGGAATGATTAAAGACTTGCTCCAAGCCGAGGTGGCACAGCAGTGGTGGGTTTCTACCGGATCGCACCGGATCGTGCGAACCGGTTGAAGAATGAACCCGGAAGTAATTTCTGGCCCCGCCCCCTTGGCGTTTTTTTTGCATCGGGGCTGACTCCCTGCCGCCACTGCTGTTCCTTGTCTTCTGGCCCGTTTCCCAACTGGCCTTTCCTCGCTTGGAGGGCTTCGGAGGGAAGCTTCTGCAGAAGCCCGGGTGAGTGACAACAAGTTCCCGCCGTTACGAAGTCTCGGAGGCTGTAATTTTCTGAGCTGTGCGCGCGCGCCTGTTTTCCACGGCGTGGAGCAGCAGCGAGGCTCTGCGAGGCCGGCAATGACTCAGGATGCCATCCGGGAAGACGAGGAATGCGAGGGGGGACCGTTGACGGCCTCCGCAATCATCGCTCGCCTCGCAGAGCCTCGCTGCTGCTCCACGCCGTGGAAAACAGGCGCGCGCGCACAGCTCAGAAAATTACAGCCTCCGAGGCTCAGAACGCTTCGGAGGGAAGCTTCTGCATAAGCCCGGCCGAGTGACAACAAGTTCCCGCCGTTACGAAGTCTCGGAGGCTGTAATTTTCTGAGCTGTGCGCGCGCGCCTGTTTTCCATGGCGTGGAGCAGCAGCGAGGCTCTGCGAGGCCGGCAATGACTCAGGATGCCATCCGGGAAGACGAGGAACGCGAGGGGGGACCGTTGACGGCCTCCGCAATCATCGCTCGCCTCGCAGAGCCTCGCTGCTGCTCCACGCCGTGGAAAACAGGCGCGCGCGCACAGCTCAGAAAATTACAGCCTCCGAGGCTCAGAACGCTTCGGAGGGAAGCTTCTGCATAAGCCCGGCCGAGTGACAACAAGTTCCCGCCGTTACGAAGTCTCGGAGGCTGTAATTTTCTGAGCTGTGCGCGCGCGCCTGTTTTCCACGGCGTGGAGCAGCAGCGAGGCTCTGCGAGGCCGGCAATGACTCAGGATGCCATCCGGGAAGACGAGGAACGCGAGGGGGGACCGTTGACGGCCTCCGCAATCATCGCTCGCCTCGCAGAGCCTCGCTGCTGCTCCACGCCGTGGAAAACAGGCGCGCGCGCACAGCTCAGAAAATTACAGCCTCCGAGGCTCAGAACGCTTCGGAGGGAAGCTTCTGCATAAGCCCGGCCGAGTGACAACAAGTTCCCGCCGTTACGAAGTCTCGGAGGCTGTAATTTTCTGAGCTGTGCGCGCACGCCTGTTTTCCACGGCGTGGAGCAGCAGCGAGGCTCTGCGAGGCGAGCGATGATTGCGGAGGCCGTCAACGGTCCCCCCTCACGTTCCTCGTCTTCCCGGATGGCATTTGGAGTGATTGCCGGCCACACAAACCTCGCTGCTGCTCCACGCCGTGGAAAACAGGCGGGCGCGCACAGCTCAGAAAATTACAGCCTCCGAGGCTTCGTAACGGTGGGAACTTGTTGTCACTCGGCCGGGCTTATGCAGAAGCTTCCCTCCAAAGCCCTCCAAGCGAGGAAAGGCCAGTTGGAAAAGGGGCTTTGCTCCTGCTCCGGGCTGGAGGCTTCCCTCCGAAGTCTTAGGATGTTCTGAGGAGCCCCCCAAGGAAAAACGCCGCTGCCAGGTAGTTAAAAGTACCTCTCTGATTCTGTCAGACTCTGTCAGTCTCTCTCTGATTCCCTCTCTCACTCCCTCTCTGTTCCTCTCTCTCTCTGTCTGTCTGTCTCACTCACACACACACACACACTGTGGTCACCTTGTTGAGTGTTCCAATCACATTTGAAACACTCAACAACTGGCCTGCATTTATGGTATTTTGCAGCATTCTGCAGTCATAGGACCAAAATATATGGTTAAAAGCATATATTTTGGTCCTATGACTGCAGAATGCTGCAAAATACCATAAATGCAGGCCAGTTGTTGAGTGTTTCAAATGTGATTGGAACACTCAACAAGGTGACCACAGTGTGTGTGTGTGAGTGAGACAGACAGACAGACAGAGAGAGGGAGTGAGGGAGGGAATCAGAGAGACTGACAGACACACACACACACACACACACAGAGACAGAGAGGGGGAGGGAGGGAGAGAAAGATAGAGAGACACACACAGAGTGAGTGATTAAGTGAATGAGTGAGAGACAGACACACCCACATACACAGAGTGACAGAGAGAGAGGAAGGGAGGGGAGAGAGACAGAGGGAGAGACAGAGACAGACACACACACACACACACAGAGTGAGTGAGAGACAGACAGACACACACACACAGAGTGACAGAGATGGGGGAAGGAGGAGAGAGAGACAGAGATACAGAGAGAGAGACAGACAGATAGACACCCAGAGAAAATGACAGAGGGAGACAGAGAGGGAGAGAGAGACAAAGAGCCAGAGAGAGAGAGAAAAAGAAAAAGAAAAAAAGAAAGTGGGAGAGAGAGATGAAAGAAAGAAAGAAAAAGAACTTATGACCACAATTGAGCCCAAAATTTTGGTTGCTAAGCAAGAGCATCGTTAAGTGAGTTTCACCACATTTTCCAAGTTAGCCATGCCCACCTGGTCACATGACTGCCAAGCCACTCCCACCAGGTCACATGGCTGGCAAGCCACTCCCACAAAGGAGGCCACACCCACAGAGTAGGTTCCAAAAAAATTTGAAACCCACCACTGTGGCACAGTGATTAGACTGCAGTACTGCAGGCTACCTGGACTGCTAGCTGCAGTTCAGCAGTTCAAATCCCACCAGGCTCAAGGTTCCTTCCTTCCGGGATGAGTAAAATGAGGACCCAGATTGTTGGAAGAATGTGGAAGAATTTGCATTTATTTTCATAGGACAGAAAGGGCAAATGAAAGATAAATTTTGCCTCACATACTAGGAAAAAGAAAATAGAAGTAAAATCAAATGTGGTAACTTCTTCCAAGTCTTTGGTTGATGTATGCCAGGGGTGTCCAAACTTGGCAACTTTAAGACTTGTGGACTTCAACTCCCAGAATTCCCCAGCCAGCAGAGCTGATGTATGCTAACATCTCTACTACCAGACTCGCCTCTCTTGCTTTCTAGTGTGCATTTATACCACTACACAAATGTCTTCATGGTTGATCCCAAAAATTTTAGCAGGTGAAGGAACGTGGGAAGGCAAAGACTGTCTGACTGAACAATGTTGCAGTAGGAAAGTTGACACTGAGGCTAGTCTCCTGATTTCTCACTTCAGTTTTATTTTCACAGTGGGGAAAACAAGCTAATTATGAAGGTTGGAGGCTGAGGAACTAAACAAGGGCAAGGAAGCAAGACATATCAAAGTACCACTTTAAGTAAGATGGGTATAAACGCATGTGGAATGACCTTGGAAAATAGGAAGAACCACTGGTTATTTTAGGGGTATTGTTTTTAACTTATTGTGTGTGTTTTAGGGGTTCAAAATCCTATATTTATATATATTGCTTTGTACAGTTCTTTTAATTCCATTTTTAACCTCCTCCATTCCAACTGTACATATTCAATTTTTATTGTATTTTGATATATTTGGCATGGACTGTACACCGCCCCGAGTCCCTTTTTGGGAGAGGGGGCGGTCTAGAAGCATGAATAATAAATAAATAAATGGACAACTATTGTGTAAAAGTAACTCAACCCACAGAAGTAGGGATGGCATGGGGAGCATTTCAGAAGGCAGCTTTCCCTGGTTTTCCAGAGAGTAAAAAGAAAGGAGGGGAGAAATAGATTTAGTCTGGCAAGATTCTATTAATGTAACCTTACAATTTAAAAAAATCATAATTAGAAATCTTATCTCAACTATTTTGTCTTCTTGTCTGGACTACTTTGGAGAATTGATAAGGGGAGAGGAAAATTCTAGGACCTGGAAAGTACTGGCCAATGGGGAACTATCCTTCCTAGTGAAAACTATTGCAAAACTACTTCTAGAATATTTCTCCTGCAGCAGGAGATGAGCTGAAAGTTAATTGATTCCCCTTCTAGAACCTATGGTGGTGTCGTGAAGATGTGAAGATCACTCTCAGTTTCATTCCCAAATGCAAAAGGATTCGGAATAGTAAGATAATCAGATATATTTACACAACTTGGTTGTGTAAAGTTCAATCATGATCTGAATTTAATATAACAACCCTGGTTTGTGCAATACACTGAAACATTAACTCATCACATTGACTGGGATCACAAATTAGCCAACTACATTTTACCTGAGTAAAATAAAACCCAGCTATTTCCTGCAGTACAATTTTAGAATGCTAATTCTTACACCTCAGGCATCACTGTAATTTCAAGACCCATGTAGTTGATTATTTTCATATTTCTTAACATTCTTTATAAGGCAGAAGTTAATTATTTTACTGTCTGCTTTGGAGAAGATGAGAATAGAAAATATATTTTACCTTCTCCTTTCCTGTCCTTGGTATTAAAACTCGAGCTACAACACAAAAGTCATCCACACCAACAATTACAATGCAAAGATGCAGATTCCATACACCCCAATTATGCTATTTTGCCACAACCAAGTGTCACTTTGCTGAAGATATGCACTAGCACAGCATTCTACTAACGGCCTCTTGAATCAATGAAAATAAGAATACTAAAAATATTTTAAACCACAGTTATCCCAGGAATTTAAAGAAGGTAGCATTACACAGACTATTAACTTTTTGGCATTTGCAGACCTAGCTTGAGCTGTCATCTTTGCTTGACCCTGAAACAACTTTCTCCGTCCCTGTTGCCAAAATGTCAGCATTGGATATCCGTGCCTGTCTTTTCCTTGGAGGAGTGAAGGGAGGATCTTTCAAAACTGACTAGTAGACATCAAGATGCAAAAGATTAGGAGAATCTGAGAAGCTATTCTTTCAGAAGAAATCACTCTCTGAGTCAGTTAGATGTAGATATATGATAACTTTTCTGCTTACCTTTGTTTTCTCAAAAAAAAAATATCTGTGTGATTTTCTTTCATGGGGATGTTTAAAGTAACAAGCTGGATAGTCATTCATAGGGGATAGAATGCCTTACCGCAGGAACATTGTTTTGACAAGTAACTCAAATAATACCTAACTTTACAACATTCTTAGAGAAGTACCAAAGTGAAGAGCACCGTTTCTCATATTTTTCATTCATCTAGAGTTTACTGTATTCCAGAGATAGAAGTGTGTGGGTAAGGGGAACAAGTAAAAGAATCAGAGAAGGCACAATGTAATTGTTCTCAGAAAGAGCTGTTCCTTTTTTGGGGGGGGGGGGTAGGGAAATTAAGAATAATTACCACCATACCTCTTCCTTAAGCCCATTGCCTTACAGAAGTCTACACACTGTGGTAGTGAGCAAATGAAGCCTGTACAGTATAAGAAATGTGTAGCCACAATACATTTATTATGCAATCTTCTGTTTAAACTGATTAAGATATTTAAATGCTACATGTGAATTCCTTATGGCCATTCATTGTAGTTAGGACTAGCTCAGGGTCCTTGTGGTCACAGGATCAAAATTCAGATGCTTAATAAACCTCACGTACCTACAAGAGTTGCAGCATAGTCAGATCATGTGATCACTATTTGGGACCTTCCCAGAGAGCTTTCAACAAGCAAAGTCCACGGAGAAAGCTGGATTCCCCTAACAAGCTCAGTGATTTGCTGCACAACTCTCTTAACAAACACATTGGTCACAGTGATGGAAGTTCGGGTGCCATAGTGATGATAAGTTGAGGATTGCCCGTATTCCAAAACAGAGCCAATATGTCAGGGTTCCAAGTAGCATCCAAAAGTCCAAGGCAAAGTATTGCTCAAAGTTCCAATTTATTAAGAGAGCCATGTTGGCACATCTGGGAAAACCCGAATCTGAAAGCTTCCAGGTTTTTCCCACCTACTTGAAAGTTCATGATCTTGCCCCCACACCCACAATCCCATCACATGGTCCAATCTCCCACTGCCACGTTGGCAGCTCCACCCATCCAGTTCCGGTCAGGTGTGGAGGTGCAGAGGTAAAGGATGACCTTGGCTTCCTAGAAAGAGTTTTGTTTTGACTACACAGTAGGTAACTCCATACAATTCCCCCCTCCCATCTTCCCACAATAGAAAAAGGCATAATAGAGAGTGTGGCAGGCCAAAGAGCCAAAGAAAGCTGCAGGCCTGACACAATGTTTCAAAAGATATTATGTGTAATTTGGGATAGGAACAGTCAAAATTAATCAAAAGTCAGGTTGGAAACTTATTTAGTGAATATTAACAGTTTTTCCTTTGGCTATGTTTGTCAAGTTGCTTTCACAACCTATCAGGTCCATTATGTGATACTCTTCTATAAAGAGCAATTTCTACTTGAGGGCGAGAACGAACAGGACTTACTAGAATCTTGAGAGGACTTATCAAATATTGAGAATCTTCTCAAAGAGAAGGAATACAAAAGTATGGCGTGGGAAACTTCCTATTCAAATAAATAACCAGAAAGCTTCTAAGCATATGGTCAAACCAAAATGGGTACTAGGGCACGATAAGGCTGGAGCCCAAAGTTTGTATGAATTAATTGATTGCCTGATTGAAGAAGGAAAATCAGGCACCTTATTTTGGTTTTCTTGTTGCTTTTTATTATTACTATGAGCTGCCCAGAGTTGCATTTAACAAGATGAGTCACCATATCAATCTTTTAAATAATTATGCTTTCAGGACCATCACTTATTTCACAATCATCATATCCCAGCCCAGCTCTGGTTTCCCCTAAGTTTACTTCTATTTCATCAACCCAATTTTGTTTGGAGTTGTACAACAGCAAGCATTACTACTCTTATTAAACATTTAAAAGTCAGACTTTCTTGTCACCTCTTTCAAATTATTCAAAAGATCCAAATATACAATTCTGTGGGTCTAAGACAACTCACTATGGCTAACACACTGGGACAACTAGCCACGGGATAACCTATCACGGAACAATTCAACGCTGTATTCATCTTTTCATTCAGTTACTTTTATTATTGTTTTTGTTGAAATTACTGTAATTCTTATATTTCCGGGCTGACTTTATTTTGTTATTATTGTCCAGGGTTCCACTGAAATTAATTGTTTGTATTTGTTGGATTGCCCCGTGGCAAGTTGGCTGCTGTGAGTTGTCCCTTTTCTGCCTCTCCCTATCCTATATTTATGATTAACATAGGGGAGCAGAATTCTTCAATTTCAGCATTTCTTTTTAAGCATTTATTCTGGCGCTCTGCTATCCTGATGTTCAATCTTCTCTAAGGAAACCTCCCTGAGCTATAGCAGAGCAATTGGTGACCATCTCTTCTGAGAAGGTTTTGCTGACTAGACTGGTCGGTGGGGATGTGGTACACCAGTACAATCCATAACATTTCCCATAAATTGCTATCAACTAATTGTTATCCATGAAAATATGCAACTATTTTTTAAAAAAAAAAGATGAGGAGAGGAGAATTCTGAAAAAAGCCGTTCAACTTAAAACACCAAATCATTTTCCTGTGTTATGTTACTGTAAAAGAAGAAATTCTTTGGTATGGTTCATTTACTTTTTGCAACCTTGCGAACCACAGAGAATTTTCATTGTGTTTTCGGATCTGAATAACACATTGGCTTTTTGCTGGCATCCCTCAGTCGGAAGGTTTCAAATGTTTGGTGAATGTTAAGGTCTTTAGAACTACTCTGGGTATAAAATATAAGTTCTTCTTCTCCCACGCACCTCAATCTGGCCTCCTACAAGAAAAGCTTTGGGGAAAAAACCCTTTATAGCAGTACTCATTAGAAAGTGGTATAAACTTTCAGGCAAGCCTCAGCAGCCTTAACTCTGAGAAAAATACCAGGCCTGGTTGATATTTGCTAACTGTTTTCACCAAACCCTTCAAAAACCTTGTTTGTTCACATCAAATAAAATAACACATTTTAGTGGTTAGCCCTATTGCCTCATCCTCCACAGTTCTTTGGGAGGAATGTCTGATGCATAAAGACTTTAGGAATGTTACAATTGTTGAAACTGTCTGTTATAACTTTCTATAAACATTTGCTGGTCATCACAAGAATTATTAGGAATTTTCTTTTTTCAGCAGGAGTGTCAAACATTGGCAACTTTAAGACTTGTGGACGTCAACTCTCAGAGTCGACTGGGAAAATTCTGGAAGTTGAAGTTCACAAGTCTTAAAGTTGCCAATGTTGGACACCCCCTTTTTACAGGTATTTAACAGGACATCCGAAGTACTATTTTCTAATAAGTTATGTGCCATTCCTTTTCCTTCAATGGAGATTGCCATGATGATCTTCCATTGGCCTTGGAGAATCAACACCAGACTTGTGGGTACAAAAGTGTATAGGCAACACAATCTTCTGCATGTTGATACACACCTCCTAGACAGTGGTGGGATTCAAAATTTTTTACTAATGGTTCTGCGGGTGTGGCTTTGTGGGCATGGCATGGCTTGGTGGGCATGGCAGGGGAAGGATACTATGAAATCTCCATTCCCACCCCACTCCAGTGGAAGGTTACTGCAAAATCCCCATTTCCTCCCAATCACCTGGGACTCGGGAGACAGAGAATAGAGCGGGGCGGGGCCAGTCAGAGGTGGTATTTACCTGTTCTCCGAACTACTCAAAATTTCCGCTACTGATTCTCCAGAACTGGTCAGAACCTGCTGAATACCACTTCTGCTCCTGGAGTAAGGACTTGCCATATAATTATCCTTAGAATTCACAGATTTCTGAACTTTGTGATTGCAGCAGTTACATTAACAGTAAAGGGTGAATAAGGAAATTCATTTTAGGATATTAAATTCAAGCCAACTATTTAATGTTCACATGGTTGCATAACCTATTGGGGGACTGTGAAAGCAGTAATAGGATTGGGAAGAGAAAATACAACATTCTGCATAAATGCCATCCGTGGCAGTGGACAGAAGTTATTCTGTTAGATGGAATGAGTGGATAAATGGGGGGGGGGGGATGAAAAATGCCAAAAAAAAAAAAAAGACACTTGGGCTATTTGAAAATCCAAGAATGAATGAGACTGGCGATTATTTTGGGATTTCAAAATTCCAATTGCAGTGAGAAACTTACTAGTGTAGTGGAGAAAATATTTTATCGTTATTATCAAGTATTGCTTTCTTAGTGGAAAGAAAATTTGTCTTATGTGCAGCCTGTAAAACACTTGGACATGTTAAAAGGACTAATTGTTTCTATATGTTGAACTTATGTTTAAGTATGACAAACATATGACAAAATTCATCAGGCATATCAAAAATAAATTCAAGACTGCTATCTAGGAAAAAGAATCAGAATAAACCTATCTAACTGATCCTAAATCATATATTGAAGAAAATGTTGAGCATCATAAAAACATACTATTTTGTCACTCTTTATTGTTTCCAGACTTATATCACAAGCAACATAAAAATATCATTTATTCCTAGGATAGTCAGTATATAAAACCATGAATCTGTGGTTGAAAAGCATTTCGTATGATACAGGTAGTCCTCGACTTACAACCACAATTGAGCCCAACATTTCTGTTGTGAAACATTTGTTAAGTGAGTTTTGCCCCATTTTATGACATTTCCTGCCACAGTTCTTAAGTGAATCACTGCAATTGATAAGTTAGTAACCCAGTTGTTAAGTGAAATCTGGCTTCCCCATTGACTTCGCTTGTCAGAAGGTCACAAAAGATGGATCACATGACCTTGGGACATAGCAACAGTAATAAATATGAGTCGGTTGCCAAGCATCTGAATTTTGATCTTATCATCATGGGGATACTACAAAGGTTGTAACTGTGAAAAAAGGACATACTGTAAGTCACTTTTTACAGTATCATTGTAACATTGAACGGACACTAAATGAATTGTTGTCAGTCAAGAACTATCTGTATGTAAATATGAAAGACTTAAGTGGAGCTGGATTGACCATTTTAAAAATGTGAAGACTGGAATTTGTCATTAATTAACTATAACAGTCAAGAATATGACAGTGATTCAGAATAAAAAGAAAGCATGTGGTTGTGCAAATAGAGACTTGTAGATATCTATATGCTACTAAAACCCGGCTATCTGTGTTTCTAACGTATTTGTAAGCTTAGGTTTGGCAAAGCAATGCATCATAGGGCAACAATTTTTGAACCAACATACCCCAAATGGACCAACTTAAGGAATGGATTCAAAATCCAGGCTCTATTCCTCTTGTGATATTGAAATATGGCAAAGTTGTGGTCATTTCAGAGCTACCGCACTTCTGCAATCAGTTGCAGTCACATGATTGTCACTTCCAATGCTCCCTGCCAGCTTCCCACAAGGAAAGTGAATGGGGAAACTGACAAAAAGTCAGAAATAGCTCCCACTCCCACTGCTTTTTTGCCCATCTGTGATCATTCTGTTCCTCTGGAAGGAAATATGACCCAAATATGGATTACAGGTTGTCTAGTAAACATTAACATTATTGACTTTGTAGTGGATATCATCCTGGTTTTACGAAATGCAGTTAAATCTTGCAAAACAACATCAGCTTCTTTAAGGCCTTTTCACATGTGTCCTCTTTTGTTGTATTCTCAGCCTAAGAGATGGAAAATATTGAATTCCTTTGTGAAACATTGTGTGCAAGTGCTGTTGGAAACTGAATGGAAAAGTTACAGTACATTGACAGTGTTTGGATGCATCTCAAATTTATAACACAATTAGCAAATTGCTGAATATCCTCAGTCTTGACAGCTTAACTTGAACTATAAGCTCTTGGCCTTATGAGTGAGTCATGGTTTTTACATTCTTTACAATTACAGCTGTCCAGCAATTAGTTTTTGCTTGAGAACTACTGACTTGTACTTTAGAATACATAACTGGATCAGAGGTGGGTTTCAAATCCCAGGGCTACTGTTTCACGCATGCTCGTGCACGTGCAACGCTTCTGTGCATGCACAGAAACTTCCGGACAGGTGGGCCGAGCCTCCCACCACCGCCACTACCGGTTCGGCCAATCTGGGCTGAAACGGGAGCAACCCACCTCTGAACTGGATGCAGAGATCAAGGTTTGTAAAAGCCAGAAAACTACTGAAATCACTGTTGAGATACATATTTCAATATCCTATTCAGGTGAAATTTTCAGAGGAATGGGCAAGAAAAAGGCATACATTTTCTTTGGACAAGGTAACAGATGATCTCATACTTGATTCAAAAGCCACATTCTGAACTGAGTTCCTAGTGAAGATACAATAACTTCATTAAAAAACAATTTAAACAAATGGTGCAGTTTATGGTCAACTATGAATTCAATTTAATATTTAAAGGTTTTTTTTTTTAAAAAAACAATGAAAACCCATAAAGGCGATGCAAAACCAGTGGTGGGATTCAAATAAATTAACAACCGGTTCTCTGCCCTAATTTCTTCCAACAACCAGTTCACCAAACTGCTCAGAAAGTTAACAAGTGGTGCGGACTGGCTGAATCCCGCGCTGTGCAAAACTATACTTTTTCCCCAATAATTTTACTAAGAATTATATTAAATGGTTAAAAATACAAGAACAATATAAATACATTTTAAAAAATGAAAAGAAAAATATTAAAAAGTAGATTTAAAAAATCCCCCAAACACCCATAATGAGATGCTGTTCACTAAAATCCAGAGTTTCAAAAAAAAAATTACAAACTTTTGGTTTATCTTTCATTCAGAATATATACCGGTAGTATATTTAGAGATGTTGGACTTTGCTCACTTTTCATTGTACTGTGACAGATAAAGATGTACTGGCAATAGATAGATAGATAGATAGATAGATAGATAGATAGATAGATAGATAGATAGATAGATAGATAGATAGATAGATAGATAGATAGATAGATAGATAGATAGATGATAGATAGATGATAGATAGATAGATAGATAGATAGATAGATAGATAGATAGATATGGATGGATGGATGGATGGATGATAGATGATAGATGATAGATGATAGATAGATAGATAGATAGATAGATGATAGATAGATAGATAGATAGATAGATAGATAGATGATAGATAGATAGATAGATAGATAGATAGATAGATAGATAGATAGATAGATAGATAGATATGGATGGATGGATGATAGATGATAGATGATAGATAGATAGATAGATAGATAGATAGATAGATAGATAGATAGATGATAGATAGATAGATAGATAGATAGATAGATAGATAGATAGATGATAGATGATAGATGATAGATGATAGATGATAGATAGATAGATAGATAGATAGATAGATAGATGATAGATAGATAGATAGATAGATAGATAGATAGATAGATAGATAGATAGATGATAGATGATAGATGATAGATGATAGATGATAGATAGATAGATAGATAGATAGATAGATAGATAGATGATAGATAGATAGATAGATAGATAGATAGATAGATGATAGATGATAGATGATAGATGATAGATAGATAGATAGATAGATGATAGATGATAGATGATAGATGATAGATGATAGATGATAGATGGATGGATGGATGGATGGATGGATGGATGGATGGATGGATGGATGGACGGATGGACGGATGGACGGATGGACGGATGGACGGATGGACGGATGGACGGATGGACGGATGGACGGATGGACGGATGGACGGATGGACGGATGGACGGATGGACGGATGGACGGATGGACGGATGGACAAATGGACAAATGGACAAATGGACGGATGGACAGGTGCATGGGTGCATGGATGCATGGATGCATGGATGCATGTCATTATTTTATTTTGACCAGCTTCTATCTTATAATTTTACCTCTAGTCTGTGTCTTAATTTTCTTTAAATAATATTCTGTTTGTTAGTTCTAGAGACAGGTAACACTGGTAATAGTCACTAATATTCTGTATCATTCCTTTAGTTTGTGTTTTATATCTGGTCCTTCTCTTTTACTTTTAAATAATTTGTTAATTATTTTGTTCTATATTGGTCCACAACAACAATTTATTATTATTGGTCTTCCATTGAAGGAAACCTTTACTTGACTATATTATTTTGGAAGCTGACAGTCTCATATATATATCCTCCAATTACATTATTGTATGTGTTCCATAAAGGTCAGCGTTATTTTAATACCTATGCCCACATTTTTTTGATTGAACATATGCGGATAACTCATGGAAACTCATAACGTTGTGAAAACAGAAATGAGTACCCAATTTAGGAAGAACACTGTTGGTTTGGAAAAGCTAAGACTATTATATTTGTTTTCCACACAGGTTTGGAAATGGAAATCTTAACAAGTTTTGCAGAAGTAAACTTTCGTGAATTACCGCAAACCACACAATCAGAGTTCAGGGAATTGCTTGTCTTTTGAGGCTACACTGAAGAATTCAGCCAGACAATAAATCAGCTGGAACAATCCCAACAAAAAGCCAGTTGCTAGTACTCTCATCTGAATCTAGTTGTGCATGTATAACATTTGGAAGTTATCAACAAAAGCTTCAAAATAGGTTCCAAACATATATTTTCCTAAAACATTTTTTTCTGGAAACCTGCTTTCAACACTTTGGACTTTCATAACACATAAAGAATGACCACATTCAGCAAGTTAATCTGAACAGGAGCTGACCCCTGTTTAGGTTAATATTCTAATGATTATTGTAATGTGTGCTGTGTTGGGAAACATTTGGGAAGTGTTTGAAATATGTCCATAAACATCAGCTACTTTAAGATGTGATGGCATCATTATTCAGATGTCTTATTGCAACTGGTGCACAATACAAAGGTTTGCAAAAATCCTCCTAACTCTTTGAGCAACAGTTTGGGTCTAGGAGAACCTCCAGTTTAAGGACCAGGTCTGTCTCGGGCTATAGAACCTCATCCAGCACCAAAGGTAGCACAGGCCAAGAACTGGAAGATGGCAAAACACAAAGCCTCTCAGTCTTCTCAGGTTTCAGCTGAACCCTGTTGCTCCCCATTCAGATCCTCATAATCTCCAGATATAGGATAAAACATCCATGACATCTTTTAAATTGTGAGGGGCAGAGTAATATTATTCCATATCATTGGCATAATGATATCTCACACCAAGGCATCAGATCATCACATCCATGTGAGATTTTGAATAGGAACGGAGAGAGTACTGAATCTTATAAAAGGAGCCCAATGTGGGATCTTTCCTCCCCAAATGCCACTATCTGGAACTGACCCTAGAGAAAGAAGGTGGAATGAGCACAACGTAGTACCACCTACCTCAATCCTCTCAACCAATTCAAAAGGATAGCATGGTTGATGGTATCAAAAGCTTCAGAGAAGTCAAGTAGGGCAAGGCTATTGTCAATCCCATATCAAGATGTATGTCCCAACCAAAAGAGAATCAGATAATCACCTTCATCCTCTGAAACTGTCATTCAACCACCTTCTTAACCATCTTCTCCAGAAAGGAGAGGTTAGATATTGGACAAAAATTGTCCAGTATCATAGGATCTAATGATGGTTTCTTAGGGAGGGAGCAAACCAAGGCCTCTTTAAATAAATTAGCCCCCTCGTTGAAAAAAGAGTTTACCAGCTCTAGAAGCCAATCATAAACCCCCAGCCAGGAGGAGCATGGATCTAAATGCTTTTTTTAATTCACTTTTGTACATTGCTCAGTGTCATATTTTCATTCAAGTTTATATTCCAACCATCGGTGCAGAAAAAGAGAGGGTTGATGACTTCTACGATCAAGTTCAACTTAAAGTCTACACAACATCCAAAGACGATGTGCTGCTTGTGATTGGAGACAGGAATGTCACAGTTGGAAACATCAAAGAGGAGAATATAGTTCAGTTGTATGGCTGGGGGAATTGTAATGGAGCAGGAGACCAATTTATCCATTTCTACCATTCTTATCCATTTCTTCATAGTGAACGCTTTCTTCAAATGATACCTCTGCACACAGACATCATCAGATGGAATATACAGAAATCAAATTGATTATATTATTGGTAGAAAGAGATGGGGGAGCTCAATTATAGCATTAAAGACATATTCGCTGGCTGACTATGGAACAGATCTGCTCATGTGCAAGATCCAAGTTAACCTAATGAAGAAGAAAACCAGTCAATTTCCGCAATATGACTTTGAGCATAGACCCATCATTTTCAATGAGAACATCAGGAATCACTTTTAGATCCTGAACCTTACTAACAGAGAACTAGCGGATTTATGGAATTAACCTAAAGAAGTCATAAAAGATAAGTGTGAATCAAGACTGCAAAAAAATGAAGAAAAGAAGAAAGAAAACTGAATGGCAAGGTGGCAACCAAACTTTGCCAACAAATGTGAAGAACAACATGATGACCAGCCAATTGGAAGAGGTTAGTCTACATTCCAATATCAAAAAAACAAAAACCTCCTGAAGACTTTATAGAATCTGTAAACTATTGTACAATATCCTCAATTTCACATGAGTAAAATAATGGTTAAGATCATTCAACATAGATTAGGGTCCTACATTGGGAGGAGGGGAGATGCTAGGTGTTCAAAACATTACAATATAAGACATTATTGCTCATGCATGTTGGGTAATTGAAAAAGCCTAAGCATGCCAAAAAGAAATCAGTATTATAGAAAAGCCTTTGATTATGTTGATCATGTAGAATGTGCACAGAAAAATGGAAATCCCAGAACATCCCATTGTCCTCATGAGAAACTTATATACAGGTCAGGAAGCCACTGTCTAGACAGAAATGGTAAAACAGACTAGTTCCAGGTTGGGAAAGGAGTGCACCAAGGCTACATACTATCACCTTTACTTGTTCAACCCAATGTGAGGATTCCAAGTAACATCCTCAACAAATAAAGACTCCGAGGTTGAATTTCCTCAAAGTTCCATTTTATTAGAGATGCCATATTGGCACATCTGGGAAAACCCAAATCTGAAATCCCCAGTTTTCCCCACCCAAATGAAAGTTCAAGTCCCTGCCCAGCACCCACATGTCCATCACATGATCCAATCAGGCACCATCCAAAACTGGAGATGCCTCCCAGTCATCTCATCGCAGCTGCAGGGCAAGAGGGCCTTGACTTTCTGAGAAAAAATGTTATTTTGACCATGTGTCGCCCACACTCTATATAATTCCCCCTCCCATTTTTTCAAATGTGGGCAGGCCTGAAGGCCCAAATGTAAAAGATGGCTTCCAGGTCTGACACCGATATGCACAGTACACATTAAGGGAAGCAGGACCATAAGATGTGCATGGTTTTAAAGTTGGAGAAAGAAACATCAATGATCTGCACTAATGCTGATGACACTATCCTGATAGCCCAGGGGTGTCCAAACTTGGGAACTTTAAGACTTGTGGACTTCAACTCCCAGAATTCCCCAGCCAGCATGGCTGGCTGGGGAATTCTGGGAGTTGAAGTCCACAAGTCTTAAAGTTCCCAAGTTTGGACACCACTGTGATAGCCAAAAGTACAAAGGTTCTTCAATCCCTGGTATTAAAAGTCAAAGAGCACAATGAATAAAATGGGACTAAAATAGCTGTAGCAATAAAACTTAGACTTCTATACAACTTCCATGGGATTTGGAGTCTCTGGATGCTGCATCCTTTGTTTGCCTGCTTTTCTACCCTTCTGACCACCCAGAAATGTGCAAAGTCCTCCCCCCTCCAATTTTTCGGCAGCCCTATAGAGGCCATGACCCATAGTTTGGCAACCCCTGCCTTAGTGCATGCTTAATACACCACCGTTAAAGAAAGGAGAAAAAGGACCAACCAAAGATGTTAAGGCACAATCAATCACAATTGGGAAGTGTTTGGATTTCAAACTACTTAACAGCTTTAAAGGTAAATACCCGCACCTTGAACTGGATTCAGAAGTAAATGTAGTGTTTTCCAAACTGGAGCCAGGGGAACATTCTGGTTTTCATACCTACCATTCTAGGCCAGTGGTTAATATGAAACATTAGATTTTTTTTTTCCAGTGAGAGCTCAAACTACGCACCTATTTGCTCGGCTCCTTAAGCTGCTTAATGATGTGAAGGACAACATGAGATGATCCAGATGGTGGTTGTTTAACATGTTTATATGAACTTCATTTCAGAGAATATTTTATGTGTGTCTCTTTGTGCGTGCTGCTGCAGCTGGATTCTGGCAACTCTAAGAAGCCAGGTCAATAGAACAAGTTCTAAAGTTTTTCAGACACTTCTAACACTTGCATATAACTACCATATGGCTATGGAATTCGCTTGAGTTGCTTTCATAGCCATGTAGAAATACTTAGCACACAGATATTGTTTTCAAGTATTCTTGGGTATGGACTTATATTAACATTGTAATTTTTACCGCTTTTACACTCATTAGTAGGTAAACGTGGTCCAATATTACAGACAGATGAAAACTGGGGAAAAAAAGTTTCCGTTATGATTCCTTGTGATTTATTTCAGTACTCAAGGTTGACTCAAGCCTTTCTTCCTTTTGAGGTTGGTAAAACGAGGACCCAAATTGTTGGGGCAATATGCAATTATTGCTGACATTGTAAACCGCCCAGAGGCAGTATATAAATCCAAATGCTATTTCGATTATGCCATTTCATGACAGAGATTTGCAATTGAAATGTCCTGCTTTGCAAATCATTTTATTTCCTATTATACTTTAACAATCCCCTTTGTAAAAAAACAAAAAAAAAAGACAGAAAAAGTAAACATACTGTATCTCAGAATTTTAAAAATAATCTGATGCAAAGAATGCAGCTCAAATGGTCGAATTCCTACAGGACAGCAAATGATAATATTATTTATTTGGTTTTGGCTTAATGAATCAACCACAGTCATTTATAAACCGAGGCTGGATTAAACTGTTGGGTGAATCCAACCACAAGCACAGAAGAAAACAAATGGGCGGATGTGGCCTAAGACAGTGCTACCTGGTAAATATCTGCTGGGTTACTAAATTCTTCCCCTCCATTGTGATAGATGTCCTTCCTAAACCAGTAGCCATGTTACCTTGAAAGTGTAGTTTCTCTAATGCAGAGGTAGTATTCCACCAGTTCGGATTGGATTGCCCAAACCAGTAATGGAAATTGTGGGTGGCTCCGCCCACCCACTCCCGGCTCTATGGCATCCCATGTAGGCCATTTTTTGCCAAAAGTACATGGCGGAAGGATCTGCGCCAGAGGTGGGTTGCTCCCAGTTCAACCCGGATCCAGTTGTAGCGGCGGCAGGAGGCTCTGCCTAGCCATCTGGATGCTTCTGTGCATGTAGAGAAGCAGCGTGCATGCACGCATACACACGCACCTGAACCAGTAGTAAAAAAATTGGAAACCCACCACTGATCTGTGCATGCGCGTAGGTGGCATGTGCGAGTGAAGCACAAATGCACACTCACATTTGCGAACCAGTAGGGAAGGTAAATGTATGCCACCCCTTCTGTTATGCAAGAGTAGCTCCTGAGAAATGGCAATCAGACACTTTGGATCAAAGGTGAGGACTTCACCTCCCAGAATTCCTGAGGCAGCCTTGCTGGCTCAGGAATTCTGGGAGTTCAAGTCTACAAGTCATAAAAGGGCCATTGTTCCTCACCCCTGCTCTGGATAAAAGATGCCCATTCTTTCCAGCCTAGTGGGAAGACCTGGACCTGATTTTTAAGCAGCAAATCTTTGTCCTAACAAGAACCTGTATCGCTATCAGGTTGCACTTTCCACAACTGAAAGAAGATTTAACAGGAGAAGATGTAACAGCTGCTGGTGCATAATCTTTTACTGCTGTCAAAGAAAAGGCTAATATTTTATTTCACCAAAATTGTTCCATTGTATTTTGAAACTTTCCTTAATCAAGACCACCCTATGTTTTTTAAGAGTAAGAAATGTAATTTCAGCAGGAAACAACTTTTTTTTTGTTTCTTTGTAAATCTTGACCTTTTGTTTATACCGATCTTGACATTTATTAGGTTTCTTTCAGCTGTTTCCTGGGGAAGCGCCATCGCTCTAGAAAGTTTAACTAGAAAACAGAGACTTGGAATCAGAACCTCCCTTTATCTGATTCCTTAATAAAGTTTTTATCTTGATTTTGTTGAAACACTTACAAGTGGTATTTAATAGCAACCTCCCTTCAAGTCATTTGTGACAAATCAGGCTCTTCTTTTGTCCAAAGAATCTATGTGCCTTCTCCTATGACTCAATCTGAAGGACTTCTTTAACAGATTAACAGAGTTGGGAGGGACTTTATAGGTCATCAACCCCCCACTCAAGCAGGAGACCCTACACTATTTCTGACAAATGGAAGTCCAATCTCTTCTTGAAAGTCTCAAGTGATGAAGCCCCCACAACTTCCGAAGGCAAGCTGTTCCATTGGTTGATTGTTCTCACTGTCAGAAAGTTCCTCCTTATTTCTAGGTTG
This sequence comes from Natrix helvetica, assembly GCF_964273705.1. Taxonomy (NCBI): domain Eukaryota; kingdom Metazoa; phylum Chordata; class Lepidosauria; order Squamata; family Natricidae; genus Natrix; species Natrix helvetica. The sequence continues at coordinate 135,871,088 of NC_138552.1, read as the reverse complement.
AATCTTTCCTTAGTCAGTTTCCATCCATTACTCCTTGTCTGACCTTCAGGTGCTTTGGAAAATAGGTCGATTCCTTCCTCTCTGTGGCAGCCCCTCAAATATTGGAACACTGGTATCATGTCTCCCCTGGTCCTTCTCTTCATTACACTAGCCATGCCCAGTTCCTGCAACTGTTCATCGTATGTTTTAGCCTCCAATCCCCTAATCATCCTGGTTGCTCTTCTCTGCACTTTTTCTAGAGTCTCAACATCTTTTTTAAAGAGTGGTGACCAAAACTGGACGCAGTACTCTAGGTGTGGTCTTATTAGGGCTTTATAGAGTAGTATTAGTACCTTACTTGATCTTGTTTGTATCCCTCTGTTAATGCAACTTAGCATTGCATTGGCTTTTTGGGCTGCTGCTTTAGCTGGTTCTCCACTAAGACTCCAAGATCCCTCTCACAGTCACTGCTATTAAGCCTAGCTTCACCCAGTTTATATGTGTACTTTTGGTTTTTCTTATCAAGTTAAAAGCTATTCTGGTTACCCAACTTACATTCAAAGAAACCCTTTGGCTTTGGAAAGCTCCTGTTTTCTAGCATTCAGCAGAAAAACCAAGACTGAAGATGTGCCCAGCAGTGAAGTCTAAATAGGGCACCCTTTCAAACTGCCTTAACACAATAAAGTATTCCTAAGGCTGAAAATTCCTAATACGATTAGAAGACCTGTGTATAGGAGTCCTTCTACATGTGATATTTGTAGCACTTTGTGGTGATACAGAGTGTTCAAGCATCTCAGTGTTCTCAGACAAGACTTCCCTGATCAAAACTGACTTGATTAGATCTCCTTGGGAAGAGTGACAGAAGCTCCTTGGCCAGCCAACATCTCAGGACAACTGGGGGCCTTTGAGCAAATATGGTATTCCTTGGCTTACAACTGTTTGTTTCATGGCTGTTTGAATGTACAAAGGCACTGGGGAAAAAGTGACTTACAACTAGTCCTCCCTTACAGCCATTGGAGCATTTACAAGGTCACATGATCAAAATCCGGGCGCTTAGCAGCTGGCATGTATTTACGACAGTAACATCCCAGGGTCACATGGCACATCCTTGGTAACCTTCCCAGCCAGCTTCCTTCCAACCAGCAAAGTCAATGGGAGTAGCTGCATTTGCTTAGTGACCAGGGTAATTCATTTAACAACTGCAACGTTTTGCTTAACCGTGGCACAAAAGATCACAAAATTGGGTGTGACTCATTTAACAACCCCCTTGCTTAGTGAACAGAAACTCTGGTCTCCATTATGGTCTTAAGTCGAGGATTGCCTGTAACCAGCAGGATGGGATAATGGATTAAGTTCCTTATCTCCCCGCGATATAATTTGTTAGCTCCATCCAAGGGACTCTTTACAATTGAAAGAATTCTAAAGCAAGGGACCAAGGTCGAACCCACCGAGCAAAGGGTTGGACTACATAAACCTCTGAGATCTTTCTTTACTCTTTAATTGAATAAGCAACTGTAACTGAGGATTGATAAAAAAAAGTAAATCTGTGCACTGGAGGAAGGGGAACCTCGTTTTACCATTTTTGATAGTGAGGTTAACTTGTTTCCTTCACTGAAGAAATACACAGCCCTATTATTTACTCTTTTTAAAAAAAAATGTTATTTAACAAGGACAGCTGTTCTGAGTACAATCTACTTGACTAACTAATGGAAGTCCTGAAAGCCCTGCCAAAGTTCAAATCTTAATTGTTGGAACAGCTTTTTCACTCCCACCACTTCTGCACTTAAACGAACCAGTAATTAAAGCCAATGCATCTGGAACAGTGCAAGATAGAGAATCCGTAACTATTCGCCATTAATTTACTACAGTCACAGACTGGGATTGTTTGTACAGTTGCTAATCCTTGCTATTTTAACACTCACAGATCATTTTAAAGATTTCTTTGGGCTTTGCAAGATCGCGCTTTGAAAATATGTTCCAGATGACACCCAGATTTGACTTATTTATTTAAAAGTATTTGTTCCTAACCACAGGTTATTCAAAGATATCTTGAATCAAGAAATGATACAAAATGCAACTATTACTATTAAAAGAGAAACTATTGATTTACTACAGTCTGTTTAGTGACCGTTCAAAATTACAACAGCACTGAAAAAGGGGACTTCTGACTGTTTTCACAGTTAAATCCTTTGCAGCATCCCTATGGTCATGTGATCAAAATTCATGGTGCATACTTATGATGGTTGCTGTGTCCCAAGGCCATGTGATCACCTTTTGTGACTTTCTGACAAGCAAAGTCAACAGGGAAGCCAGATTCACTTAACTGGGTGATTAACTTATCAGCTGCAGTGATTCACTGCAGCTGATGGCAAGAAAAGCCGTAAAATGGGGCAAAACTCACTTAACCAATGTCTCAGTTAACAACATAAAGTTTGGGCTCAATTGTGGTTGTAAGTCAAGGAGTACCAGTATTGGATTGCACAAGGAAATTCTGAAAGTAGGACCAAGTAGTTGAGAAAGTTTGACCAGAGAGTTGTCTTTAAAAACAACCACTTACATAGCACAGACACTATCAGAGTGGATATATTCATAGACTGGAATAGACATGGCAACAGGTCAGTCAATGGGGACTGTTTGGATAGACATGGTAACAGGTCAGCCAATGGAGACTGTTTGGAAACTGAAACAGTATTTGCTAGAGACAGTTAGGAGTCTGGGCGTGGCTTAGAGGAACTTCTGTGCAAAAGCTAAAAACTAGTCTGCTGAGCTGTGGAACAAAAAACTGATCTCTGCCGTTCCCTGCTTGTGTTCGCTTGTACTCTCCTACCACGTTGAAAGAACCAGCCATTGGTATTGTATATGACTTATGTGTTATTATGTATATAAAGAGAAGTTAATGAATCCTGCTGCATCAGTTACCTGTGTGTGCTTCCTGGATTTGATTGCTGCAACAAACTCTGACAGAAAATGCTACCTACATCATTTTTTCCACAACAGATACAACTTCAAGGAAAGTTGGGCATATTTTAACTATCCAAGGGATAGCAGCTTGCAAAATGTTCATGCAAGTTGCTGCTGAAAGATGCTTTTAGAATCACAAAAGCGGGGGAACCATGAATCGCAAGAGCTTACAGGAAAGTCCTCCCCTATTAAGTTTTCACACTACCTTACTTACCAGAAATTACCTCTTCTAATTTCTGATTTGTTGTGATGGGTAGAACAGAGTGAAATGCACAAATAATCTGTAACTAACCGGAGACAAATGTTAAGGTAAACCAAATATAAGTCAAATAGAAAGATTCAGAATAATTTTAAATACACCTGAAATGGGATCATGCTATGGAATGGAATGGAACAGAGTAACTGATTATATCTACCTATTGGTTCATCAAGGTCATTGTTATCTAAGGCCCATGTTGGCAATCCACATGTTTCCTCCATGGGTCACTGAATGTCACCAAGGCAAAGGCTAAATTTCTCACTGTTTCCTGTCACTAATTGCAATGGAGGGAAATATAATCAGAGTCACTGATTCAGCAAGGAGTGAGCATTAGAAGGAATCCTCATTTAAAAACGCTAACCAGAATTTTTGAATGTCAATCAATCATTAAGTGAAACATCACATAACCACAACACTTAACAACAGCAATCCCGTTGGTCCCAGTTCCATCATTAGACAAGGACCTTATGCTTCTCCTGCTCTGAGTGATCTATTGGTTCTGTACCACTACCTCCTCGCTGACCGAGCCCAGCAAGCTCCCTTTAGCAAATGAAGCTTTACCACTCTGTCATGCTCACCTCCACTTCAACTCTTCTTACCTGTAAGGATCAGGCATCAGTACCATTTATTCAGCACCATCAAATTTCAAAATAGTTGCTAAATGAATGGCCGTTAAGCAAGGATTATCTGTATGCTCTGTATTTGTATGTTCATGTGCATGTGTGAGAGAGACAGAGAGAGAGGAGGGAGAGGGAGAGGGGGAGGGAGGGAGGGAGGGAGGGAGGGGGAGAGAGAGAGAGAGAGAGAGAGATCATAAAGAATTGAAAATCAATCTCCACCAACCACTATCCCCTCATCAATAACCTCTGTCACTTAGGCACTCCAAATAACTCCCCGAGAACTAACCTATATAGTCCATTCAGAAAAAGTTGCACATCCTGAGACTATACTGTCTAATAGACCTTCTCAGTAGTTTCATACAGGAAACTATAAAAATACTCAGCTGGGCATTTTCTGGATTGAATCAAATACTTTCCTATGTAGAACTGCACTGCAAAACGTTTTCTACATTGCGTTTCAATGCAATGAAATACCATTTCCTGCCCAGTGGGGTAAACTTTGTCCAATGTAAGCCAGAAACTTACTGAGTGTGAAACCCAGTCTACAAATATATTAGGGCACAATATAGAGGAAGTGTATTTCATTCTTTATTTGTTGCCACAGGCCTGGAACATGCAGTTATATTTCAAAAGGAAATCCATACCATGATATAGCAAGGCATTGATTATAAGGGACAGTAGTTGAGGGTTGAGACAAAATTAACTGAAATAAAGCTTAAAAAATTCCTTAGCTCAAATGTCAGCATTATATTTTATAACCATCAGCAAAACATGAGCAAAGCTGCAGGTTATACAAATTCCAGCAATAGTTGACTTGGGAGCATCAGTATAGAAATAACTACATTCCTTCAGGGCTATGAATAAGAGTGTCTCCAACACAACAAAGGATGGTCATAACAGAGTTCTCCTGTTCTCCTTTATTGGTTTACATATTTCAGATACAACCTGGCTTTTGTTTAGAAGGCGCCTAGGAGTAGAGCCTTCTCTGTGATGGGCCCAACCCTCTGGAATGACCTCCCCTCCGATATTAGAACTACTACCGACTTCCGCTCCTTCCGACAAAAACTTAAGACTCACCTGTTCCGACTAGCCGGCCTGGCCCACTTATAGTTCTACTCTTACCTCCTGGCGGATATTTTATTTGGGATAGCTTTTAAGGTTAATGTTTTTAACTTTTTTAAATTTTTAAACAAATTTTAATCTAACTTAACTAAATTGTACAGGGAACTTCTACTACCTCCTCCAGTCCTATGTTTAATTTATTTATTGTATACTTATAACATGTATATTTACTGTTCAACTATTTTAATATGACTGTACACCACCCCGAGTCTCTTTTGAGAGAGGGGCGGTCTAGAAATCCAATAAAGTTAAGTTAAGTTAAGTTAGAACTAGCAAAATGTCATCAATCTCAACAACTTAGGACAAAGATGGTGATAACAAAACAAGCCTGGTTTGATTGAACACAAGAAGTTTCCCATAACAGCATAAATGTGTCACCAGGTAATGTTAGATATATTTGGTTTCATTTCTCAGGTAAACCTCACTAGGGTTTACTCAAACTTGCATGAACAGAATTAGTTCTGCAAGACACATACATACGTAAAGTCTTCTCTAAACTACACATCAAAATGGCAGCTCTGATAAAATGGGGCTTCTGATTAGCCACACTCTTCTTAATCATTAAACAAAAAAGGGCCCTCTTCTATTTCAGGGTCAGATTTGAAATGCTTGGCAAAGGCAACACAAAGTCAGGATGGAAAGGAAAAGAAAGCTATGGAAATGATTTGGATCGGGGAACCAATGGCCAGTGAAGTTCAGCCAATTTTACAAAGTTTGAAGAAGAAACATAACATTTCTTTATGCCTCCAACAGAAGCCATCCGCAGATTTGCTACTTGGATCTTTTTTTTTTGGAGATGTCAGGAAATTAATCTGGGAGTTTTCCCATAAAAAAAGCTATCTACTACCAAGCCACAACCTTTCTACAAAATGAGACTCAGGGGGCAAAAGATCATAATCCTAAGGTTATCCCTGGCCTATTAATTTTGCACTTTCAACTTGTTCCTCACCCTGAGCGAAGACATTCCAGCACCAATTCCCAGAGCACATATTAGTCAGCTCCACAGCTAAACAGGAATTTGAACTTGTGTTACTTTCTACTTTAAGTACAAAGGCCTTGATATTGTGAGCACTTGGGGGGGGGGGTTAATTATTGAAAATACTCCATATAAGATTTGATTAAGTATGTAGTAGACAAGCACATGTTGTCTGACATGCTCCACAGCAGGGTTAGAACTACATGTAGATCTAAAGGAGGTATGTTTCATTCTGGTTGAACTTGGAATCTCTCAGCAATGAGATCTGTTCAAATTGAGTGGAGCTAATTATTGAGTGGAGAAATGTTCTTAATGAGGTGCAGGATGTTTTTGCACACACAAGCTTGAAACAACTGTTGAAGATTCTCCAGGTCTGAACTACCTTCATCAAACATGAATTGTTCTACAATTCCTTCTATTACACTCTAGCAACTCAGTACAACACAATAAACATAAACACAGGTTACCATCACAGGAATATTGCTTGCATTTTCCCACTTGACCTGAACCAATTATATTGCTTGCCAGCAAAATATTAAAATGATTTTTTTTCTGAACCTGAAGACTATATCACAGGGGCCGCCTAATGCTTCAGGAATTCACATTCCCCACTTCCACAAAGTTTTACATTTGTGAATGTGTACACACCCTCCAAACGTTGCAGCCAAACCCTCATTTTTTTATGTGAATCAACCAAAAAAAGTATTATATGTATAGAAAATGGTCATAATATATCTCTACATTTAATGTGCTTTAAATCCAGCTTAGTTGCTCTCCTGGATTCTTTTTGGAAGGCAATGACATCCAAAGGCCAAAAGAGGTCTTATGAGGGCAGGGAAATTAGGCATAGGCTAAATAATTTCACTTATCAATATAGGGTCCCCTGAAACTGTCCATTAAGCAGTCTATTTTCAATACAAGTGTACTCTACCTGTCTGTGGGAATGACTTGAGGAAGCAGGAGGGAGAGCAACAGACTGGACAACCATCATGTAAAAGATATATCAGTACACAGAAGAAGAGGAAGGTGTGAGAAGCCTCTCTGAAGGAACCATCCCTAGTTTTCCAGAGAGTAAAGGAGGGGAGAAACACTTTCAGTCTTACAAGATTCTGTTAATGTAAGTTTAGAATAAAGACAAAGCTAGTACAACTGGGATGCGGTGGCTCAGTGACTAAGATGCTGAACTTGTCAATCAGAAAGGTTGGCCGTTCAGCGGTTCAAACCCCTAGTGCCCCATAACGGAGTGAGCTCCCACTACTTGTCCCAACTTCTGCCAACCTAGCAGTTCAAAAGCACGTAAAAATGCAAGTAGAAAAATAGGAACCACCTTTGGTGGGAAGGTAACAGCGTTCCGTGCGCCTTTGGCGTTTAGTCATGCCAGCCACATGACCACCGTGACATCTTTAGCAGCGCTTGCTCTTTGGCTTTGAAACACAGATGAGCACCGCCCCCTAGAGTTGGGAATGACTAGCACATACGTGCGAGGGGAACCTTTACCTTTACCTAGTACTACTCCTTGCCTTTCTTGTCTGGATTACTTGAAAGGGCTAATATGGAATTCTATCAATGCCTTATCACAGTAAAGGATAAAGAAAATACCTGTGAAAGTACCTATCACCAAACACTGTAGAAATCCTGTATGATCACCAAATTCCATCTCATGTGGAACAAAATAACAATTCCTTAGATTCCTGTCCTTTAAACTTATCAGAACATGCTCCTTCAGCATTTCATTCTGAATCCTCTATTTCATAGCACATGCCACACTGTAATCGTGGAGACATAAAATAAACCTGCATTACAGCTTCTATTTAAAACAAATCTCTCATGCTGGAAATGAAATTAAGCAAATAAGCATCTAATTCTGCCAATTTTGCTACCTTCCTGTACTGATCACCTTTCTGCCTATAGTGTTTCCTAGCAAAATTCCAAGGTCCTCTGGAAACAAGAAAGCAAACAATAAGGACACTAGAATGGAATTTTGGTCAGTTCATTTTCAATTTGAAGTAATGCATAGTTGAATTTGTTTGCACTGTAAACATTTGACTAGTAAAAAGAGCTTTGTTTTGCGTACCCACTCCCCTTCCTCAGCCAAAAATCACAGTTGGCTCGGCAAAGAGAACTTTTTGAGTGGGATGTGGCTTTCACAGTAGGCTTCAACTATTATGGGGCACTGTAAATTGAACTGTGAATATTAATCCCAGTCTTAAATGAACCTTTTTACTCTGCTGATACACTGCATACCTCATATGCAGCTGACCAATATATACTGCCTGTCATGGGTTTTGAACATGTTTTAAGTCAAATGAAACTGTAGCTATAATGGGGTTTGTTTTTCCAATCTGCATCTTAAAACTGAAATAACTGATTTCTTAGGAACCCACAACATTCTCTTTTGTTCAGTCTTCAGTCTACCAGATCAAATTATCTAACCTAATATTCCAACTGGCCAAGACTTTTCATCATCCATCTTAGAGCCATATCTCCTCTTGCTTCTCTGATATTTCTGCTTGAATAATTGATCATTGTCTTTAGCCAAATATGTCCAATGCAACATTTCACATATTTTCACACAAGCTTTCATTCTCCTCTCTGACAATATTGTCTTGTTTTGATCACTCAGAATAGACATATTAGGTTAAGTTAGGGCTTAACAAGTTGGGTGAACCTAGTTACAGACTCAGTTTGTATGCTATAGCTTAGGGCATGTCAAATTTTTCAGCTTTCAATTTCCAAATATTAGGGGTGCTCAAAAGTTGTGTCATGCCTTGGCATACAGCTTAATAGGATACATGAACTCAGTAAATTGGGGGTCAGACAATAAAGCATGATTAAGGTAAAATATAGTTTAGCACAATGTGTGAAACTAATCTATTCTTTCTCTTCTGTCTCTCTATATTCATGCCTCCCTTTATAATATTACCAAAACTATATATATATATATATATATATATATATATATATATATATATATATATATATATATATATATATATATATATATATATATATATATATATATATATATATATATATATATATATATATATATATATATATATATATATATATATATATATATATATATATATATATATATATATATATATATATATATATATATATATATATATATATATATATATATATATATATATATATATATATATATATATATATAAAAAACATCCTTTGCTCTATCTATGGAGATTCTCAATCATCCAAGTCATGGTTATTATCCCAAAGAGGCTTTATCCAAAAGGCAGCTGGATTTTCTTTTTCTTTTTTCTTTGAAAACATTTCACCTCTCCTCCAAGTAGTTTCTTCAGTTAATTTGTCAATTACTCTGATGTGAATTCTTATTTCCTTTCACTGTCTTCCTGTCCACTTGTAACCCTGAACAAACTCAGAACTGTTCATTTCACTTCCCTCATTATTTTTATACCAATGCACTTATCTATAACTTTTGTTCACTTGGATAGACTACACCTTGCCATCTAAGAATTCCAGTGCCCCTCTGAACTAACTGCCCATTTCCCTTTACTGTTCCATTTCATGATATTTTTTAAATGTTTCCCCCATAACTTAACCTTTCTTAAACCTAGCCTGACACTCTACAGGTGTTAGGAAGCATTTAAGACCACTGGGAAGGCAGAGGTTTGGGGAAAACAGCTTTAGCTTCTTCTTTTAGTACACTCCCTTTTCATTAACTAAGCCACGGATTTCATGTATTACAAGAAATGTTTTGGACTTCAAACCAAAATAATAACATTATGTCCTTTTATTCTTTTTTAAATTTCCTCTATTTCTCTGTGTCTGCCATGTTTTAAATTGTTAGCAAAAGGACCTACCCTTTGGTTCCTAGTAATAAAGAACTACACAGATAGATGGAGCTTAATACATGGTGATTCCAAATAGAACAATATTATAACATACTTACAGCTGTGAGCTGAAAAATATAACTAATGCAAGTGCAGCAATTATTGAGCATCAAATGCAATGACATCTACTGGGAGACAGCAAGGAAAAATTAAGCTGGCAGTCATGGCAGTGCAATCCAAGCCCCACTCCTTTTTGCATATGAATCAACATTGAACGCATGAGCAAAGATGTGGGATTTGGACTTCACTGCCGTGACCACCATCTTGTGTTTGTTATCCCGCTGTGGTCAGCACTGATTGGATACTTGGGGAAAAAATCCTTGAATTTGTTTATTTGAATTAAAATATCCTTAATATCTTACGAGATACAAAATGCCTCCCTTGGGTTTCATCTTCAAAGGCTTTTCTCAGAGCCCTAAAAATGCTGTTGCAATACGGATTTGAAGAATAAGTAATTTTCTAGCTAACCCCAACAATACGGAATATTCCGACAATTAAAAAAACATGTTCTATGCTCCCTCTGCACTGTGTTCAGAATATATACAGTGAACAGATTACATCTGAACAAAAATATTCTGACTTGCAAAAAAAAAGTATTCAATTTTTTTTTCAATACAGGGGCCACACAACTTGATAATTGGTGGGCTGATAAAACAATGCTTTCGTAATTGAAAAGTGTTATGTCTCTGGATAAGATGCTATCTCTGAGATGTTTTCACACTTACATTATGAAATTTAGCAATCCAACATCATATCTATTATATAAGCTTTTATTTATAAGCAGTTTGAACAAAAGCCGATGAAACTTGTTTTCCATATATTTAATTAAAATGTGGAATACTTGGCTGTTTCAGCTTTATGCTGAATTGATAATAGATCAAATCATATTCCTTTATAAGTGTTTCTTTTTAAAGATTCCAACAATGACCCATCTACTTGGGCATGGATTTTATGTTTAAGGGGGGAAACAGACTAAGTAATTTTTGTTGTTGTTGTTTAATTGCTTTTATTATTATTTTTAGAAGAGACAATTCTAATTGCATCTGATGAATCATTTTTCCACTGGTTGAAAAGTTGTATATCTCCAGAAAGAACTAAAATAATTAGATCCCCATTACGGGAATTAAAGCTAATGCTTTCCAATCAGAAGCACAGTTTGACTTTCACAGGATGTGGCTTATAAACCAAGCTTTTTAAAGCATTTGAAGCTGTGTTGCATTGAAGTCATGAAACAACAAAATTAATTAATTACATGGTTCATCTTCTTTGCTTTTATACTTCATACCCACAGTCCAGTTATCTGCAATTTATACCAACTTTCTGTACTTGAAGATCCAAATTACACACAAGGTTTTGTCCAATATACCATTTCCCAATGTTCTATAAAAATCCAACTTTGCAAGACTTCACTCCTATCCAAGCCAAAGAATATACAAAAACCCCAAAGCAAATATACCTTCTGAAATATCTCCATGAATTAAAAAAAATTCCAGAACATTTAATTGAGCAAAGCTCTGTTTTATAATCAAAAGCAAGGCCAAAGTGGCCCCAATAGTGGTAGGAACACTTGGGGTAGAAATCCCTAAACTGGGGGTGTGGCTCTAACAAATCCCAAGAACAACATCAATCAGAACTCTCTATCCTTGAAGAGTGCAGTATTAGAAACAGTCAAGATATTGTGCTAAAATATTCAAACTTCCAGGTCTCTTGTTAGCAACCCAACTTTGAAGAAGACAAGACAACCCCTAAGGGTGAGAAAGGAATTGCATTGCATTGTATAATATCATGGGGTTGGTTAATTAAATCCTTTCACAGCTCCAGGACAGTGATGGCAAACCTTTTCGGCACCAAGTGCCAAAAAGATCATGAGGAAACGGCACATGCACACACGCTCTTGTTGGTGACATGCTCTGGAAAAGCCAAACTTCTGGGTTCTAGCGCATCAATCAGCTGGCTGGTGCACAAGCACACACCAGTTTTTGGCACTGTCACGCATGCGAAAGACAGCTGATCGTCGTGCACACATGTGCACCAGAAACCCAGAAGACAAACAGGCAAGGCTGTGCATGCCAGGAGACATGGCTTCGTGTGCCACTTTGGGCACATGTGCCATAGGTTCGCCATCACGGCTCTAGGCTATTGAGATCAATGTTTAATTTTCATCCACCATCTCTCCCAAATAGGAAGAGGATAGGAGAAGGTGCAGTCAGGAACAACTTTATTTTATCTGCATATGAGAGACACTGAGAGCTCTCTTTCAGCTACCATTTACCATTCTGAGTTCAATAGCGGGCAGAGGTATTGAGCATATCCAAAAGCTTGAAAAAAGCAAGATCATGATTGACTAAATCCAAAAGGAGCCTTTATTAGCCTATCTAACATCTCTCTACCACTTTAACCCTGACTCTTCAGCTTTTTTGACTATTTATCCAACTTAATTCTATAGATCCAATCTATCTAAAATGCCATTTATCCAATAATCCCAGTCCAATGTAGCTAACGAGATAATGAACGGCATCAAAGTGGATCATTTCCTTAAGGAGTAAAGGTGTCAGACAGTTCTATTAAAAGTTTTTATTAAATAGGGCTGATCTCTAGCTTTAGAAATCTTTTAATGCAGTATCAGATCAAAGTCAGTTAATGCCTCCATTAACACCAAGAGTTTATTGGTAAATTTTAAACATCTTTTAAGCAACATAGCATCTCATATGCTTTCACTCTCACATAAACTGTGGATGCCAAAAATGACAAAAGGGGAAGAGAGGCTCAAATGAGCTTTCTGAGCTGAACTTCAATGAGATAAGATTAAGTCTTCCATTCTCAATTGTCTTTTGATAATCAACGTTGAATCTCCCTAGTGTTGTAGGATTGGTGGTAATTGATTATTTTTTTTAATTAATCTGCAGAGGTCATTTAGCTTTGCAGATATCACTGACCTGCAGCTGGCTATGCCCATATTATAATTCGACAGATTACAAGAAATGTTTTGGAATGAGACCAATTTGCAAAGTGGTTCATCTTGGAATGCGCAGATATGTCCATCGCTTTTAATGAGCGCAAGACTTCAATCCTTTAATGCCGGGTCATTAACTTATCTTATAGCATTCTACTCTGCACACTACTCTGGAAATAAATTCATAGATGAACTTTGCCCTGAAAAAATATGCAGAGGTTTACAATATAGTTACTTATTAACACAAGGTTGGGAGTAGATGGGATGCGCGGAACAATATGCTGCTCTATGGTCTGGAGATTAAGGCAGCTGATCCATACTCCAATTTCAATACTATGATCTAAGCCTCAAAACCACCAAAATAATCAAACAAGACAAGATATGGAGTCCTAAGCATTTGAAAAACAGCTCTGTGTTTGAAAATAGAGTGTGAATTGCCTTATTTATTAAAAGACTAACAGCTGAATCTGGCATCAGGAATTTCTGATATATTTTCTATAATTCTCTTATAAATCTGTTTCTCTTCTAAATGGAAAATGACCTATGTGGACAGGATTTGCCTGCAGTCCCAGATTTCCTGACATATTTGAGCCATTTGCTTAAGCAAACGAATGCCTACAAAGAGCTATAATTGCTAAGAGATGCTAAAAATTGCACTGGAGGCATTCAATACATTTTGTATAAAATGTATAAAGCATGACTCACGTCCCCTGCCTTCATTAATGTTCATTACTGAACATTTCTTCAGGGTACAAATTACTGATTTTATGCTGCTCTGCCCAAGAACAACTGGAATAATGCTAGTAGTCCCTTATATTATAAGAGTAAAAAAAAAAATCCTATAAGAGGAATATGCAAATCTATCCTTCAATTTTCAAATGGAATTAAGCATTTGATGTCTGTCAAGGGAGAAGTAGAATGGATTATGCTTTCAGTTATTTCATCCAAAAGAAAAGCTTTCAATAGTCCTCTGGAACTACTGGGATAGAGGAGTGCAGATTTCAGATCAGAAAATATTTACCGTATTTTTCTGAGTATAAGATGGACCTTTTCCCCTCAAAAAGGGGGCTGAATATCTGGGTGTGTCTTATACACTGAATATAGCATCTTTTTGCCTCCCAAAACCCCACCCCTTTTACCAAAATGGCCGTGCAGGGCATGGATAGCCTCTAGGAAGCTTTTAGAAAGCTCCTGGGGGTTGGGGAGTACAGAAATGAGAAAAAAACAGCCCAGTTTTTGCTCAATTTTACCCCCCCCCCGAGTCCCTCAGGAGCACTCTATAAGCTTCTGAAAGACTATCCATGCCCCCCTTTTTTTTTTACAAAAAAACGGGCCCGTTTTGGGGGGAAACGGGCCATTCTTTGCTCATTTTTGTCCCACCACCCCTCAGGAGCACTCTGCAAGCTCCCTAAAGGCTATCCATGCCTTCTTTGGGTGGGGGGGAAGGGCCTGTTTTTGGGAGGTTTGCAGGGTGCAAAAACTTTTTTTTTATTTGCCTCTTCAAAACCTTGGTGCGTCTTATACTCCGAAAAATACGGGTATTTTCCTTAGTGATATCCTTCTAGTGATGAAGCATTATCATGAGTCTGGGAGTAATTTAGAACTGTTACATTATTATTTTCTAAGATAACTCAAAAAGCAGTTTTAAAAGCACCCATTCATATGATTAGCCAAAAAAAAGTTAGCTAATATTACAAGTAGTTACAGCCCAATGATTTTGCTTCTATTAAGGTAAAGGTAAAGGTTCCCCTTGCACATATGTGCTAGTCGTTCCCGACTCTAGGGGGCGATGCTCATCTGCGTTTCAAAACGGAAGAACCAGTGCTGTCCGAAAGACGTCTACATGGTCATGTGGCCAGCATGACTAAACGCCGACGGTGTACGGAACGCTGTTACTTTCCCACCAAAGGTGGTTCCTATTTTGCTATTTGCATTTGCTTCTATTAGCTATACCTAAATAGTGATCCCTTACTTCAGATGTGAAGAATACAACTCCATTTGGAGTTTGTGATAGGGCACAATATAAATCAGAATTCAGCAATATCTGGAAGGTTACTGACCCTTTGCTTTGTTTACTGCCTAAGATTCTAAGGAAGCAGGCTCTTGGCTTTTCAAAACACTAAGCGGGTATCAGGACGCCAGCTACAAATATTTTAAAAGACCAGCTCTGAGATTTGCCTAACTATGTTTTACAGCTGATATAACCATGATGCTCAAGGTAAAAAAACAAAAACACCTTGTGAAAATTCAATTTTAGATCAGTGATCTGTTATAGAGTAATAATCTAGAATAATTAGAAAAAGGAAACTTAAGGGCCACTAGTTGTTACTGAATCACACCTCCCTATTACTGACTGAGACATTCAGGAATTGTGCTTAGCAAAGTCTGGAGGATTATGGGTTCCCCAGCCTTACTTTGAGGGGAATTACATATGCTACTAGTACAATTTCTATAGGCAAGCTGTAGCAACCAACTAGCCAAAAAAGCAAACTCTGATGAAAGGGAGAACGGAAGATTCTTCTTCAGAATGAATAGAACCAACAGCAATTCTTTAAAATGATGGATGAAGTAATCCCTCCCCCCTCTCTGGCAGCAGTTATATTTCTCAGTGACACAGGAGGAAGAAGAAAACATTTAGGAGGACCGAATGTCTTCCACTTCTTTAAAAAAGTAGACAGATACTTCCAGACCTCAGATAATTTTTCTGCCAGAAAAAAATGTGACTTACCTAAAGATCTGGTCTTTGTACAGAATCCCCTTTGTTCAAGACATGGCTATTAAGTACAGTAGCAAAGATGGGGAATGGATAGATCATCAACAAGCAGGTCAAAGTTTGCCTGAGTTGAAACAACTGTTTGGCCAGACAATCTGGATCCTGTTTGTCTCTTGAGCCAGGTAGCCAGTTGCATGGGTCTGAACAGAATATTTTACTTTTCTCTCAGTGAGGCCTGGAAAGTAAAGGGAAGCAGAAGATATGAAATCTGACGCAGTCCCAGTATGAAGAGGACATTGTTTGTTTCTCTCAAGTTTATTTTTTAAGACAAATGAGCAAGCACATGGTATATCTAAGAACAGATCCGAACTCTAGATCCAATTATCAGAAAAGTAGATTTCTATAAGGGAAATGCAAAAAAAAAAATCCTCTTAGATATCACCCAATGAAATTCAGATAAATTATACATCTGGAAAGAAAATTTTCTTGGATAAATTTTCAGATAAAATCTCCTTAAAATCACTCCAGGTGTACTCATGAACAATACAATACAATACAATAGTAGAGTTGGAAGGGACCTTGGAGGTCTTCTAGTCCAACCCCCTGCCTAGGCAGGAAACCCTATACCGTTTCAGACAAATAGCTATCCAACATCTTCTTAAAGACTTCCAGTGTTGGGGCATTCACAACTTCTGGAGGCAAGCTGTTCCACTGATTAATTGTTCTCACTGTCAGGAAATTTCTCCTCAGTTCTAAGTTGCTTCTCTCCTTGATTAGTTTCCACCCATTGCTTCTTGTTCTACCCTCAGGTGCTTTGGAGAATAGTTTGACTCCCTCTTCTTTGTGGCAACCTCTGAGATATTGGAATAATGCTATCATGTCTCCCTTAGTCCTTCTTTCTCTTAAGCTAAACATACCCAGTTCCTGCAACCGTTCTTCATATGTTTTAGTCTCCAGTCCCCTAATCATCTTTGTTGCTCTTCTCTGCACTCTTTCTAGAGTCTCCACATCTTTTTTACATCGTGGCGACCAGAACTGAATGCAGTATTCCAAGTGTGGCCTTACCAAGGCATTATAAAGTGGTATTAACACTTCACGTGATCTTGATTCTATCCCTCTGTTGATGCAGCCTAGAACTGTGTTGGCTTTTTTGGCAGCTGCTGCACACTGCTGGCTCATATTTAAATGGTTGTCCACTAGGACTCCAAGATCCCTTTCACAGTTACTACTACTGAGTAAGGTATCACCTATACTGTACCTGTGCATTCCGTTTTTGTTGCCTAAATGTAGAACCTTACTCTTTTCACCATTGAATTTCATTTTATTAGATAGTGCCCAATGTTCAAGTTTGTCAAGATCCTTCTGTATCTTAAGCCTATCTTCTGGAGTGTTGGCTATTCCTGCCAGCTTGGTATCATCTGCAAATTTGATGAGTTCCCCATTTATTCCCTCATCCAAATCATTGATGAAGATGTTGAAGAGTACTGGGCCTAAAACAGAGCCTTGGGGTACTCCACTGCATACTTCCCTCCATGTAGATGCAGTTCCATTGAGAACTACACGTTGAGTGCGGTTGGTCAGCCAGTTACCAATCCATCTGGTGGTGATGCTGTCTAACCCACATTCTTCTACTTTATCTAGTAGTAGGTTATGGTCTACCTTATCAAAAGCCTTACTGAAGTCCAAGTAAACTATATCAACGGCATTCCTCTGGTCCACTAATTTTGTCACATTATCAAAGAATGCAATAAGATTAGTCTGGCATGATCTGTTTTTGACAAATCCATGTTGGCTTTTGGCTATTACTTTGTTTGCTTCTAGGTGTTCGCAAATTCGTTGCTTGATTATTTTTTCCAGAATCTTTCCTGGTATTGAGGTTAGGCTGATAGGTCTGTAGTTTCCTGGATCTAATTTTTTCCCTTTTTTGAAGATGGGAACCACATCAGCTCTTTTCCAGTCCTCTGGTAGTTCCCCGGTGTTCCAGGATCTCTGAAAGATATAATTCAGTGGTTCTGAGATCTCGTCTGCTAGTTCCTTCAGAACTCTGGGGTGTAATCCATCCGGTCCTGGTGATTTGAACTCATCTAGGGTAGACAGGTGCTCACTTACCATTTTCTTCCCTATTTCAATTTGTGTTCCTAATTTTGTGGTGCTGCTTTTGATAGGTTGGACTGTTTTATCCCTTTGTGTAAAGACAGATGCAAAACATGAGTTAAATAGTTCTGCTTTCTCCCTGTTGCTTGTCACCTTCTTGCCACTTTCTCCTAGCAATGGACCAATTGTTTCCTTAACTTTTTTCTTGTTTTTAACATGTTGGAAGAAGCTTTTTTTGTTAATTTTTACTTTTGTGGCAAGCCTTTCTTCATTGTGAGCCTTAGCTTTCCTCACTTCATCTTTACAGGCTCGGGCTATTTGCTGATATTCTGCCTTAGTTATGTCCCCCTCCTTCCACTTTTTATACTTACTTTTTTTGTCTTTCAGTTTGTCAGATAGTTGTTTATGCAGCCATGCTGGTTTCTTTTGGGAGCTGTTGTTTTTCTTCTTCATTGGTATTGTGTTAGACTGGGCTTTTCTAATCTCATTTTTCAAAATTTCCCAAGCTTCTTGAGTTGTTTTCCCCTCGAGGATTCTCATCCATGGAATTTTTCCCAAGCTCTCTCTAAGTTTATTGAAATTAGCTTTCTTAAAGTCCAAGACTCTAGTTTGACTTTGTTCTACTACTTGTGTTTGGATAATGTTGAATTCCAATATTGCATGGTCACTTGCCCCCAGGGTTCCTATGACTTCAACACCTTCTATCATTTCCTCTCTGTTAGTGAGAATTAAGTCCAGTATGGCTGATCCCCTTGTTTCCTTCTCTACTTTTTGGAAAACAAAGTTGTCTGCTAGGTTTGTTAGGAACCTGTTGGATCTTCCACTTGGTGCAGAGTTTGTTTCCCAGTTGATGTCAGGGTAGTTAAAATCTCCCATTACTATTGTGGTGTGCTTCCTACATACCTTAGTTAGCTGACTAGCAAAAAGTTCATCTTCTTCCTCTGCTTGGTTGGGTGGCCTGTAGTATAGACCTATGGCAATGTCATTTCCCCCACAACCTTTAATATTGACCCAAATGCATTCAAGATAGTTCTCATTATTGTTGTGCTCTATTTCTGTAGAGACATAGTTATTTCTTATATATAGTGCAACTCCACCTCCTCTTTTATTTGGTCTATTTCTTTTAAATAATTTAAATCCTTCTAGCTGTATGTTCCATTTGTCAGTTTCATCCCACCAAGTTTCTGTAATGGCAATAATATCATATCTGCCCTCTTTTACTTGAATTTCTAATTCTCCCTGTTTATTCCTCATGCTCTGTGCATTGGTATATAGACATTTGAGTCCATTTTGATTGACCTTGTGTTTACTGTCTACATAACCTGTATTATGCCTGACTGCCCCTATTTTCTTGCCACTTGTGTGATTCGTGCACATGGTATGACAATCACTATTACATGCTTGGTTTTGCTTGACAGCAGGAGTGATAATCTTACCCACACACACATCTATGTTACATGCATTTATAACCCTATGAATTTTAGTTTGCTGGGGACAGAGATGTTCTGTATCTATTAATTCTCTGTCCCCGCTCTTCAGTTTAAATGTTTATCAAGAAAATCTGTGAATTTAATGCCAAGTAACTCAGTTCCTTTCTTGGATGGGTGCAACCCATCTCTTTTGTACAGTTTTTCATTGGACCAGCTACAGGCTTCATGACTAATAAAACCAAAGCCTTCCCTTTTACACCACTCCTTTAGCCAAACATTAAACTCTGCTACACGCTGGCCCTTCCCTTTTTGTTCCTTATATACAGGTAAAACCTCTGAAAAGATAAGCCTACAACCTATACTATTAAGTTCATACCCCAAGTTCTGGAAATCATTCTGCACAGAAAGTACATCTTTCTGGGATAGATCATTAGTGCCAAGATGTATAATAGCATCAACGTCACAGTCCTTACTTGCATTCTTGACTATCTTAAGAATACGCCTCTTGTCTCTGCTGGCAGTAGCACCTGGCAGACACCTGACCTCTTTTAAAACCTCCGTATCCTCTCCTAAATTAACACATTCATGTAGTTTTTTTGTGGAAGCAATACAGAAATATTTTACCACTGGTTTCTTTAAAAATGATTTTCCAACCACCAGATCTAATAGACATCGCTTATCATCATTTCTCACCCAAGTATTTACCTGTTCTGATTGTACTTAGCTTCTGAGCTCAGAGTAGATGGGGAAAGGAGGGGAGGAGGAATGCAATATAGATTGCAAGCACTATCTTCTTCCAGTCAAAAGTTTTCTTTGATTTTATAAGGAAGATGTTGAATACCGAGGAGCCTGGCCAGCAGAGGGCGTTTGAAGGAAGCCCTCTGATTGGCCAAGGCGCGCGCTCCAGGCGGCGGGAGAATTCAAGGGTTCCTATTGGTTTACCGGCTGACAGCTGTAAGTATAAATAGCTGTCAGCCAGCTCGCGTTTTGTTCGTGCCTGTCAGCCTGTTCGGTTAATAAACCTGTTGAACTGACAGCTGCCTCAGTCTCCTCACTACCGATCTAACACTGGCGACGAGGACGGGCGACACGTGTCAGGGGAAAAAAACACCCTGTTGAAGATCGATGGACCGTGGCTGATTCCCTTCCGCATATCTTTTGAGATATTTAGAAAAGAAATACTCTTTAAGAAAATATTCTAATTAATAAACAAACTTTAATAATAAAATAATAAAAGTAAATGAAAAACAAAAGTAACTAATTGGTTACATTTTGATAATGAAAGCTACGTTTGCCAAAGTTGGCTGCCGAACAAAGAAAGAAAGGAATTTGGAATGTGTAACGCGTGCGCAATAAATCACTTTCAGATAAGAACTTTTTGTTTTATGACCTGCGCAATAAAGCTTTCTTAGTTTAACTCTTGAATGTCAGTTTAGGCAGTTCAGGCCTAGCAAACCTTTTAACATCGTGACACCCCTTCTTTTGCTAGTCTGGGCTGACGTCATCAAATCATCAATTAAGGCACATCTTCTTTCGCAGATACTCGTGTTGATTTGCGGCAAGTGGTTTGTTAAGCATGTCTGCGATCTGATCATGTGTAGAAACATATTGCAATTTAACAAAACCTTGCTTAACTAATTGCTTTGTGTTTTGATAACGAATGTCAATGTGTCTGGACCTAGAACCTGTAAAATGTGACTCAGAAATATAAACAACAGATACATTATCTTCCATCACGGTGATTGGTCGAATCGGACGTGTCCAGATATCTGTGATCAAAGCATCAAACCACGTTAGAGAATTACAAGCATCTGAAACACAAGCATATTCAGCTTCAGTAGATGAACATGAAACAAAACTCTGTTTTCTCACTTGCCAGTAAACAGGACAACCATTTAGGAACATCATGTAACCAGAAGTGCTTTTGCGTGACTTCTTGTCGCTCGCCCAGTCGGCGTCGGCAAAACAAATCAGCTTTGGTTGATCAGTGTGTGTTGGTTCTAGCAATAACTTCATGTGTTTAGTGTGTTTTAGGTATTTCAACAACTTCTTAATGCATGACCAATGAAATTGTGTTGCCTTACCTACGTGTCGTGATAAAAGATTAACACTAAGTGCGATGTCAGGTCTGGTCCAACTACTAATGTATAATAGTGAACCAATGACTGAACGATAAAGTGTTTGATCCTCGAACTCAGGACTTGGTTCATGTGTTAAGTTGTGAAAATCTGTTTGCATGGGTGTCTTTGTTGTGCTAGCATCTTTCATGTTGCAATGATGTAGAATGTGGTCAATTTTCTCCTCTTGTGAAAGACTAAACCCCTTCTGTGTCTTTTCAATTTGAACACCTAAATAAGTGCTAATGTGTCCTAAAGATTTTAGTGTGAAGTATCTCTGCAAACTTTTAGCAAAAATCTCACTCATTTTCTTATTTGGACCAATATAAACAATATCATCAACATAAACAAGAATTATCTCATATGCATTGTTAGATCTTTTTGTGAACACGCATTCATCAGTTTCGGACTTAATAAAGCCCATTGAATTTAGTTTGTCAGTAAGACATAAATACCACATTAAACCTGACTGTTTCAGACCATAAAGACTTTTGTTCAGGAACCAGGTATCCCCTTCTTGCTTTCGGAATCCTGGAGGGCTTCTCACGTAGATCTCTTCATCTAGGTCTGCATGTAGATAAGCTGTGTCCACATCAAATTGGAAAACTTCTAAACCAAGAATAGTTGCAGTGGTTAAAGCAATTTTTACACTTTCAGTTCTGACTGTTGGTGAGTAAGTGTTTGTGTAGTCCTCAGGATAACGTTGAGCGAAACCCTGAGCTACAAGTCTGGCTTTGTATAAAGACTCACCATTTGGTTTCTTCTTGATTCTGTAGACCCATCGGGTGCCAATGACTTTCTTATTTGCTGGAGGTTTTGCAGGTGTGAATACATTAAGTTTCTTTAAACTGTCCATTTCATCCTGCATTGCATCATACCATTTGTCTTGTTCTGAATCAGGAAGCTGTTTGATTTGTGTGAATGTCTCAGGAGGAAGAGTAACGTTGCAAATCAAAGGTAATGGTGATTTTGTCAGTTGCCATGAATAACGTTGTGGAGGGATTCCTTTTGTGGCCCTCTTGGAGCGTCTAGGAACAACAGACCAGTCTTCTTCTTCTTCTTCATCATCATCCTCGTCCTCACGTTCGTCGCTAGCATCAGCATCCGCGGCTTGAGAAGACGGAACATCAGGTTGTGAAGAACTGGTAGAAGGAATATCTGCCTGCGAATTGTCATCAGGCTGCGTGGCATCTGGAACACCATCTCTAGGAAAATAAACTTCAGGATCATTGGAATGAATCCTGGACCAGTCAATGTCTTCCTCAAAATTAGCAGATTGTGAAATGACAATCACATGTTTAGTATCAATGAATTTGTACCATTTTGAATTATCATCAATACCCATAAATCTCAGTCTCTTTGCTACTGTACCTCCCTTTCTTCTTTGACTTAAGGGAGTGTTCACCATAGCATATGAACCAAAAATATGGAGGTTCTTGAGATCAGGCTTGTAGCCATACAGCATGTAGAAAGGAGTTTGATTGATTACACTGCTCCAAGTACGGTTGACAATGTAATTTGCATATTTGATTGCTTCACCCCAGTATGCGTTACTGAGATTGGCATCTTCTAGAAGACAACGCATCATGGTTTGTAGAACCCCTTGTCTTCTTTCTACGACTCCGTTATGAGCCGGTGTATATGGAGCAGATGTCTGATGAAGAATTCCATTCTTACGCATCCAGTCCTGGAAACGCTGAGACATGAATTCTGCACCACGGTCACTCTGGATTCTGGCGATGCGAACTTGGTATTGTGTAGAAACAAACGCTGCAAAGTCTTTAAAGATCTGAAAGGTCTCAGATTTCTCTCTCATAGGATATACAAATCCATATCTAGAATGATTATCTACAATTGTTAAAAAATACTTTCTGCCACCAAGTGTTGGTGGGAAAGGACCCACTATGTCAGTGTGTACCAAATCAAAAATGCGTGTTGACCGGCGTGTAGCGTGTTTGGGAATTGCAGCCGCCTTGGATTTAGCCTTTTTGCAAACCGCACAATCCAAAAACACCTTACACCCCTTTAGATCCAAACCTTTTGCGAACTCCGGCATCTTTCTAAGAACACGGAAACTGGCATGCCCCAATCTTCTGTGCCACTTGTGAATACACCTGGAATGCAAAGGTTTACCAGTTAGTGAATTCTCAACATTAACAGTTTCATGAGGACCCTCAGGCTTGCTCTGAGCAATCTGTTTCTGTTTTCTTTGTTTGTTGGCTTTAGGAGCCTTTGGCACAGTAACGTTTTCTCTCTCTGGGACAACTCTCTCTGGGTTTGCGTTGTGCCTTTTTGGAGTTTGCATACTTGCCTGTGCTTGCCCTTTAGGCTTTGGCTTTAAGTAATAAACACCACCAATCAGCATGGTTTCAGCAACAATATCACCATCTTTAACTAAGTAACTTGCTTTTTCGAGGTGGTGAACCTGGAACTTTAAATCTCTAGACAAGTGACTTTGACTAAGCAAATTACTGGTTGCTGAAGGTATGTAATAAACATCAGGGATGTGTGTATCGAGCTCTTCAATGTAAACAGTTCCTTTTCCCATAACCTTGCAAGTGTGGTTGGTGAAGGAATACAGTTCTCGATACTCGGGCTCTGGTTCGCCCATCTCTGTGAAAAGTTCCCTTCTGTGGGTAACGTGCACAGCTGCTCCACTATCTAAAGTCCACAAAAGACGTCTGTCGAACTTTGGATCAGGTTGTGGAACGTTGGTTATGGCCAGTGTTGCAAGTGGAGCTTGTGAATCATGCCTTGGACCACGACGACCTTGTCTTCCGCCTCTACCTTTGCCTCTGGAATCTGTTCCTCTGGGCTGGTACGTGGCGGGAGCTGGAAGTCGTTGGGGACAATCCCGGGTGTCATGTCCCACACGGTTGCAGGTGTAGCATTTTGGCATCCTTGGAGCGTAGCCTCTTCCTCGGAAGGGACGTCTGGCTGGAGCCTTTGGTGCTGGAGGCCGTTGCAGATGTGGGGTAGCTAACCTGATAGCTTCGTCTTCCACTAAAAGTCTGCAAACGTGGTTAACTGTGCGTTGAGCAATAGGCACGTAGTTAATCTTTGCAACAGCATCTTTCCATTCATAATTCAATGAGTTAATGATGATGCTAATCATTTGGATATCATCGATTACATGGCCATTTTGTCTCAATTCACTTCTCATTCTTTTCAGTTTGGTCAAATGTCCACCAATTCGTTCACCAGGTTTCAACTTCGAACCATGGAACTCAGACATGAGCAAACATGAGGATTCAATTGAAACGGGCCTGTAGCAATCTTCCAAAATAGCCCATATTTCTTGGGCAGTTGCATCAGGTGGAAAGATACCTTGGATCTCAATTTCCATTGACATGAGTAAAGTCGTGATAGCTCTGTTTTCGAGGTTTCTTATTGCAGGTGTCCAGGGTTGACGGGGAGGATCAAAAAACATGGAATATGTGCCTTCTCTTCGAAGCAAGAGCGCAATTTCACTGACCCAGGCTTTATAATTCTCTCCTGACTCCTTTAATTTGGACTCACCAGTCAAGGGGGTGACTGTGAATACCTGCTGAGGAACAATTTGTTGCTCTGGTTGCAAATCTGGTTGTTGAACCAGGGGATGCTGGGGTTGCATCATTGGCCTTTGCGTGGCAACATCAAATTGGCTTCCTCGAATTCGCCTTTGGCTTTGCCTTTTTCCATCTAGGGAGGATTCAGCACCGCCAGGGGGTGTTGAAGACTTAACCTTTGGAGACAAAGTTTTGGCTTCTAAAGGACTCATAGCTAATTCTTTAAAACTCATCACCTTTTGTTGTAATAATTTTTCTCCGCCAGCAGATGGCAGTGCAGCTTCACTTTTTGGCTGCCTCTCCTTTCTATACGTATGCTGAAGTTCAATGGGCTCAAAGGGACCACGTGACCTCGGTGACGTGTACATGTCTCTTTGTTCTAATTGACCAATGAACTCTGTGGGGTGTGTCTTAGGCTGTTGTTTTGAAGAAGACAAGATGGCGTCCTCAGACATTTTGGGAGTGGGGGAGCTTCTTCTACTTCGCCTTATCTCCTCAAAACACACTCTCGCCTCCTTAGCATATCTTTCTAAACGTTCTATTTGATCAAGATAGCTTTGCATTTCTTGCTCATCTGGGGAGATGTCATAAACTTTGCTTTCTGCGTGGGAGGATTTTTCCTCTGCCGGCAGTTGCCGTTTAGACTTTTGCCGTTCATTAATTGTATCTTGATAATGAGGGACATTTACTGACCTCAGTCCGTAGATCTTGCCTTCTGTAACTCCTTCCCCCATTTCTGGCTCGGCACCTGAAGAATCTTGCTCCTCTGTGTCCGAGGGAATGGATTCTTTCAAGTGCTTTCCATGTCCGTGTTTTTTTCTTTTCTTTCTCTTCGACATTGCTAATTAGCCTTAGTCGGTTATCTTTAGATAGCATGAAGGGAAAATACAGCCATAAATTGTAGTCATCTCAGCTGGTATCATCAAAAACCATCCTCTGCTACCAAGTTGTCAGGGGAAAAAAACACCCTGTTGAAGATCGATGGACCGTGGCTGATTCCCTTCCGCATATCTTTTGAGATATTTAGAAAAGAAATACTCTTTAAGAAAATATTCTAATTAATAAACAAACTTTAATAATAAAATAATAAAAGTAAATGAAAAACAAAAGTAACTAATTGGTTACATTTTGATAATGAAAGCTACGTTTGCCAAAGTTGGCTGCCGAACAAAGAAAGAAAGGAATTTGGAATGTGTAACGCGTGCGCAATAAATCACTTTCAGATAAGAACTTTTTGTTTTATGACCTGCGCAATAAAGCTTTCTTAGTTTAACTCTTGAATGTCAGTTTAGGCAGTTCAGGCCTAGCAAACCTTTTAACATCGTGACAACACGAACCCCTTCGTAGTGCCGCCAATGGCTACTAACGCCGCATTTTCGCCGTTCAGGCCAGAGGCTGAGGCTTGGGAAGTGTTTCTCGAAAGATTCGATTGCTTCCTCGTAGCCCATGACCTCGTCAGTCTCTCTCAGGAGAGAAAACGTGGCATCTTTCTCAATTATTGTGGCGCAGAGATGTTCGCCACTGCTCGGGCTCTTGCTGCCCCAGAACCTGCAAATTCGCTCCCGTGGGACGACCTGATGACTCGCCTCAAACACCACTACGAGCCCGCGCCATCCCGTTTTGCCCGGCGACAGTACTTCCGTCGGTGCATACAGAAAGAGGGCCAAACCATTGCCCAATACGTTGCTGCGCTCCGTGCTGAGGCGAGCCTTTGCGAATTCAGCGACCTGGAAGAGGCGCTGCTGGAGCAATTCATTTATGGGCTTCGCGACGTCAAATTACGTCGGCGCATCCTCGCTCGACCAGAACTGACTTTAAAAATCGCAGTCGATGACGCCAGAGCCTACGAAATGGCTGACCAATCCACCCCGGATTTCAGCCACCTCAGCCAGCACCCTCATGCTGCCTATGTGCCGCCTTCTCCCTACGCGGCTTCCACCGCTTCATACGCGCATTCTACAGCCTCTTCATTCCGTACTGAAGTCGATCAGGCCATCGACCGCCTCCAGTCACTCTCCACCAGAGACGGCCGTCAGTGCCTGAGTTGTGGCGGCCGCCACCAACGCTCTCAATGCCGTTTCCGTCAAGCCCTCTGCCACAATTGGGGCAGAAAGGGCCACCTGGCCGCTGTGTGCCGTTCCGCGCCTCCTGACAGACGACCAGCACAGCAACCTCCTCACCATCCCCGTACTCCAGCCCATTTACCTGGCCGTCACCAAAATTCCCTCACCGTTGGCGATCCGGCCGCTGCTTTCCCTGAGTGGCTGGTGGACTCGGCCTCTTCCTCTGCGGAGGGCCGAGGTAAGCTGCATCTCCCAATATGTATAGAGGGAGTGCCAACCTCCATGGAGGTGGACACGGGATCGGCAAGATCCATCATGTCATGGGACACCTTCCACTCCTTGCTGCCAAAGGTCCGGCGTACTGCCCTAGCTCCCCCAGACTGTCGCCTCCAGGACTATCAGGGGAACCCCATTGACTTGCTAGGATGTGGCACTTTTACCATCACCTATGGTTCCCACCATGCTAGGCTACCTCTCCTCATTGTAAAAAAAACCCTATCTTCTTTGCTAGGACTAGATTGGTTCAGGGCACTAGGGCTCTCAATAGCCGGGGTGCACTCCCTACTTCCCTCTCCTCTTCCCTCCTCTACTTCTCTCTCTTCCCTCCTCACTGAGTTTGCTGACGTTTTCAGCCCCTCCCTGGGCTGCTATACTGGTTCCCCCATTTCTCTAAACCGCGACCCATCCGTAGCCCCCATACGTTTAAAGGCTCGCCGCCTGCCGCTGGCTCTTAAGGCCAAGGTAGACGCGGAGCTAGATAAGCTCCTCAGCCAGGGCATACTTGAACCCATGGATTTCTCCCCATGGGAAACGCCAATAGTTGTGCCCCTTAAGTCCGACTGATCCGTGAGGATCTGCGCGGACTTTAAATCGACTTTAAATAAAGCCCTGCAAGCGCACCCCTACCCTGTGCCCATAGTGCAGCATGTTCTGCACTCCCTTGGCAATGGGTGCATTTTCGCCAAACTAGACCTCGCGCAGGCGTATCAGCAGCTGCCCGTGGACGAGCCCACCGCGCTTGCGCAGACGATAGTTACCCACCGCGGGGCATTCAAATGCCGCCGACTTCAATTCGGCGTCAGTGTGGCCCCGGGAATTTTTCAAGGATTGATGGAGCGCCTGCTCCATGCCATTCCCGGGGTCACACCATACTTCGACGACGTCCTGATCGCAACCCCCGACGCGGCAGGGCTCGTTCGGACGTTGCGAGTTGTCCTACAGCGCTTCCGCGCTGCTGGACTCCACTTGAAGGCCGAAAAATGCCAACTGGGTGTTTCTGCAGTAACCTTCCTCGGTTACCGCATTGATGCCGCGGGCATCCACCCAGACCCGGCTAAACTGGACGCCATTCTAGCTGCCCCCCCACCCCAATCTAAAGCGGAGCTGCAAGCCTTCCTGGGGCTTCTTAATTTTTATGCCTCATTCATTCCCCATAAAGCCTCCCTGGCCGAACCCCTTCACCGTCTCCTGGACTCCAAGGCCCCATGGAGCTGGACCAGCCGCGAGGCGCAGGCGCTCGCGGCTGTCAAACAATCCCTCACCGCTCCTCCAGTCCTCGCCCAGTACGACGAGTCCTTGCCGCTAACCTTAGTTTGTGACGCCTCTCCTTTTGGGGTGGGCGCCGTCCTGAGCCATTCTTTCCCAGATGGCTCTGAACGTCCTATAGCGTTTTACTCCCGCACCTTATCAAGCCCTGAGCGCAATTACAGCCAGCTTGATAAGGAGGCGCTGGCCGCCGTTGCGGGGGTTAAACACTTCCACCATTACCTCTACGGCCGTCCCTTCTCTCTCGTTACGGACCATAAGCCGCTCCTCGGCATCATTGCCGGGGATCGCCCCACCCCTCCCATCCTGTCCCCTCGTATGCTACGATGGGTTGAATTTCTTTCTGCCTATTCCTACACCCTCGCTTATCGACCAGGCGGCCACATAGCCCACGCTGACACTTTAAGCCGGTGTCCCTTACCAGCCCCTATTGCTGACCCGGCCCCTACTCATAAGGTCTTCCTCATAGATGACCTGTCCCTACCTATGTCCGTCTCGGACATAGCGAGGGCATCTGGCGCCGATCCTGTGGTCCTCCGCGCTATGGCCGCCGTAATTCAAGACCCACCTGTTCCAACTAGCCGGCCTGGCTTAATTAGAACTCTCTAACCTCCCTGGCAATTTTAAACTGTAAATTTAAATTTTTTGGGTATTTTAACTGTTTTAATTGTTGTAATTTTACTGTTATTTATCTTAACTTTGTGGCTTTTATTTCTATTTGAATTGTTAAATGTTGATGTATTTACCTCCTCCATGCCACACGCCTATATATTTGATTGTACGTCTCCCCGAGTCCCTTCGCAGAGAGGGTGCGACTGATAAATCGAATAAAATAAAATAAATAAATAAATAAATATGTTCCTCTCAATGAGAAAGAAAGTAGTAGATCCCCCTGGACACTGGTTCTCATTTCTGTAAGTAGAATAAAAGGATGGTCCTAAAATCTGACTGTGGAAGAACTCAAGGAACAATTGTTTGTAGTCTAAATCCAGTCATAATACATGATACATTTAAAAACAGAAACTGCAATTAATTATATTAACATAGACTAATTGAAAAATTGCTGCCTTATAAATAATGTGTTTAATATATGCACTGGTTTATTTAAAATGTTGTTAGGGTTAGGATTCAGGTCAGTGGTGGGTTCCTGCTGGATCGCACCGGATCGCGCGCGCTCCCTTTCAGCGCTCCACCTGGCTTGCGCGCTCCCTTTCAGCGCTCCACCTGGCTTGCGCGCTCCCTTTCAGCGCTCCACCTGGCTCTCGCCCTCCCTTCCGGCGCTGAAACCGGAAGTACAGTCTTGCCCCGCCCCTGGCGAAGCAATGACGCCTGCCTGCGCTCCACCAGCTCGGCTGGGAACGGAGATGTTTCCTCAGCGGAGCGGAGCGCCTGAAAAGACTTTTCAGGCGCTCCGCTCCGCTGAGGAAACATCTCCGTTCCCAGCCGAGCTGGTGGAGCGCAGACAGGCGTCGTTGCTTCGCCAGGGCCAGGCAAAACTGTACTTCCTGTTTCAGCGCCGGAAGGGAGCGCGAGAGCCAGGTGGAGCACTGAAAGGGAGCGCGCAAGCCAGGTGGAGCGCTGAAAGGGAGCGTGCAAGCCAGGTGGAGCGCTGAAAGGGAGCGCGCGCGATCCGGTGCGATCCGGGAGGAACCCACCACTGATTCAGGTACAAGCATGGGTAGGCTTCAATGTCAATATATAGAAATATTGGTTTCAGAAATTAAAACAAGATTAGGAGATTTGCAAAATTACATTTCCCTAAATCCCTCACCAGAAGCAAGTTGAACTTTTGCAAACAAGATTGATCTAACTCAGGAACGCTTCTTGGCAGTTTCTTCAATTTAAGCATTTACTACTCAGTTTATTTAGACCAAATACCACTGCTACTTTAGAAGTTCCACAGTGATTATGGGTTTTGAAGGAAGTATCTGTGGCTTCTAATACTATACTTTTCTTTTTAAGAAGTTGAAGGAAAGGGATGACATTTATAGATTTATGTCATCTGACACTTAGGGGGAGATGATGTTCCATAAAGCAGGTACCACAACAGGGATTATCTCCAGCAAGTCTGGTGGAAGATTGTATGGAACAATGTAAAATGAAAGACCTATGATTTAATTTAAGCTCTTGTGTGTACTGGATGCCTCAGAGAATGTTCAATAAGGGATATAATAGGGATGCAACTTGGATGTTGAAACATTAATCCAAATTGTCTTACTTAATGTCAAAGTCCAATTCATATCCCCAAGCTAGGATGATACTTAATTCTTATTGAACACTTTCAGTTGTTGCGGTTAGTTGCGAAGTCGCGTCCGATCCATCATGACCCCATGGACAATGTTCCTCCAGGCCTTCCTGTCCTCTACCATCCTCTGCAGTTCATTTAAGTTCATGCCTATTGCTTCGGTGACTCCATGAGGTGGATAGCCACCTCATTCTGTGTCATCCCGTTCTTCTCTTGCCCTCAATCTTTCCCAACATTAGGCCCTTCTCCAGTGAGTCTTTCCTTCTCATTAGGTGGCCAAAGTATTTGAGTTTCATCTTCAGGATCTGGCCTTCTAAACAGCCATCAGGGTTCATCTGCTCTAGGACTGACCGGTTTGATTGCCTTGCAGTCCAAGGGACTTGCAGGAGACATCCATTTTTTTATGCCTGTATTCTAGGCAGATATCAATAGTGATTTTGATCATAATAGATTTTTTTTTTGTAATGCTGTTGTATGCATTTGTAATTTTTGTGTTAATTGTGTGCAAAAAACCCTGATAAACTGGCTGAGGTTGCCCGGATTTACAGTTCAGCAGGGCCACGTTTCCTGCCATTGCTTGGATTAAAAACTTGCCTACCTCAGATTATCTTATAGAACATTATCATTTACCTTCTTAAGGACATTTGTAGAGGTGATAGGAAGCACTAAGTGGTAGATTTTTTATTGTTTTAATGGAAGTCAGCATGTTATCTTGACATTATTTTTAAAAAAAAGAATTTTATTGGTTTTTAAACATTTATAGGGAAAGGTAAAAAAAAGGTACATAGAAAATTTTGGCAGCTCCCATGCTAGTGGTAGAAGTGACCCCCAAATCTCACAATTTTTACAATGTTAAAAATAACGTATAAAAGATAAGCATAAACAGAATCTTGTTTTACATTATATCAACCATGTGTTCAATCATCTCTTTCTTTGTCACTTTCTAGTATATCAACAATTACCATAGTATTTCAAATACATTTATTTTTGTGACCTGAGCCTTTTCGATATTGCTCCCTCCTCCCTGTCCCCAGATGGAGCCCATAGCCCCCCCTCCTTCATATCTTGCACATTACTACCTTTTTCACCACCTCCCCTATTTTCGTCCTCTAGGAGAGAACTATGTTTTTTAATGAAGGCTTCTGCCTCCTCCACTGTATTAATTCTAATTCTAAGGAGGAATACTTCCTCCTTTTTTCCCTTACTTTTTTCGGAATTTGCTTAAGAATGGTAATTTCATCTTTATATTTTAATGGTCCCTCCCTTTGGGCCCCTAGCACCTCATCCCTCATGGTCCTCCTAAGGAACTTAACATGTACCTCCCTTGGAACATTGTGTGTTCTAGCATATGCTGAATCAATCCTGTAAACCAGATCCAGATCCCACCACAACTGTTCTTTATTTCTCTTAATATATTCTGCTAAAATTGTACTCATAATATCCTTAAGGTCTTCATTTTCTGTCTCTGGTAGGTTCTGGAATCTGAGAAAAAAGGACATTCTTTCAAGTTCTATTTTTGCCATAAAATTTTCCAATTCTAAATTTCCTTTCCGGACTGCCTTAACCTCCTCCCCCAAACCAGCTTCCCCCTCCTCCAACACCCCAATTCTTTGTTTCTTTTCTGTTATATGATGTTGTACACCTCTGAGTTCATCTTTGAGATCTGTCACCTCTTTTTTCAACTCATTTTGACCTCATAACTTCCTGAAACCTTTGGTTAACAGATAGTTCTTTTGAGCTCTCTCCAGTCCCTTCTTGTTATAACAATGAAGTAATTTTCATCTGCTGCATGCTTGGACTGGAGGTGGCAGAAGCAGGAGCCGAGAATGACTTGCTCATTGGTGGTTTTTTGGGCCCCATTTATCTGCGTTCAGGGATGATAAGTCTTTTACTAAGAGAATGGTGTCAGTGGAGCGTGCAGCTGTGTCGGTCCAAGGCGGCAGGCAAATCCAAAAGTGAAAAGTTAGTTCTCCTTCACAGTTCCAAGGCATGGAGGTACACCAGAAAGAGGAAAAGTCAAATAATCAAAATTAATCAGGAAGACCACGTAACAGGAGAGGTCCAGAGCCCCTTCCGAGGGGGTATTAAGACAATTACCAGATTTTTTTCCCAAAGGTAGTTTCAAAAGGCAGGCTTCATTTATAAGTACAAAAATGAAGATGGAGGGGCGCCATCTTGGCTCCTCCTTTCGCAGGGAGAAGAACAAGGAGTTCCATAAAGTTTTTTTCCTTTTAAGAAAACAGCTCAGCAATCACCTCTTGCAGCTGTGATATCAATCTTTCTCACATAGTTAGTACAAGTGGCAAGTCAGCCTTTATTCTCTCTCCATTCTGATATAGAGAGAGATAGTTCAAATGCCGCTTTGTCTGAGGGGGGAGGGGTAAAGGGAAAGAAACACCCCCCTCTAATCTTCCAGTTTCAAATGGTTTGAACAAAAACTTACAATAGTCTGCTGCTTATCTGTTAACGATGATTAAGGAGATTAGGGGGGGATCTCTCCCCACCAGCACTTCAGCCGCTCTTTTTTCGCTTAACTCTTTCCTCCCGGAACCCATTCGGTGAAAGGGCAGACAGCCAGCAGCTGTTTCATGCCCCCCCTCTGCTCCCCGGCTCCTGGGGCGAGGCTGGAAACACCCCCGCCGGCTGCTACCGAGTCTGGGGGATTCCAGCAAGCTGCCCTGCAGCAGGAGACCCCTCCAGGGCCCCCTGTGCTCCTGAAAGGAGCCCACTGGGGAGACGAGCAGTGGACAACACGTCTGTCCCCTACAGGAACCAGAAGTGATCTCTCGTTATCTTGACATTGCTGTTTTAATGTAACTGATGGAAATCAATTTTGTATGTACTAGCTTTATTATCAGGTGCAATAGAAGTAAAGAGAGTTAGCAAAGGGGCTACTCTTTTATCTCTTCTTATATGCTAAAAGGTTTGTATGTCTGCCTCCAGTTAGTAGATCCACAGTTCCCAAATTATGTACTGAGACACTGCAGTATGCTTACGGGGACACTGCAGGTATTTTTAATTTGGATCTAACTATTTAATAAATAGAACTGTATTTCTTTTGGCGCAGAAGTACTATAAAAAAAATTAATGAGATACTAAGGGCACCATGAACCAAAAAAGTTCTGGGTTGGACTAATATTCTCAGGGTTTTATTTGTTTGTTTGTTTTCATCCTTCCTTTTTGTTCAATTCTGTTTTTCTTTTAACTTTGAATAATGACTCTGGCATTCTCTTAATAATAATTTGAAAAGGGATACCCCTGTTTTCTCAATGAGCAACCTCTGGTCAGTCACTGCATAGAAATCGAATACAGTAAATCAAAAGATGTGAAAATGCCCATCTTACCAAGCACACCACATTATTTAATCCATAAATATTAGGTAATAGATGTATATCATAAAGTATGACACAGATACATAATTAACTTTGGAATTTTTATGGGGGGGGGATACTGTAAAAGATAAGCCGGGTAAAGCTCTATTATTCATCAACTGTGCTTCTCCCCACCCCCCACCAGAAGCTCCTCTCAAAATTGTGGCGCCGACCGGTGACGGAGCCGCAGCAGAGGGAGGAAAGAGCCACATGAGGCTCCAGAGCCGCAGTTTGCTGACTCCTGGTCTACGGTCATTAAGCCAAAATGAAAAAAGAAGTAGAGCACCTTGGTAAGGTATGTATCCTCTCCTGAATGCTAATCCTTTCTAAACATTCTCTGTGGTGTCCAATAAATATAATCAAACATTTTGTTGAACTGTTCTCATTTTAAGACAAGAATCATATTTAGTATTAAGACCCTTCACTATTGATTGGTTGATTTGGGGTAGTCCAATTCTTCATACAACATTTGTGGCAATAATTAACACTCTTTTTTAATTTTGTAAAATAGATTTGGAATAATCCAAAATGCAATTCAATGCTAACAGTAATTCAAGATTTTTAAATATTGTTAGTGTGTCTGCGCCAAAATCAAAAGATATTTTAGTGAATAAAACACCATTTGGCAATTTTATATAAGCTATGTTTTTCTTGTAGGTATTCAGTTGACTGCCAAATTGATTGGAAATTAATTATTCAAAATGTTCATATTCTTATTTCTCCATACATTTCAAAAAACCTTATTATTTGGGATTTTCAAACTGGGATGTCCAGTTTGTTATGTGAATAAGAGTCAAAACTATATAGCTAGAACAAGGTCTAGCAAATATATCTTGCCTCCTTTAAACAGAATTACAGTAGAACTGTGATTAACATAGACCAAAACTCCCATCATGGTATTGTGGGAGTCAGATAACAACTTAATCGTACTCATGGTGGTCTTTTTAACTTGGTTGCTGTTGCTGCAGTCAAAATACATGCCTAGTGATAAAGCTGAAAATCAGGAAATTTAAATCCTCTAAAATCATATGGTAATCATAGTTTAGATTTTAAAAACCTAGCAATTTGTTGTTCCCTTATAAACCTTCTTAATAACTTATCTGTTTGAACTAACTTTAAGATAGGGGATTCCTCCGAGTATATAATCTTGAAGTGACATTCATTTTTACAGTGTTTATCTTTCCACATAAACTGTTAGGGATTTTTAACCATCTTAATATCAATATTTATCTGAAATAAACAGTCTGAAATAAATACATTTTTCGGGATAATTATTCCAAGATAATTTAAAAATCCAAACATCAAGTGAAAGACCAGGTTTTATAGATATCCACAGATGCATTGGGGCCCATATATGAGAATTACTCCAATTAATGGAATAATTCAGTGGTTCTCTATCTATAGGTCACAACCCTCCACAACAGTTGCAAGCACAATTTGTAGGAGATCACACAGTCTACAGTCTGCCTGGATGGAGCCTTTGGCTGGACCAGGGAGAAAGGGAGTGCGGTCTGGCAGAGATCTGTCTATGTGAAATCCAGGCTTATACACCCAAACCTGAATCCAAGACACAACTTAGACTGCCGGTGGAAACTATGAGATTTACTGCCCTGGCACTCCCTACTGCAGAAGCTCCTATGCAGTGGTGGGATTCAAATAATTTAACAACCGGTTCTCTGTCCTAATGACCAGCTGGGCAGGCATGGCTCGATGGTCATGTGACTGGATAGGCGTGGCCAACTCAACCTCACTCACATCGATGGGCGCTTCGCCTTAGCTGTTACAATGTAATAAAGGTTAACCGGAGAGGCAGTTTCTGTAAGCAGGGCAATAAAGTTTAGGCTAGAAACAACACCAGATTTTTTTCCTTCTTGCCTTCCTTACAGGATTAGCCCTGTAAAGTGGGAGGGGGGGGGACAAAATGAGATTTCTTCCAACAACCAGTTCTCCAAACTGCTTAGAAAGTTAACAACTGGTTCTCCCGAATAGGTGCGAACTGGCTGAATCCCACCACTGCTCCTATGTCTCTACTCCCTGTCTACTAACTGCACTTGCTGGTACTCCCCACCATCTAACTTTCTTGCTTTCCCTACATCTTACCATCTTTATATTTCCTCCTGTAGCTTTTCTCAGCCTGCACCAGCCAAGATGGGAAGACAGGTGGGCATGATGAAGCCAGCATCAATCAGAGCCTCTGTGCAATCTCCAGCTGTTATCTGGGCTTTGAGAAAATAGCTACTTTGGAGAAGACAGGCAGAAGCAGGAGTGTCACTCAGCAAAACCTCAACAAGCAATTGGATACTTCTTATTGCAAATGAGAGGCACAAAACGGTCTCCATGAAGGTCGCAATAGCAGTATGCAGTGCACCTAATAAGGCTTTTTCCAGCCATGCTCCCTTAAGGAGCATCTGGGGACCAGCACTAGAATTGAGGCACAGAAACTTCTCAGTTCCAGAGTTCTGCCAACATTGGCCTTTCTTCCTTGCTGTGAAGGATCTATACCCATATGACAGTATGGATTCCTATTTGGCCTAGATAAGTCAGCTTTTAGATTAGATTCTGCATGTAAAGCCAGATCCAAGATGGTCGATACATGAATTAGATTGTTATTCACTTGGTGTTTGTTTTTTTTTTTTGTTTATTTACTGATTGCTTTGTAATTAGCAACAAAAAAAGAGAGACAAAAAGAAGAAACTGAAAGATAATGATGGGGATGCATACATATATTGTCAAATAGAACATTTAAAAAACACATAAAAATTGGCTTAAAGAAGTGAAAAAGTACAACTAAGAAAAAATATGTTATGTCATAATAACTGTATATAGTAATAGTTTTACATATAATCTAGTGCAACTTATTCAAATATGCACATATTTCTAACACATTTGTGCAACTATCATTTTAACCTACTGTATTCTCTATAAATGAGTCACATATTTTATTATACTAGTCTATACAAAATCGACATCTATATGCAGTTCTCTTGTAAATGGCAAGTGTAATTAGGACTTCAACCCTGACAAATGAGCCATCAATGGACACATAGAAATAAACACAGCATTCAAAAGAGACAATAAAAAAGCTAAGAAAAGAAAAGAAAACAATCAAAAAAGATCCTCTCCAGCCAACACCCATAAAAGCAGGAATTAATACCAGACAAACAATCAGGAAGAAAACAATACCCTAATCAAGGAACTACTGATGACACAAGTAATCAAGCAGACAAACAGAAAATTATGCTCTAATCAAGGAACTACCAAGGAGAAAACCACATGCCCACCAACACTGGTACATCAAGCTACTGTATATAAACAAAGAGAAAATCCCATACTCAGGCTCATATAGTCAAATAATGAAATAGCTGCAAACAAACAACCAAGCTGAGAGAGCACTAAGGACTTCGTATCCATTCTCACATCTAAGCATTCATCAATATACACTTAAACATAGAAATGCCACAATACAGTCCTATATTTATATACTCACCTATCAGAATTCATTAATATATAGTCATCTACACATATAGTAGAGACAACTCCTTGCAATATTGATCCTTAGCTGAGCCTGATTAGTAGCCCAATTAGTGATGAGACCAAGAATTAAGCATATATACTTTAAGAAGTATCGTGTGTAATGACTAATCCTATTTCTTCTTATGCCTGTGAGTATGGAATAATCATATTTCAATCCATCAACATTGCCCAATTCTTACGTTACAGAGTATGGCCCCTAAGTGGAATGTATGTTAACATACAGGTAGTTCTCAACTTTTAGTGACCAATCAAAGATCAAGAGCACTGAAAAAAGTGACATGACCATCTTTCACTCTATTCAAGTATCCCCATGGTCACAAGATCAAAATTCAGACAACTTGGAAATAATT
This sequence comes from Natrix helvetica, assembly GCF_964273705.1. Classification (NCBI taxonomy): domain Eukaryota; kingdom Metazoa; phylum Chordata; class Lepidosauria; order Squamata; family Natricidae; genus Natrix; species Natrix helvetica. Next base: position 135,833,327 of record NC_138552.1, on the reverse strand, counting down.
TGCAGTGTTCCAAGGTCATATGATTATCTTTAGCGACCTATTGACAAGCAAAATCAATGGGGAAGCCAGATCCACTTAACATCCATTGGGTAAAACTCACTTAACTGTCTTGCTTGACAATGTCAATTTTCAGCTCAATTGTGGTCGTAAGTCGATGACTAGCTGTACAGAAACTGAATGTAAGATGTTTCACCATTTGCCTGCAGAGCAGCTATATACTACTCTGGTGCTTTTCACTGTGTGTTTAACTTTCCATTCTTAATGAAACATGTTTGCACATTGTGTAATTGCTATTGGAGCTGGGAAAAATGCAAGGTGTATTGCAAAATGTCTGTGTTGTTACCCTTCCTTCTTCAGTTTTCTGTGTTGTATCTAATGAATCAGGTTTGTTTGTTTGTTTTGTTTTGTTTTATTGGATTTATATGCCGCCCTTCTCCCAAAGGACTCACAGCGGCGTACAACATTAAAAAACACACATCCCGAAAGTTAAAAAGAAATTAAATACATATCCAAAAAACAAACCCAATTTATAGGACAATACATTTAAAAATGAGATAAAATTAACAGGCCAGGCCGGCTTGCTGGTTCATTCATAGTAGACTAAGTACTTGCCTGGTCTGCTACAGATTCTTTTATTGTTTTGATAAAATGGGTTCTACCTATGGATAAACTTACCACAGCTTCTCCTATCCTTGACCCCAACTGCCTCAACGCATATCAGTGACTACTGTTGCTACCCTCACTTGATGTAGGATGAGTCCCCATGTCTAGATAATTTTTGATCTTCCTTGTACTTTTCTGGATTAAAATTACAGGGCACAGCATATATTTTTAAAAGATCAATGATATTTTCCTATAAAAAACATGCCTCTAGCATTGTCCATTGTAGCTAATACTAAGAAAGTGATATATGACCAAACTGTCTTCACTATCAGACTGAGGAGGAGGCATCAAACTGCTCTTTGAATCACTCCCAGCATTTCCTTGAACTACCTCAATTTGTTTTGCATTAATAGCTATGCATCTCTCCCCCCCTCTCTCAATCTCCCCCTCCCCCTCTCCCCTTCCCCTCTACCTCCATGTGTGTATGTGTGTGTGTGTGTGATGTTGTTGTTAAGATTGGAAACTGAACAGTCTGAAAGATATTGGGGAGAGGAAGGAAAGAATGGAAACCTATCAAAATACAATAATACATTCCGATTCCAACCATTTTCACTAGTTTATCCCCCCCAAAAAAGTTCATGAACATTGGAACAGTTTTAATTCCTAGAACAAATCCAATAAATCTTGGTTGGATTCCAAATAAAAATGCAAAATAGAAGCAGTCTAACACTGTGCCGCACATACATAATTGTAAACTAACCTTGTTAGTTCTTAGCACACAGGTTTTAAATTATCAAATATTTGAATTGTTACAAAATAGAGTTGGAAGGGACCTTGTTATAGGAGACCCTATACCATTTCAAACAAGTGGCTGTCCAGTCTCTTCTTAAAAACCTCCAGTGATGAAGCACCTACAACCTCTGAAGGCAAGCTGTTCCACTAGTTCAGGGGTGTCCAAACTTGGGAACTTTAAGACTTGTGGACTTCAACTCCCAGAATTCCCCAGCCAGCATGGGGATTCTGGGAGTTGAAGTCCACAAGTCTTAAAGTTCCCAAGGTTGGACACCCCTGCACTAGTTAATTGTTCTCACTGTTAGGAAGTTTCTCCTTAATTCCAGGTTGCTTCTCTCCTTGATTAGTTTCTTGTCTTTCCTTTTGGTGCTATGGAAAATAAGCTGACCCTCTCTTCTTTGGGGCAGCCCCTTTGATATTGGAATACTGCTATCATGTCACCCCTAGTCCTTCCTTTCTCTAAACTAGCCAAATCCTATTTCAATAACATTGTATGATTAAATATCTCCTCATTTAAATCATTTCCTGTGGTCAATATTCAAAGTGGCCTTTTAACGATAGAACACATACAATGTAACTTAGAAAATTGCTGCTTCAGCTGGATTGTATTTTTGTGAGATGTGCCAATGTAGGTTATAGCTGAGTCAGACTGAGAAGGTAACAATCCTGCTTTCCTAGATAATTTATGAATACTTGGAAGCTTCAGCCAACTGGAAATGCAAGTAAATAAGGGTCAAGCAACCAAGTTACATATTGCACAAGATACTTTGTTCTTATCTAGACAGTGGACAGAAGATGATGTAGAACAACATCTTCCTTTTTCTGTCTTTTTCCTGGATCATGAATAACTGCTAAAGGTTGGAGTTGAAGTATTTATAATCTCCTCCCCAAAAAGAGATACAGTGCAACAAAATGGAACCTGTAGCTATTAGATATGGTTAACAGTACATTAAATTTACATTAAATTGTAATCTAAAAGAAAATTACTATAAGATGATGTATCGTTGGTATTTAACACCAGATAAGTCAGGGGTGTCCAAACTTGGCAACTTTAAGACTTGTGGACTTCAACTCCCAGAATTCCCCAGCCAGCATGGGGATTCTGGGAGTTGAAGTCCACAAGTCTTAAAGTTGCCAAGTTTGGACACCCCTGAGATAAGTTATCTTAAGATGTATAAAGGTATGTCAAATGAATGTTGGAAGTGTAAAAGTAAAGAAGGAACTTTTTATCATCTATGGTGGACATGTGCTAAAGAAAAAATTTGGAGGTGCTTCATATTTTAATACAGAAAATTTTGAAAATGAAGATAAAGATGAAACCAGAAATATTCCTTTTGGGCCTAATGGGAAAAATTGGGCCTGGAGACAAAAAAAAATGGAACTTTGTTACTATAAATGTTGACAGCAGCAAGATTATTGTATGCACAAAAATGGAAGGACACCTCGATTCCTACTATGGACAAATGGTTGCGGAAGTTGATGGAGTTGGCGAAAATGGCAAAATTGACTGTTTTGATTAAAGAAAAGAATATAAGTACTTTTGTTTTCACATGGAGACTACTTCTGAACTTTGTGCTTGAAATGAAAAAGAGTGAAACATTGATTTTAGGTTTTACCAATTAAACTGATAGATCCTTATAGAAACGGCTAGTTATATTATTATGAAAAAGCAAAAAGTTGTGATTTGATGTTAATGTCTTATTTTACTGCAACAGAGAGAGTTTGAAGTCAATGCTTCTTTTTTCTTTTTCCTAACTCTTCCTCACTTCTCTCCCCCCTCTTCCTCCCCACTGCTTTCCTATTTACTTTTATATTGTGTTTCTTATTACTTAATCTTGTAACTCAGTAGAAATGTTAAACAGGGTATTAAGTCTATCCCCGTTAGGAGACTAGAGTTCAGCAGCAGAATGTAGTAACGAATAAGCCGTTGAATAGTCACTCACAGCCACCAAAGGTAAAACAAAGAATAGCTTTACTTGCGTAACAAAAATAGGATAAATAGTCTCCAAACAGACTATAAGCAGTCTTGAAGTATATACAGTCTATTTACACCTCGTTGAAGTTACAGTTGCTCAACTCACAATTCACCATGTAGACAGGTAACTTAGTTACAGACTAGCCACCATCCAATACACTGTCTTCTCTCCAATACAAAGCTTATACAGGAACAGTCAGGAACAATCATGAACATCAGTAGCTATCCGGGGAGGTAACCGTAATAGTTCCTTCCTCCTTATATGGCTGCTTAAAGCAATTAGCATCCAATTACCTCTCGCTAGCATTTAAAGTAACAGATACATTTGTTACAATCATGGCTTATATACATTGCCAAGCCAAGACTAGGGTTACATCCCAAACACAGGGTATGGTTATCGGTATAGAAACATTAAAGAGCCAGTTTGGAATAGCGATTAAGGCAGGCTAAAAACTAGGAGAGTGTGAGTTCTAGTCCACCTTAGGCACTCCTCTCTCCCTCAGCCCTAGGAAGGAACAATGGCAAATCACTCCCCAAAAGCAACATTGCAAAAGAAAACTGAAGGGACTAGTCACCAGTCCATGCATTGCCAGGAATCATCCATGACTCAAAGGCACCAACCCCAATACTTGTGTTTTGAACTCTGGAGGGTTTTTTTTAATATAAAATATATGTATTAAAAGACTATGCTTGCGAGTGTCTATAATCATTGTCATTGCTTTATATTTATATCCTAATAGTCTTTAACTGCTTTCAAATGCTAAAGTATTAATATTCATTTTTTCCTTCTCTTTTGGAAATAATAAAGACTAATTCTTAGCTTTCTTCAAAACCATTTATCTTCTTTTCTCCTGTAAGTCAGCTGTTCTCCAAGTGCCCAGTGGTCAGTTTCTATAATTTTTCATGGTTTTTTCCTTTAACTCTGTCAAAGCTCTGTTCATTTCAGAGGGAGTAGAAATAATCTCATTTCCTTAAGGTTTGAAGACAATTAACTTAAATGGAAACCCTCACTTATCTTATTCCTTGTTTTATAAGTTCTTCAGTAAGAGGTTTAAAGTCTCTCCTTCTTTGTAAAGTGGTCAGACTTCTATCCTGGAAAAGATATATAGTATGGGACTGGAGACTAAAACATATGAAGAACGGTTACAAGAACTGGGCATAGCTAGTTAAGTGAAGAGAAGTACTAGGGGAGACATCATAAAGTGATCCAAAATTTGAGGGACTGCCACAGAGAGGAGGGGGGTCAAGCTATTTTCCAAGTCACCTGAAGGCCAGACAAGGAATAATGGATGGAAGCTGACCAAGGAGAGATTCAACCTAGAAATAAAGAGGAACTTTCTGATAGTGAGAACAATCAACCAATAGAACAGCTTGCCTTCAGAAGTTGTGGGAGCTTCATCACTGGAAGCTTTCAAGAAGAGACTGGATAGCCATCTGTCATAAATGGTGTAGAGTCTCCAGCCTGAGCGCGGGGGGGGGGGTGTTGGACTAGATGACCTATAAGGTCCATTTCAACTCTGTTAATCTGTAATCTAATCATTCCCAGTTTTATTTCTTGTAGCTCATAAGTCTGTACAGAATCATCTCCTTCATTTGAGCAAATCTTTACAACACCCTGTGATTTTTGCTAAGATTGTATATGCTATGACCACACTCCACATCTTTCTCAATAAATTGTACCTCTGCCACAATTTCATTAATTCTTGGAATAAAACATCCTAAAAGTCATTCTCCCCTGGGTTCTCCCAAATGCCTTTAATCCTTAAATTGTTCCTTCTGTTTCTACCCTGAACATCAGATTCAATTTCTTGTTCATAATAACTATTTATATTATTCCCATATCATCCTGTTTTTAAGCCATGTTCTCCAATTTGTTTTCTTTTGTCATTGAATTGCTTTTTATTTTGGTCATACATACCTTCAAAGTTCTTACTGTTACTGATTTTTCCCATTAACATTTTAATGTAGTTGTAGCTAGGAGAGCCTTTGCTCAGCTTCATGTTAATGTACCAGTTGCCCCTGTTCCTAGGTCGGGCAATGGGATCTACTCACTGTCACTCATGCCCTAATCATCTGCCATTAAGATTTTTGTAATAAACTTGATGCGTTCAACCCTCCCTTCCTTCCTGTTCAGTGTACATGAAGTCTCTTGGAGAAGTCATCCATCAGGGTGAAATATTGTGTGATGACACACAGCTATACACCTCTACTTTAAGTATGATTGAAAGTGTATCAAAGCTTTATCTCAGTGTCTGATGATTGTAGAAGTCTAGATAAGTAAAAGGAAGCTTAGTGTCAGCATTCCAAATAACATCCAAAATTAAATCAGAGTCCAAGGCAAAGTATTCCTCAAAGTTCCAATTTATTAAGAGACCCAAGTTAGCACATCTGTGAAAACCCGAATCTGAAAGCTTCCCGGGTTTTCCCACCCAGTTGAAAGTTCATGATCTTGCCCCACACCCAAAAGTCCATCACACGGTCCAACCTTCCACTGCCATGCTGGCAGTTCCACCCATCTAATTCCAGTCAGGTGCAAAGGTGCAAAGAGAAAGCATGACCTTGAACTCTAGAAAGGAATTGTATTTTGACAACATCACATTCTACTCCTTACTATTCCCCCTCCCAATTCCCCACTAATGAAGCAGCATAGTAAAATAATAGTGTGGCAGGCCAAAGATCCAGAAAGGAATATGACTGCAGGCCTGACACTTAGCCTCCATCATAGAAAACTGGAGAGACTGTGAGTGTAGCAGCCAATGGATTCCAGTAGAACCTTTGGCCTTGGCCAAGGTTTCCTCTGTGCAGAAGATGTCTGCAAATTGGGATCCTTCTGGACTCACAGCATCCACTGTAAGAGCAGGGAGAGATCTGTTGGACATCACTTAAGCAATTGTCACATTGTGTTTGACCTATAATAGCTACAACAGGGAACTGGTGCTCAGGACCATTCAGAAGGTAGAGCTGACCCAGAATATACAGGTTGGAGAAGTAACAGACACATTGCATTTCATCCATCTTACATCTCTACTCGGACAGCTGCATTGATTGCCAATTGACTTCTAGGTGCCATGCAAGGAGACACTTATTACCTTTGAAACAGCATAGAACAGTAACTGTGAGGCTATTTACTCCAGGGAGAATCTATCCATCTGATGCAGGGGTGTCAAACTTGCATCATCATGGCAGTGTCACGTGACATATCGTGACTCCCCCCCCACACTTTGCTAAACCATGTGTGGACGTGGCCAGCGTGTGACACACCCAGCCCACGGACCATGAGTTTGACACCCCTGATGATGTATCCCAGTAGGGAAGACTTGCTCCAAGTCACAATCTCTAGGAACGTTACTTTCAGGAACCCCAAGGATGAGCCTTTTTTTAAGGCAGCCACTTTCTTCTCGAACTGAGTGCTAAACCCATCCTTGTTTTTTTTACTGACTGGGAGATACAATAGGGGCATAAATAGTGTCCTTGTATTATGCTGTTTGGCTCTTATAATACTATGGCCTGCAGGCATTTTGATTTATACCACCACATATAACATTGATGGCTTTATTTATTTTTCTTTTTGCATACATTTTTTTTAAAAAATAATCTTAGAAATTAATCCTATAGATGCCTACCTACCACAAGGCACATGAGTGAGTGTGTGTGTTTGTGTGTGTGTGTGTGTTTGTGTGTGTGTGTGTGTGTGTTTGTGCGTCTGTAGGCTGTGGAGATATTTATACACACACATATGCACACTTTGAAAAGCTACTTCTGACCTTCCCCCCCCCCCCCCCAGTTTTTATTTTACTGGGTTAGTTTGGCTAGAGCTATTTTTAAAGCCACATTCATGCACTTCACTAAAAGTTTCTTTTTGTGGCTGATTTATGGCCTCCAGGGCTATAAGGGGAGAACTACAGTTCCAACCCTCTGTGGTTCTGCCCCAGAGAGGTGAGGGGCCCAAAAGAGGGACTGACTGAAGGAAACTGAGAAAATGAATCAGAGACTAAGAAAGGAATATGACACAGTCACCACACTGCACACACAACTTACATTTCTAGTACACCCAGGGATAGTAAATGAATTTTAAGTAACAGCGTGATCCCCATCTTCACCGTCACCATAAGTCAACAAAACACAAACACACAACCAAGGCCTTTTCATTAAACCAGGGATTGGTTTCGTTATTCATGCTATACTATCTATTACGCTGTCTCAGTTGACCTCTAATGAGCAACTTTTGCTCAAATCATCTGAATCAGTAGGAAACTGAATTGCAATTTCTCATCTTCAAGAGAGATCAAAAACAGATATATTGCCTGAACTCACACCAAGTTAAAGGGGAAAAAAATAAAGATATGCCACGAGCAGAAAGTATCTTTTATTCCCTTCCATCAGTGCTTCCCATGGCTATTTTAATAAGTATTCTGCTAAAATGCAATACAAATTAAAGCATACCTTTGTTATATGGACTTTCAAAATTCTATCCTTGTTAACCTCTCCAAGTAAGACGTATTTTAAAAAGAATTAGAATTCAAGCCAAATATATATGTACATGTCTTTCCCTGAAAATAAGACCCGGTCTTATATTAATTTTTGCTCCTAAAGATGCATTAGGATTTATTTACCAGTTAGGTCTTATTTGGCAATCTTAAGCTTATTTTTGGGGTAGGGCTTATATTATGCGCATCCTGAAAAATCATGCTAGGGTTTATTGTCCAGTTGGGATTTATTTTCGGGGAAACAGGGAGGGGTGTGTGTGTGTGTGTGTTGGTGTGTGTGTGTGTGTGTGTTTCCCTGAAAATAAGACCCAGTCAGAAAATAATGTCTAGCATGATATAATCAAGCCATGGGTAATGTTATTCTGAAAGAGAAACCATAATTCAGCCCTACTGCACTCTATTCCGCCGCGGGGAGGCGGAACCAGATTGTCCTAGATGCTTCCGCCCCAGGCGCCTGATGGAACCGGATAGGTTCCAGACGGAGCTTGGGCCACTTCCTGTGGACCTGACCCGCTCCCGGATGGAGGACTTGGTGGCTGCATGGAATAGTGCGGCCACCGGGGCCTTAGACCGGGTTGCGCCTTTGCGGCCTCTCCGGTGGCAACGAACCGCCCTGGCTCCCTGGTTCAACGAGGAGCTAAGGGCGATGAAACGCCACAAGAGACGCCTAGAGAGCAGATGGAGATCCTCTTGCTCCGAATTTGACCGAACACAGGTAAGAACCTACTTAAGGACTTACCTTGTGGCATTAAGAGCGGCCAAACGTCGATATTGTGCCACTCTTATTGCGTCCACAGAGAACCGCACTGCCGCCCTGTTTCGGGTGACCCGCTCCCTCTTGTCACAGAGGCAGTGGGAGCCCCCTTTGCAGGGCAGGGCAGAGGAATTTGGGGAATATCTGCAGGACAAATCCGGAGGGAGTGGGCCCCCTTCAGTGTTCCAGGGGGGACGTCCGAGGCGAGAGACCATGCTGGGAGGAGTTTGACTCTGTTGCCACCGAGGATTTGGACAGGTTGCGTGGGCGACTGCGAGCCACCACATGTTTATTGGACCCGTGTCCCTCCTGGCTTGTGCTGGCATCCTGGGAGGTCACACGAGGCTGGCTATTGGGACTTGTGAACGCTTCATTGAGTGAGGGGTTCCTGCCAGCCGCCTTGAAAGAGGCGGTTGTGAGGCCCTTGCTCAAGAAGCCTTCCCTGGACCCGATGGAGCTAGCAAATTATCGTCCTGTCTCCAACCTTCCTTTTTTAATGAAGGTTGTAGAGAGTGTGGTGGCTCAGCAGTTCCCACGTCACCTGGAGGAATCTGAGTATCTAGACCCACGCCAGTCCGGCTTCTGGCCCGGGCATAGCACGGAGACGGCCTTGGTCATGTTGGTAGATGATCTCTGGAGGGCCAGAGATAGGGGTTGCTCCTCTATCCTGGTCCTATTAGATCTCTCAGCGGCTTTTGATACCATCAACCATGGTATCCTACTGCGCCGGCTGGGGGGGATGGGGGTAGGGGGCACCGTGTTGCGGTGGTTCCGCTCCTACCTCTCCGACCGGACGCAATGTGTGTTGGCAGGGGAGCAGAGGTCGACCCTGAGGCCACTCACCTGTGGGGTGCCGCAGGTGTCGGTCCTCTCACCTCTCCTGTTCAACACATATATGAAGCCGCTGGGCGAGATCATCCGTGGTTTTGGGGTGGGATACCATCTGTACGCTGATGATACACAGCTGTACATTTCCACCCCAAACCACCCCAACGAGGCCGTCGAAGTGATGTCCCGGTGTTTGGAAGCCATACGGGTCTGGATGGGAGACAACAGACTCAGACTCAACCCCTCCAAGACGGAGTGGCTGTGGCTACCGCCCCCCCCCCCGGTTCAACCAGTGCATTCCATCGCTGGCCATTGGGGCGAGCAACTGGCCCCCATGGAGCGGGTGCGCAATTTGGGCGTCCTCCTCGACGCCCGGCTGTCTATGGATGACCATGTGGCAGCCGTGGCAAGGGGGGCGTTCCACCAGGTTCGCCTGGTGCGCCAATTGCGCCCCTTATTGGACCGGGATGCCCTCCGCACAGTCACTCACGCGCTGGTGACGTCTCGCCTGGACTACTGTAACGCTCTCTACATGGGGCTCCCCTTGAGATGCACCCGGAGACTGCAACTGGTCCAGAATGCGGCCGCACGGGCAATCATGGGGAGAACGAGGTTCTCCCATATAACACCTCTCCTGCGCGAGCTGCACTGGCTCCCTGTGGTCTACCGGGTGCGCTTCAAGGTGTTAGTTACCATCTTCAAAGCACTCCATGGCACAGGACCTAGCTATCTGCGGGATCGCATTCTGCCCCATACATCCCTGCGACCAATTCGCTCTCACAGAGAGGGACTCCTCCGGGTGCCGTCCACCAGGCAGTGTCAGAGGGCGGCACCCAGGAATAGGGCCTTCTCTGTGATGGGCCCAGCCCTTTGGAATGACCTCCCCCCAGATATCAAGACAACGACCGATCTCCGCTCCTTCCGCACGAAACTCAAGACCCACCTGTTCCAACTAGCCGGCCTGGCTTAACTAGAAATTTCTAACCTCCCTGGCAATTTTAATTATTTTAATATTTTATACGTAAATTTGGGGTTTTTTAACTGTTTTAATTGTTTTAATTTATTGTTATTTATTTGAACTTGACTGTTAAATATTGGTGTTACCTCCTCCATGCCACATTTGTATTTTGATTTAATTGTACGTCACCCCGAGTCCCTTTGCGGAGAGGGGGCGACTGATAAATCGAAATAAATAAATAAATAAATAAATATTCTCAACTACAGAGAAATACAGCCTAGCTAGTGATCTTAAATTTGTAAATAGTATTGTTTATAATTCTAAAATAATTAGTACAGCTATTTAATTAAGGGATTTTTTTAAATTTTGCATTCTACTTGGCCACAGTCAATTCAGCTAGCTAAAGAAAGTCTGCAGGACTTCATTGATAAAAATAATAAGGTATTTGAATGCTAACTCTCATTTGTGTGATATATTTCAGAGTTCAATCAAGAGTCCTAAGCCTATTAAACCTTGAGCTGAATTATGTTGGAGGTTGGACTAGAAGACCTCCAAGGTCTCTTCCATCCATATGATTCTATGGTTCTACTCTACCTACCTATGTCCATGCCTTAGTCAGAAAGATTCTGCCTGCGGTACAGACATTGTTGATTTGAATGTCTCCAATCAATATAACATGCCCTTGACAGTCAATTAACCAGTGGAACAGCTTGCCTTCAGAAGTTGTGGGTGCTTCATCACTGGAAGTCTTTAAGAGATTGGACAACCACTTGTCTGAAATGGTATAGGGACTCCTGCTTGAACAGGGGGTTAGATTAAAAGACCTCCAAGGACGCTTCTAGCTCAATTCTGATTGATTGATTGATTGACATATACAGAGAACACAATGCCTCACTAAATGTGAGAATAGTCTTCTGATATGTTACCTTAGTATACATTATCCATATGATTGGACAGTTTATTCTAAAACCATTGACTGTGAACAGACTTGAAGCTGCAGTCAGAAACATCCGTTTCTTCTCTCCTTCTCCATTTCATCATGGTCATTATATCTATATTGTCATGCTGCATTTCTATTCTGTCTGTTACAGAGATCCTGCTCAACTATTCCAATCAGTTTGATTTAATTCAAGATTCAGTCTATGCTTTTGTAGATTTTCACAGGTACAGGTATGCAGGTCTTGGCATATTCGGGTCTTTTCCCATGTGAGAGTATTTTGGCGACATTTTGACGAGGTCCCACTCGCCATCTTCAGGCTGGTGCCTTCGGCTTTGTGCTTGTGCGAGCAAAGCGTGATCGGAGCTGCCGTCTTTCTATAAATATTGGTGGAGGGGTGTGGAGTGATGGCTTTGTTGCTGTAGGCGGATTGGTTGGCTGTGTTGTAACATCTTGATTAGTTGATGGAGTTGATATTTGCAGATTAGTTGGCTGTTTCGTAACTTCCTGTGTGGCTGAGGTACTGGCTGTGTGCCTATTGTTCTTTTGTGTTGTAACGACCTGGGCAATGGGCTGTGTGATGACATCCTGAGCTCTATTGTAGTGATATCCTGAGTCCTGTGCTGCAACCTCCTGGGGGGTTGGCTGCTCAGGATGTTACAACGCAGCTAGTTATATATAGTTACCTGCCTTACACAGAGTTTCCAGAGAGGCAGCCACATCATTATTTGGCAGTAAGTACAAAGTACCTTCTGCAAAACTAATCAAGTCATCTTTGTGTTGAGCTTGACCAGTGATGACTTTATGGACAGGTCCATAATGGATTTCTTGGCAACCATGTGGAAGTTCTCTCTCGCCTTTTTCCAGGACGACTTTTTGACTTCCTAGTCTAAATTACAAAGCTGGGGTTTCCTGGCAGTCTCCCCTCCAACAAATAACCAGATCTGACTTTTTAATCTTTTCAGATCAGGTCTGATTTGCTCCCTTTTAAAAGACAGAGCCATTTATTGCCTCTGGAATTTCTTACTGCTCTGGAAACAAGGAACCTGTAATGCTCTCCATCTTATTAATATATAACGTGACCTCAGGTACAGTTTGACTAAGGAGGGAGTTTCCCTTCGCAGTAATGCAAGTGTTTGATGTTCAAATGAAGGCCTAGGTGTTAATTATCAGCGTTTTGGTAGGAAAGAAAGTTTGCCTTCCTACACCGGGTCTCAGCACAATGACTTCATTCAGCAACTGCCGCTCATGCATGCAAAGTTTTGGTAAAGAGGAAATCCCACAGAGTTCAAAACTCCGTGCCTAATTTACGCTGCTCTCCTCCTCCCCTTGTTTGCTTTCCAGGTCTTGGCCAGAGATAACAAAATAGTCACCAGTGAAATGTCTGGAGTAGCTGCTTAGGAATGAATGGAGGCCAACCAGACTTCCCTCATACCCCCTGGGCAATATGGGTAGATTCTCAACAGTTGAACAGCACTTTGAAGCGCGTGCCCCCCCCTCCCTCCCATGCACTTTGCAAGCTTTTCAAATTCAGTCAGGTTTTTAATGGACAAAGCAGAGATGCCGTCTGCTTAAAATTTACCTGGGGATTAAAGCAAGATTGGAGGGAGGTGGAAATAGAGATTAAACTTTGTGATGCATTGACGTAATAAGAAGAAATGTTGGCAGTTTACAATCTTCCTTTCCTCCTGTAGTTATGGAAACTTCAAGGTTTCCCCTGACAGAATCAAAATCCAGACACAACAACATTGCACGGGGCAGAAAAAGCTTCAAGCTGAACCACCTGGTGTTATCAGACTAAGCCGTGGTGTATTGAGAAAACACATGAGATGTAATTTCTTGAAGTCTTCATAATCAAGCTGTAAACTTTGTTGAGGCCATATTTTCATCTGAAATATGTATACAGTCAAAACAACAGCCCTCATTGCAACTCAGAAAACAAACTAATTATGATTTTATCCAATTAGGATGTTGTACAGATAGTCCTTGACTTACGACCACAATTGAGGCCAAAATTGCTAGGTCAGGCATTTTTAAGTGAGCTTTGCTCCATTTTACGACCTTTCTTGCCACCGTTGTTAAGCGAGTCACTGCAGTTGTTACGTTAGCAACGCAATTGCTAAGTGGCTTCCCCATTGAGTTTGCTTTGCTCCATTTTACGACCTTTCTTGCCACCGTTGTTAAGCGAATCACTGCAGTTGTTATGTTAGCAACGCAATTGCTAAGTGGCTTCCCCATTGAGTTTGCTCGTCAGAAGGTTGCAAAAGGTGATCACATGACCCCAGGACACTGCAACTGTAATAAATTTGAATCAATTGCCAAGCACCTGAATTTTAATCACCTAGACTATGGGGATACTACAGTGGTACACTTTTCCATGCTTTTGTAACTTCAAACAGTCACTAAAGAAATTGTTGTAAGCTTAGGACTATCTATATACTCTTTGCTCAAATGTTAACAGAGAAGCAGGTGCTTATTAACTGAATGGGTCCAACTACATGTTACAAAGATCAGTACTAACAAACTTCCCCATTTTCCCCTTGTTAATTTTGTAGCTTTCTGCTATAAATGGAGTTTAAAGCAGCAAACATGTGAAGTTAAAACAAAAATCAGTTCAGTATCAGTGTCAAAATCAGTGTCTGTTAAAAATGAATCCTCCCCAAATAAACTACACTTTTCAGTGCATGCTAGTTCAGAGTCAAACCTTGATAGCAGAAAGACAAAGAAGAGGAAATTTTTGCTGAGAGTTTCAGAACTTGGGAAAGACTGAAGCTTTTGATTCTTACCTTATCACACCCCAATTGTCGTCTTCTTCCTTATGGCATCTTCAAGATAGAAAGGAAAATATTCCCCAGTCTACGAAGATCCCAGTTACAGTAGTGGATTAATACCTCTAAGGTGACATACCTCCATTACAAAAAATCAACAGGTAGCCAAACAAATGTAATGTGTCACTGTTTTTATGGCAGCCTAAGAAGACACATTTCAGAAACATCTCACTTCCAAAACATGATGAATAGTTTAAGAACTCTTCTGGCTGGTGTTTAATATCTAGTTAAGTACCATTTTTAGAGATGACTCACAGACACCAGCATTTCAAAAATGTATAACGGTAAAGGTAAGGGTTCCCCTTGCACATATGTGCTAGACAGGGGTGGCTTTCAAAGTTTTTACTACCTATTCTGTGGGCATGGCCTATTTCGTGGGTGTGGCTTGGAGGTCATGTGACTGGGTGAAGGTGGCCAACTTGATGTCAGTGACCAGAAGATGTCATGGATTGGGTAAAATGTGGTGAAGCTCACTTAACAACGCTCTTGCTTAGCAACCAAAATTTTGGGCTCAATTGTAGTCATACGTCAAGGACTATCTCTGCCTTCCTCTGCATGGCAGGCTTGTCCTAGTAAATTTCTCCTTTCTGGCAATTTTCCTCTCTGTTAGAGGCACAAAAATAATCCAGACAATGTAAGGTTTCCTGCTGCAGCTGGGGATTGGACTAGATGACCTCTGCATAGCCTTCTAGCCCTAAATTGCTGGGCTGTTTTTCTTTCTTTCCTTCTTTCTTTCTTTCTTTCTTTCTTTCTTTCTCCCTTCCCTCTGTGGGAAGCAACCAACCCACCCACCCCCAAATAAAGTATTACTCCCAAAAAGGTTAATTCCATATTCCTGCCAGATAGAGATAATGAGATAATGAGTCTATAGAAAGTTTGACTCCATTCACAAGCAGGGAATGATCCAAACCCGTTTAGAAACACAAAGACCATATTGCACAAACCCCAAAACTTCAAAAACATAGAGCCATATAAGAATCCTACCTTTTATCCAGTTTGTTTTTTAGTTGACTCAGAAACAAACTGCTGAATGTCACCTTGAAAACTTCCTTTTGAGCAGCTTTTCAATTTAAAGCAGCTTTTCAATTTAAAGTTTGCAGCATTAAGACTTGTGGGCTAAAGTTTCTTTCTTACTTTTTCTTTCTCTTTCTTTCACACTTCCCTTCCTTCCTCCCTTTCTCCCTCCCCCCCCCCCCTCTCTCTCTTAGTTTTTAAAACCTCTTTTCCCTTGCCTGAACCAGCAGAGAAAAAGGGCTTTTAAAAAAAGCTTCTGATAAAGGTTCGGGGGCATGGCCAAGCCACCATTACTACCGGTCTGGTCTGGTATGCCAGATTTTCACTACCTTTTCTGGCGTACCGGACCGTATCAGGAGGAACCCACCACTGGTGCTAGTCGTTCCCGACTTTAGGGGGAGGTGCTCATCTCGGTTTCAAAGCCAGCACTGTCCAAAGACATCTCCGTGGTCATGTGGCCGGCATGACTAAACACCAAATGCGCTCGGAATGCTGTTGTTCCTATTTTTTCTACTTGCATTTTTACATGCTTTTGAACTGCTAGGTTGGCAGAAGCTGGGACAAGTAACCGGAGCTCACTCCATTATGCGGTGCTAGGGATTTGAATTGCCGAACTGCCAACCTTTCTAATTGACAACTCAGCGTCTTAGCCACTCAGCCACTGTGTCCTTCTTAATGAATCATAAATTCATCATAAACTGCTGAGATAAGCTGGGACAAGTAATAGGAGCTCACTCCGTTATGCAGCACTATGGATTCGAAACCACTGAACTGTCGACCTTTCTGATCAACAAGCTCAGCTTCTTAGCCAGAGCCACTACATCCCTCAAAAATGTATGGTGATTTATTTAATCCTGTTCACTTTTCTGGTGGATCTTTGGGCCAAAGGAGGGAGAGACAAACTGCTCTCCCTCCCTTGTAAGCTGGCAATTGCCCTTTTAAAGGAACTCAGTGTTTTCATATCTGTTTCCTGCATAAGCCAGATCACAGGTGAGTTCCTACTGGTTCAGACCATTCAGCCAAGTAGGTAGTAACTCATCTGGCCACGTCCCTGAACCCAGTTCTATCAGTGGCACCATAGGCACCGCCATCTTGTTTTTTGCTTCTGTGCATGCTCAAAAGCAGTTTTTTACCTACTGCACCTGAAGCGAGTCCCTGAGTGAACCAGTAGTAGAAGAAGCTGGAACCGACTGCTGAGCCAGAGGATTATTTAGGCAACAAACGTACTTGGTTTTAACACAAATATGAATTATCAACTGGGGAAAGAAAAGATATACATTCAGAACTGAACACAAATGAGCTGTATTTCATGTCGCCCTCCTAAATGGAGAAATGTTTTAGAAATGAGGTTTGAACCCTACTTACATGCTACTGTAATAGCAGCCACAGCTGCTTCTGTCCAAACACTGATATTGACAAGAAAGACCATTGATTTCTATCTTTTTTTTTTAACCCGGTCTGTTTTTATACAAATATCATGGCATAGCACGCGTTGCCAACTTCCCCATGGTGCTTTCTGTTTTTCCAACCTCACCGCTGCAGCTAAATGGGGAAATTTGTGAGAGCTCTTTTTCCTCTCTGACTTATAATCCAAGTCAGAAAAGAAAAAGAAACCTGCCCAACCTGGAATTCTGGTGTACAGATAGCCCTCGACTTACGACCACCATTGAGCTCAACATTTTTGCTGCTAAGCAAAACCATGGATTTTGCCCCATTCTACAGCCTCTCTTGCCAGAGTTGTTAAGTGAATCGCTGCAGTTGTTAAAATATAACACAGTTGTTAAGTGAATCTGGCTTCCCCATTGACTTTGCCTGTCAGAAGGTGTTATGACTGAGGCTTCCCAAGAGCATGAGGCAAACTCCTTCTCCCGACAAAAACCTCTTTTATTAATTGACTGTGAATTCTTCTCATTCACATCCAGCAAAGTCTTTCAAGGGAGGAAAGTAACAGTCACAGACCTTACCTGGCTTGGAAAGCTGACGGGCTGATATCTGCAAAACCTGGCAAGGAGTCTCAGAGAGTCATGAACCAATTAAGCAAACTAATTGTCTCCTGCACACTCCACTCCCCTTTCGCTCCTCTTTTATTTCCTCTGGGAGGGGCCATTCATCGTCCACCTGTGGCCTTACTCCCAAGTCGCCCCCTGTACTTTAGCTCTTCCCTTTGTCTGGCAATTCTGCACATGCGCACACTGGGAACAGGCTCCAGCTGTTCATCTGCCTCACTGATGTCTGACTCTGAAGGCAGCTGATAACTGGCATACGGCTCTGGCCCCCTCTCTGCCTCTGACACAGAGCCTTCATCAGAGCCTTCCCCAGACTCCAGGACTGGCCCTTGTTCGTCCCCAACCTCCTCACTGTCCGAATCTGCTGCCAACTTCTCTGGTGGGCTACAACAGAAGGTCACAAAAGGGGATCATGTAACCCCGAGACACTACAAGCGTCATAAATAGGAGTCAGTTGCCCAGCATCTGAATTTTGATCACATGACCCTGGCGATGCTGCAGCGATATATAAGGATGAAAAATGGTTATATCATGTCACTTTTTTTCTGTGCCATGGTGACTTCCAACGGTCACAAAATGAACTGTTGTTGAGGATTATCTGTACTTTATCAGAATACCAAATTCTGTTCCTTGCTAGTCTATTTTGTAGGTTGGAAATAGTAGTAGCAGGAATCATTGTACCCATTATGAAAATCGTTTTATCCTGTTCTGCAAGAAATATATGTGACTGTTTTGCTCAACATTTTGGAATGCTTCAACACTACAGAGTTTTTTATTTCATTTCTATTTTCCGATTCCTTACAATGCAATCTGAAACTGATCTTTGATTGCCTTCACATCTGCTGACCTTGAACCCTAATAATGTGGAGGAAATACCAAGAACAGATAGATAAAACATCCAGGAAACATCTCATTCACATCCAGCAAAGTCTTTCAAGGGAAGAAAGTATCTGGCTTGGAGAGCTGACAGGTCAATATCTGCAAAACATGGCAAGGAGTCTCAGAGAGTCATGAACCAATTAAGCGAACTAATCGTCTCCTGCAAACTCCACCCCCCTTCACTCCTCTTTTATTTCCTCTGGGAGGGGCCATTCATCACCCACCTGTGGCCTTACTCTCAAGTCAACCCCTATACTTTAGCTCTTCCCTTTGTCTGGCAACTCTGTGCATGCGGACATGGGAACAAGCTCCAGCTGTTCATCTGCCTCACTGATGTCTGCCTCTGAAGGCAGCTGATAACTGGCATACGGCTCTGGCCCCCTCTCTGCCTCAGACACAGAGCCCTCATCAGAGCCTTCCCCAGACTCCAGGACTGGCCCATGTTCCTCCCCAACCTCCTCACTGTCCGAATCTGCTGCCAGCTTTGCCGGCCACTTGTGGGCCAGAACAATAGTGTAGAGGTGGTCCTTGACTTACAACAGTTCATTTAGTGACTGTTCAAAGTTACAACAGGGTTGAAAAAAGAGATTTATGATCGATTTTTACCCTTATGACCATTGCGACATCCCGGTGGTCATGTGATCAAAATTTGGATGACAACTGGTTCATATTTATAATGGTTGCAGTGTCCCTGGGGTCATGCGATCACCTTCTGTGACCTTCTGACAAGCAAAGTTAACGGGAAAGCCAGATTCACTTAACAACCCTGTTAAGAACTTAACAATTTCGGTGATTCACTTAACAACTGTAGCAAGAAAAGTCGTAAAGTGTGGTAAAATTCACTTAACCAATGTTTTACGACAGCAGAAATGTCAGGCTCCATTGTGGTCGTAAGTCGAACACTGCCTGGCGTGGCGGTTCGAAGGATTTGTAGCTACGAATGGATGGAAGAATTTGCCCCTTTGAAGCAACAGAAAGTCCGTCTAGAAAGAGAAGCTGGGCAGCTCTGCATGGGACCTTCTCAGCTGACAAACAGCCTGCCCAGAGTTGTAAGTGAGCTGCACAGGCAAAGGAAGTTCCCTCCGACTGCTCCAAGAGCTTTCGGAAGGCAGCTTCTAGGTGCCCTACCCTAAAGAGAAAGCTGACAAATGGACTTCCATGTTGCCTGAAGCCAGGTTTTCACATGAAAAGGAGCTTTATTTAGCAGCGGGGAGCCTTAGCATGAGGTTCAGAGTACAATCATGACTTCAGAGGCCCGCATTTCTCATGCTCCCTGTATTTGATTTGAGGCTGGAAGCCATTTGAGGGAGCCAAAACAAGCAGAGCCATTCCTGCCGACTTCCACAGGTTTGTTTCATGGAGTCTCTTGCATCTCCAGCCGGACTCAGAAAAACCACACTGCTTCATTTATCAAAAGGGCATGTGACTCAAGGCCCGGTTTATTCATGTTTAGAAGCCCTCCACTCAACAGACAAGTTGCACACGTTAAGTGGCATTTTCATTTTTTATTCATTTATTTATCCCTTTCTGGTATTGTGGAAAAGGTAACATTAAGCAATACTTTGCAACAGCGCTTATGTTTAGATTGGCTTGAGTGGACCAAAAAATACAAAATGAATTCACCGCTAAGGGGTAACATGAAGGTCAGACAAAACTGATGAATTATGTGTTTGCCGTATTGAAGAAGGAACGCTCTTCAACTTGGGTCTTCTAATGGAGGGTGCTGTGTCTCTTACCCCAAAATTGGCATGTAAGCCCAAGGCTGAAGATATCCATGCCAAATTGTCTTTAGGATTAAAAGAACAGGGACTAACCCAGGGACTAACCCAGTGGTTCCCAATGTGGGGCCCAGGCAATTTGAACCTTGTTTAAACCAAGTTAATGGCCTTTTAGGCTTCCTCCGTGTGAGTAGAGTTCGCTTTTGAGCAAAGTAAGAATTCTTTGTCACCGGGGGGGGGGGGGGGACATCAGGATTTTAAAGATGCTTAGGTGGGGCATGGCCAAAATAAAGTTGGGAACCACTGGCCTAAATTTTCTCTAGGAGTTACTACCACTTCCATTTAGCACTAGTAATTTAAGGGACATCTAGGCTTCCTGAAGTCAGCATCTTCCAAAAAGATCCCATGGCCAAAGACTCGGTTGGGAATTATCATTCAGCACAAATGAAGGATATCAGGTTGGAGAAGACAGGTCTATACTCAGTTTTAAAAAAAAGAGTGAACTAATATGTTCTTCATATATTCCTTGAGGTGCATAAGGGTTACAGTGAGGAACAAGATTGTACCTACCAAAGTACATGTTTTTGCACTTTCAACTATAGTACAATAGGAAAGGCAATACAAAACAGAAATAGGTGTCTCCTTATATGGGTATCACTCGTTTGCTTAACGGGACCGAAGAAGGCATTGAAAGGGTGCTTTACAGTGGTGGGTTCCGGATCCTGTCCCAACCGGTAGGGTTGGAATGGGCCTGGCGGCATCCACATGGACGTGCGCAGCGCACGCATGCATCTTACCGCCTCTGGGATGCTCCAGCTGCTCAGCGGAGTGCCGCGCAGGTGCTGTACGCATCATGCACATGCGTGAAAGCACAGAAGTCTTAAAACACAGGTAAGGAGCTTGGGCAGGTGGATGGGCCCTCCAGAGCACCGTACAGGAATGGTATCCGGTGCTCTGGGCAGGCTCTGGTACCCCCGTACCGGGACATACCGCCTGCAACCCACCAGTGGTGCTTTAGTTCACAACACTTCCAGGATGCTACTCTTTTCAATCAGATTTACAAATCCAAGTGGGAACGTATTCTGAAGCAGGGGTTTGAATCAGGGGTGGGCTGCTGCAGGTTCGCATGGGCTCAGGCAATCCTCTCGCTAACGGTCTGCCCAGTTCGGCGAACCTGCAAATCCCACCTCTGGCTGCTCCTGCCCCTGCCACCCCGCCCCTCCCAGGAGTCTCCACGCGGCCCATTTTGGATGCCAGGTAAGTACAGGGCCTGTGCAGAGGCTCGGGGAGGGTGAAAAACGGGCCTCCTGAAATTTCCAGAAATGGGTCAGTTTCTGGCCTCCAGAGGGCTTCCAAAGGCTTGAGGAAAACCCCTGGAGCCTGTGAAGGGCAAAAAACGGGCCTCCCAGAAGTTCCGGAAGGGCCTCCGGAGCCCGGGGTAGGCCATTTTTGCCCTCCCAGAGACTTGAGGAAAACCTCCAGAGCCCAGGGAGGGCAAAAATGCCCCCCCTGCCTAGGCCACCTCCACCATGGCCTTGCCCACCCAGCAACCGGGCAGAGAACCCGTTGCTAAAATTTTTGAAGCCCACCCCTCTTTGGAATCATAATAGGTAAGGGTAAGTGGCAATGACCTTGGGAGACAGGAGGAAAAACCACAGACTCGGCAACAGTGAAATAAGAAGCAGGTGAATCTGCAGAAGGAATAGGGGAATGGAGAGCTTCTCGGAAGAGAATCTCTTTAGATCAGTGTTTCTCAAACTTGGCGACTTTAAGTCCTGTGGACTTCAACTCCCAGAATCCCCCAGCCAGCATAGCTGGGAGTTGAAGTCCACAGGACTTAAAGTCGCCAAGTTTGAGAAACACTGCTTTAGATGGTAACGGTGGTGGGACAGATATGGCTTTGGAGGCTGTTACAGATAGTATGAAATACCATTGGACAATTAATTTAATAAAATGGTAAAGTTCTCAGTCTTTCACAGTTCTTTGGTGGTGGCCAGGCTAACAATCCTTTGGATTTCCTTTTCTGCCTCAGCTTAAACATGGTCAGTCATGTGCCTTAACTTTGCTTTCTTCTGCTAATTCAATCATATATTTGTGATACGGTGTTCCTGCAAATGCAGTTGCAAATTATCTAGTCCCGTGATCTAGAGCGGTGTTTTCAAAATGCATTTTAAAAAATGAAGCTCAAAGGATTATTAGCCTTGCCATCACCAAAGAACTCTGAAAGATAAGAGAACTTTAGGCTGGCTGAGTATGGGACTTCAAGTCCACACAAGTCCACACATTAAAGTTGCTGAGGTTGAGAACATAGACTTTTTTCCTTATCAATCTGAGGAAGGAAGAAATGTTGCTAGGACTGAATGAAAAGAGGAGTCAAACACAACAGTAGTTTCCCTGACTCAAGTGTGAGAGAATTAGACAACTGTCTTAATTTATGTCACAGATTTTGCAGAGCTCAAAAAGTAATGGAGAATAAGCTATCAGGAGATAGGAAGGAAATTTCGAATAGCTCATAGACTCATAGAGGGTTGGAAGGGACCTTGAAGGTCATCTAGTCCAGCCCCCTGCTCGAGTTGGAGACCTTATCTTAGAAGGCTCAACTTAACTGAGGTGACAATGAATTTGGGAAGAAGCATTTCAGGCTCCACTCAGTATGAATGAATGTGGAAAGTTTCTCTTATGGTTTCCAAGATTTCTAAGGCAAGCAGTAGAGATATTTTACTGACCTCTACTGAGTTCTTCTACTTCTGCTATCTAACCCATCTCTCTTGGACTTGAGAATTCATTTCTAGGAATGGATGTTGGTTTATTAACTTCATCAGAATAGGAAAAACACCAATGCTGTATTTCAAAACAGTTGCTGATGCAGTCTTCCTCTGAAGACCATTGTCCACCTCCTCTTTTTATATAGATATTTCAGGATATTGATTTAATCCAACACGCCTGTAATTAAACTTCCTTGCTTTTTACTGTATTTTCCTTTTTCCTCATGGAAAATTTATCTTGTTTGGTTTATAACATATGCCATTATCTCTTGTATGTTTTAACGTAAATACTGAGCGTGGTTTTGCTGGAAAAAGACATAAAAATGGCTTCCCTTCAGTATTCATAATTCCTTTTTGAAGGAATTCTGTTCCCAAGTTCAGTTTCTTAGGGCAGAAGTGTAAGAATCCCCCCTTCTCCCAAGCTTTTCCCCTTCAAATTAGCCTGCCAGTCCATCAGGGTAAAAGTCAGAAAGATATTGTTCCAAAGTATCTCTGGGATATTCCTGCCCATAAAGATAACCTCTAAGTTATTTCAAAACTCTGTAATTTTCTATTTAAATCCTAGAATCTTTAATGGACTGAAATAAGTAAACATATTTCATCTTCACTGACCTTTGTCTTAATCTCAATCACAGAAGTCATTCTTTCTGTGGAAAGATTCAACATCGTAGTAGAAAGGCATCAGATGTGGCCTTAAAAAAATGTCCCTGCCATTAGCTCTCAAATGTTTAATTAGGCACTAATTGGACACTTCATTATTGTTCATAGGAAACCTTTCCAAAGCTGAATTTGGCTAACTGCTAAATTTCTTCGTGATTAAATCTTGGAAAAAATATCCTAAGCATATAAACACATGACACAGCTACCCAATCTCTAAATTTATATTATCTAAAATAAACACTGTCTGATGTTTTCTGTAACTGACATGCAATGAAACCCACATTGCAACCAATATGATAAGCCTGGTAAACAACAGAAATTACACTTCATTACACACCAAGAAACATTTGCTTAACTTTCATATACACTGTTTGGTTGCTATGAACATTGCAAATCAGAGTAAATAAAGAGTAGGATTTTGAAAACCAGGACAAAAAAAAATTGTCCATCTTCAGATTACAACCTAGATCCAACTTCATTTTGTGTTTCATCACTTAGTATTAAGGGGCTTTCAAAATTGTTACCAAAAGATATTTCACTATTCCAAAAGCCCTGGTGGGAAAATACTCAACTCATGAATTCTTCTGAAAAGGATATTTACAAAGTGAGAACTAAATGTCCAAAGATATGAGATAGCTATTAATACCATTCCTTGTATGCTTGCTGAAGCATTCAAAAGCTTTATTTGTGATACCCTGTATCTACTCTGTGCCACCACAGGGCTCTAAAACTTTTTCAATCATCTCTGAAAATTATTTATATTGTTTTCAGGAAGAAATAGTAATCAGAATAACTCCAATTTAGGAATCTTCCTATGACCATGGTGTTCCATAGGAAAGAAAGATGAGCTTTTTCACACTGAGAAATATTCTAAAATGTAAAGATTAAGCTGAGTAGGCTCAACACATATACATTCAGTGACGTGCGGTGAGGTTTATGGCTGGTGAGGCTGGTGACATCATCAGGAAGGCGGGGAATGGGATCACGTGTGCTGGAAGCTGAGACTGCCTCATCCTCCAGCACACGTGATCCCATTCCCCGCCTTCCTGAGCGCGCTCCGCCAGCTCGCGCTCCGCGATCCCCAACAGCAGCTGCTTTTCAGTGCTTTTCTGTGCGTCTGGCATTTAGGACATCCGGCTATCTACCTAAATGCCAGACGCACAGAAAAGCACTGAAAAGCACTGAAAAGCACTTCGCCTCCAAGCCACTTCGTCTTGATGACTTCGCCGACGTCGCTGCTGGGCGCGGACGGACGGAGGTAACCAGAGCGGCGCCGAGGGGTCCGGGAGGACGAAAGAGCAGCAAGCTAGCAATGGAGGATCAGGCAGCCTGATCCTTGGTTGCTCGTCCGCCGGACTGCCTCGGTGCCACTCTGGCTACCTCCGTCCATCTGCACATGGCAGCTGCGGCGACATCATCAAGCCCCTGCCACTTCTGGACGTCTATTGCAGTCGCGAGGAGCGCGCAAAGTACAGCGGAGGCAGGAAGGTTATTGGCACTTCCGAGAACCCTCCTGCCAACGCCGGTTGCCCAGCTGGCACCACCGCACGCGCTCCTCCTCTTTCCTCCTCTTCCTCTTATATATATGAAACTCCTTCGTGGATATTATTATTATATATTATTATTTCATGATGAGAGGTGAAGCTCTGCCTCCCCTGCCTCCCCTGACCACACGTCCCTGCATACATTATACAAATAAGTAAAGGGAGTTCTATTAGGAGCAATGTGTTCTTAAAGCTATAACACTAATGACTTATGTACAATAAGATATAAACCTTTATACAATAGTATACAAGTAGATCTGATGAAGAAAACTATACTTTTCAAATGTCTATGTCATAGTAAATATATTCAGCCTTTAAGGCAGGGGTGTCAAACTGAAGACCTGTGGGCCGGATCAGAGGTGGGTTCCTACTGGTTCGGCCTGGTTTGGCCAAACTGGTAGCGGTATGGCAGCGTGGGTTCCTGGAACCAGCAGCAACCCAGGCCTGCCACACCCCCAAACCAATTCTCTGATCGGCACCATTGGCGCCATCATCTTTTTTATGTTCTGCGCATGCGCAGAACAAGTTTAATTGAATTATGCATGCGCACCCAGTGCACATCCAGGGTGTGCACGAACTGGCAGTAAAGTGGCTCCAGCAGGTGGGGTGCTTAGATCTGGCCCACGGGCAGTGGTGGGGTGTTGCCGGTTTGGACCCAGCTGATTTGCACGCCTCTCCCATTCTACTAACCATGCCTGACCTAGCAGGTGTGCAGGAAACTGCCCCCATCAAAGAAAGCCTTGTTTTAGGTGTTGCTCGCAAATGCAAAAGGAAGTGTGTATGAAGCGGGCAGGGATGCACACTCACATTTTCGATGAACCGGTTGTTAAAGTATGTGCCTCTGCCCACAGGGCACCGTGAAACAACGAAAGATCAGCCCGTGGGGCCTGTGCCATTGAAAACAGAGCTCAGGAAGGTGGGTTGCACTTGGAATCTCAGGAAGGCGGGTTGCAGTTGGAAACTCAGGAAGGCGGGTTGCAGTCGGAAGCTCAGGAAGGTGGGTTGCAGTCGGAAGCTCAGGAAGGTGGGTTGCAGTCGGAAGCTCAGGAAGGCGGGTTGTAGTCAGAAGCTCAGGAAGGCGGGTTGCAGTCGGAAGCTCAGGAAGGTGGGTTGCAGTCGGAAGCTCAGGAAGGCAGGTTGCAGTCAGAAGCTCAGGAAGGCGGGTTGCAGTCGGAAGCTCAGGAAGGTGAGTTGCAGGAGGCCGTTGCAGTTGGAAATGGAGCTTGGGAGCCCATTTTTGTTGACAGAACGCTTGGGCCACCATAGGTGCCTCTGACACGAGTGATGTGGCCCTCAATGAAATCAAGTTTGACACCCCTTCTTTTTAGGAGTCATAAGATTAGGCTTCAGCTACAACAGAGGTTGTACGTGGTTACTCTTTTGGAAATATTAATTTTGGCTTGTTCACATATTCCAATTTCAACTCTGCTCCTCCTGAGCAACAAGAAACTCAGGGATACATTATTTATCAACTAGATTTTATTTTCTTTAGAAGGATGACGCCCAAGGCAATATTTGCTTTTTTTCTTTTTTTTTTACAATTTACATGATGAGCAGAGCAGTTTCAATGTCCAACCATCAGATTAGCCACACCGGCAAGCTACACCCTCCCCAAAGCAGGAACCAGTTCTTTCAACCCCTGTCCTGGTAACTAGCAGAGCACTCTGAAAACATAATCCCTAACTGCTTTCCTGTTTAACTTTCTGCCGTTCAAATACCAGTTTTACACTGAGGGGATTCTAAATAAAATTCTGGTTTCTTCCCCCCCCCCCCAAAAAAAAACACACACACAACCCACAGCCAATACACAAAGGGAAGTACAGTTGCAGCCAGCATACCCCTCAAGTGCCCTGCCACTGAAGAAAGAAGTTTCCTTTTTCTAACCGCTCATTTGATAAAGTTTAACTTCCTGTCAATTAGATGAAAGTTTTAAAGCCACCTAAACTATGCAAGCAAATTCCATGGCAATATGTGGTAGGAAAAAATGTATTGTTTAGAAAAGTATTCCCATTTTATAAGGCTATATCAGGCTTCAGCCATATGGACCCAATGCTGCGGTTTCTATTGTCCCCTTTCTCCGTTCCAAAGGTATTATATTAGTATTGATGGTTTAAGCTTTCACTATTCTCTCTGGGAATCTCTACACGCTTTTGTGTTGGTTTTTGTGGTATTTTCTCATCTCCCACCCAACCTCCCATTCACTCTCTCTCTCTCTCTCTCTCTCTCACACACACACACACACACACACACCAGTGAAACCAGATTTAATAGCAGTGACTGTGAGAGGGATCTTAGAGTCTTAGTGGAGAACCAGCTAAATATGATCCAGTAGTATACAGCAGCAGCCAAAAAAGCCAATGCAATGCTAAGTTGCATTAACAGAGGGATACAATCAAGATCAAGTGAGGTACTAATACCACTCTATAAAGCCCTAGTAAGACCACACCTAGAGTACTGCATCCCGTTTTGGTCACCACACTATAAAAAAAGATGTTGAGACTCTAGAAAAAGTGCAGAGAAGAGCAACCAGGATGATTAGGGGACTGGAGACTAAAACCAGTGGCGTGCAGTCAGGTGAGGCAGGTGAGGCACAGCCTCACCACTCTCATCATGAAAAAAAAAAGTAAAAGGAAAAAGCTGAGCTAGTTGCTGCCTCACCGTGGATGACTCTGCTTAACCTCACTGGTGCTCTCCCTCCCCAAGTGTAGTGACTTCCTCCCCAGGCCCCCATTCATTTCTCTCTCACACACACACAGCTGGATAAAACTATATAAAAATCTAGCCCAGCTTCACTGATTACAAGTTTGAAAAGGCAACGTGGCTCCACCTGCAATCAACTCTGCTTAACCTCACTGGTGCTCTCCCTCCCCAAGTGTAGTGACTTCCTCCCCAGGCCCCCATTCATTTCTCTCTCTCACACACACAGCTGGATAAAACTATATAAAAATCTAGCCCAGCTTCACTGATTACAAGTTTGAAAAGGCAACGTGGCTCCACCTGCAATCAAACTATACTTGGGGAGGGAGAGCACAAGAGAGCACTGAGGAGACCACAGGAGGAAGCAGGAAGCCAGGCAAAGAGCCATGCTGTAGTACACACACTTCCCCCCCCCCCAGCCTCTTTCTTTTGGAAGGCTCGGCTCCCCTCCAGCTTCTCTGCCTCTCCTCTCACCCCAGCCTGCCAGCAGGAGGTGGTGGGTGGGCTTTATTGTGTTCCAGGCATTTCCCACCCAGACAGCAGGCTGCATTTGCAATGGTGGAGGTGTTTGGCAAAGGCAGCAGGGGAATGGGGGGGGGGATGGCAGAGGAGCTGCTTTCAAGCCACTGGAAAAGATATCCAATCCAACTTTTGTGTGTGGGGGGGTTTGTTTGAGAGTGAGTGAGAGAGGGAAGGGGTAGGAGAGATAGTCCAATCCAACTTCTGTGTGTGTGTGTGTGTGTGTGTGTGTTTGAGAGAGGGGGAGGAAGGGAGAGAGGGAGGAAGGAGGGGAAGGAGAAGAAAAAGAAAAAGAAAGAAGGAGCAAAGGAGAAAAACAAATGCTGTCGCTTTAAATTGGAACTGAGCATGCCTGGCTGTGGAATTCTGGGAGTTGAAGTCCACAAGTCTAAAAATATTTGAAACCCAGCACTGTGTCAGTGCCTCACCAGTCATAAACCTCACCGCACGTCACTGACTAAAACATATGAAGAATGGTTACAGGAACTGGGCATGACTAGTCTAGTGAAGAGAAGGACCAGGGGAGACATCATAGCAGTGTTCCAATATTTGAGGGGCTGCCACAGAGAGGAAGGAATCAACCTATTTTCCAAAGCACCTGAAGGCCAGACAAGGAGTAATGGATGGAAATTGACTAAGGAGAGATTCAACCTAGAAATAAGGAGGAACTTTCTGACAGTGAGAACAATCAAGCAATGGAATACCAATTCTGATGGTAAGGAAGGGGACCTCCTTTTGGATTGCCATAGAAAATAACCTCTAAACAATAGATAATACAGGTAGCCCTCGACTTACAACAGTTCATTTAGTGAACTTTCAAAGTTACAATGACACTGAAAAAAAGTGTCTTATAACCATTTTTCACAGTTACGACCTTTGTAGCAGCCACACAACTATCTGATCAAAATTCAGGTGCTTGGCAATTGGTTCATACTTATGACCATTGCTATGTCCCAAGGACATGTGATCCCCTTTTGTGACCTTTTGACAAACAAAATCAATGGGGAAGCCAGATTTCGCTTTACAATCCTGTTACTAACTTATCAATTGCAGTGATTCACTTAACAACTGTGGCAAGAAATGGGGCAAAATGCACTTAACAACTGTCTTGCTTAACCACAGAAATTTTGGGCTCAATTGTGGTCATAAGTCAAGGACTACCGGTACATTCTCCCAGAAGTTTTCACCTGCAGCAAATTCTTGTTTATTTCTTTCTTCAGGTTTTGATCACCACCTTTTCCTGCATTTAGTCAAAGGAAGGGGAAAGAGTTTTCCCTTCAGGACTTTTCTTTTTTTTTAAATTATCTTTATTATACTTTTTCCTTCGTTATACCTAACATTTCCATTTCTGCAACGGCAGTGTGCTGTCTGCATCAAGTCTCTTTTAAATACACATAATTTTAAACACACCATAATTATAACCATTATTATCATAATACTTACAATATAATCTTCCCTTCTAATCATCCTATACAATTTAATCTATAATCAAATGTAATCCAGTGATAATATTGCTTACGGTATTATTGCTTTTATATATATATATATATATATATATATATATATATATATATGTGTGTGTGTGTGTGTGTGTGTGTGTGTGTGTGTGTGTGTGTGTGTGTGTGTGTGTTACAACCCCTGGTATGCCCAAATATGGGAGGGAGCTCACTACTCCCCCTTTCTGTCCTTCGGCTCATTACAGAAAACCATCCAGGCAGAAAACCATATTTTTATTTTTAATGTTGCCTTTGCTATGTTTGTGTTGTATTTGTGCTGATAAATAAATAAAGGGAGACTAGTATAGATCTTAAGGGTAAGGGTATGGCTAGCTGATGAGAGCTAAATAGCTTGAAATAGATCTATACTAGTCTCCCTTTATTTATTTATCAGCACAAATACAACACACACACACACACACACACACACATATATATACACACTTTTATTTTATTGATCATCCTTAATTATAAATTACTAACTTCTGCTTCTATTTTCTAACCATTTATAAAATAGGTCCCAAGTTAACTAGTACTCTGTTTCCTCTTTATCCTTCATTTTCATTATTAGCCTGTCCATTTCGGCACAGTCTAATATTTTCTTTATTACATTTTCATCTATAAGTATATTTTGATTTTTCCAATTTTGTGCGTACATAATTCTTGCTGCCATTACCACATGTAATATTAAATACGTAATTCTTTTACTATATTTTCCCGGTAATATACCTAGTAAGAATTAGACTATTAATTGCCTCACTTTAAATGGCTATAATGCACCAGATTTAAGGGGAGAGGTTGTATAGGAATCTGGCTACATATCTATGATTAAAAGTATGTTGCTTAAGAATTGTGATTGATGCTCTGGAACTCAGTTTGGATATACTGAAGGAATCTTAATGCATCTTAACAAAAGTTATTTACAAATCACCTGAAATCGTCTTCTGCTCTTTTAAGTTATGTTCTGTGATGCCCTTGCCCTAAATGTATTAATTATTCATCCTTAAGTACTTGAGCAAAATGGTTTGGTTGAGCACTGCATATATGGGACTGATTGGTGTAGATTATAGCGGTGACATTAAAATATTTTTTCCATATTTTATCTATATCTTAAATTCTTTTATTTTATTCCAATTTCATTTTAGACTGTATTTTATTCCAATTCCATTTTTAAAAAAATTTAAGCAAACTTTAGTAATAATTTATTTCTGGAACTCTGCACTTTGATATGGCCCAAAGGCTAATCAATCAATCAATAAAATCTAATTATTTATCCAATAGTTTCTTGAGTTTCTTTGCAACCAAGGCAGACTTCCCAACATTACAAAGGTAAAGGTTCCCCTCGCACATATGTGCTAGTCGTTCCTGACTCTAGTGGGCGGTGCTCATCTCCGTTTCAAAGCCAAAGAGCCAGCGCTGTCCAAAGACATCTCTGTGGTCATGTGGCCGGTATGACGAAATGCCAAAGGCACACAGAACACTGTTATTCCTATTTTTACTACTTGCATTTTTACATACTTCTGAACTGCTGGGAGAAGCTGGGACAAGTAACAGGAGCTCACTCCGTTACACAGCACTAGGGATTCGAACCGCCGAATGCCGACCTTTCTGATCAACAAGCTCAGCATCTTAGCCACTGAGCCATCCCGTCCCAACATTACATTTATATAATTGTTTTGGGAGGAGAGATGAATATAACGTATAATTTTTCCTCATTTTTATCTCTACCCACCATTCTGTGAGATAGGCTGGATAGACAGACCAAAACTGGAACAGTGTTGATGCACTCTGTGCACAGGATTGGGGAAAAAATCTGTGTTTTTTAAACTTGGCCCCTGTGAGATGTGTGAACTTCATCTCCCAGAATTCCCCATTTTGACTAGATGACCTTTAGAATTACTTCCAAGCTTTACTTGCTCTAGGCTCCATTATCGTTGAATTTCAGTTTCGCTACACCACCTTTCCTAATGAGTGTCATCATGAAGTATACAGCCGAACTGTTGATGGAACTTAATTTGCTCTCAATCTACTTACTTCTGAACCAATCTAGCCTTTAGATAAGACACATTTTGAGAACTTAATTAATGCCATTTCTGAAAACCAGATCCACAATGTCTTTACAATAAGTATATTATTAATGCATCTTCAAGAAAAAGGTAGTAAAAAATCATAGTAGCTACTTCCCCAAATATTTTCTTTCCTAAAACTGTATGCGCTAAAATTGATCAAGCATTGTTTTTCTCCCATCGTTCCTTGCTTCTTTCCCAGTTTCATACAAACCAAAGAAGGTTGATCAGTCTTACTTATTTTGCATTTAAACTTAATGTTATGCTTTGTAGGTCATACCACCAATATAATTAGTGGAATAAAATTGAGTGTGCTTTTGCTAGTTTGATGACTCAACACACCTACTTGGAAAAAAAAATACAAGTTTTCTTGGAGAAAAGTAAATATCCTTCAAGGAAAAATAATAAAGGTTAGCCTCAGTAACCATGTACGTGCATGTCTGACTGCTCTAAGTTAAGGATGCTGTGGGAAGTAGCATCGGTCCCAACAGGATCTGGCTGCCATATAAATGTCAGCAAAGGAGGTCACACTGGGTCTGTTTGTCTCACTACCTGCACACTTGGGTGTTATTTGAAAACCTGGAAAGCTGAATCACTAATCTAATGTTTGCCATTGACGCTAGAGGAGATTTGAGGTGAAAGATAATTCCAATCGTCTCCCCTGAGGTGAGTTCCTATCGGTTCGGACCGGTTGAGCTGAATTGATAGTAGCTTGGCGGCCTGGGTCGCTGGAAGTGGCAGCGATCCAGGCCTGCCACACCCCTAAACCGGTTCTCCCAGCAGTGCCATAGGCGCCACCATCTTGTTTTTTGCTTCTGTGGATGCGCAGAGCAATTTTAGTTGTACTGCGCATGCACACATGTGCACCGCGCCTCTGAGTGAACCAGTAGTAGTCTCTGCCGGAACCCATCCTGGGTCTCCCCAAACATTTCTCCTTGCAATTGTGCATTGTAGTTGACAAGGGGAAAGATAATGCTAGGGCACTAAGTTTATCAACTACAGTTTGGGTTTGATTCAGTATTTGAATCACTAAGAAACATTCTCTGAATTTCAGACTATAAATATTATTTTAATATTATGTGCTCTATAAACAGCTGCTTACTGTTAATTTAGAGATCAATTGCTCCTAATCATTTGAGCCAAACAACTTCAAAGCATCCTTACTAATAGTTGTAATATTTTAAACTGCAGTTTTGTAATTCTCAGTCCATCAGAAAACCTACAACTTTCACCATTAATTAAAGTTATAAAATTCTACTTAAGACCACTGGAGGCTGCACGACATTCTTCAAAAGTGATGAAATCCATTCAGCACTGATTTTTAAGGGGATATACTGTAAATGTCTAAAGTCATTCTTATGATACATACCAGTATAGACTACACCAGTAATTAAAAAGAGATTGACATAGCTGATATATTTTCAGAAGAAACAGCTTTGGTAGTTCCAACTAAAACTTGTCCTGCTTTCGTTTATTTTTAATTCCAAATTCTTGATAAGTAACAAGACATATGCAACAAGTTGGGATTCCAACAAACAGATGCAGCTACATCTTGGAAGCTTCCCACTGAACTCTCCGGACCAATGTTCTGTCTATTGCTTCTACACTTGGACAACCTAGACAAGAAAAAGATGAATCATTATATTCAAAATAATTGGCTCCAACAAGCATTTCCAATAATAGTCCTGAAATTGGTTTTTGTGTGTATTTACACAAATCATCGGATCTCCTGCTCTATTTTGTAAGGATAAGTGGCTAATAACTAATGCCCTTTTTCTCAAATGGTATCCCTTTGGAATAATCTTCCTTAAAGAGGTCAATTTGGTATCATAATGTTTATCTTTTAGATGCCACATAAGATTAATTTTATTTCTGAGTGCTATTACTCCAAAGATGTTGGGATGAGGTGAGATTTTTCATAAAACAAATACTATACCCGAAAGAACTTTCCTTGGGAACACAGTACAGTTCCCTTCTCTTATCCCTGTAGTTATAAGCTCGGTTACCATTATCTCACTTAATTCTATTTGCATTTTAGAAATCCCTCAACTTTAACTCTACATTAATAGCCAGGCTTAGTTTGGCCTTACAGAATTTCATTAACAATAGTTGTTGACTTATATTATGATAATGTAATAATATTATTATATTTTAGGAAGGGAAAGGCTACAACTAAGTATCAGCATTCATAATCTATGTATAAAAGATTCAAATAAGTGCACTTGAAAAGATCAAGTAAAAGTGGCTGAGAAATAATAATAATAATAATATAATAATAATATTTAATGCTTCTAGACCGCCCCCTCTCCCGCAAGGGACTCGGGGCGGTGTACAGTTCATACAAAATATAACAGGATACAATAAAATTAAATTAAATATGTACAGTTGACAATTGACATGGAGGAGGTTAAAATGTAGTTAAAAGAACTGTACAAAGCAGATATAAAATAAATTCAAACCCCTAAAAACAAATACAGTAAATTAAAAAAACCCTAAAATAACCAGATACAGTGGGGCAAAAAAGTATTTAGTCAACCACCAATTGTGCAAGTTCTCCCACTTAAAAAGATGAGAGAGGCCTTTAATTGGCATCATAGGTAGACCTCAACTGTGAGAGACAAAATGTAAAAAAAAAGACCAAACAATTACATTGGCTGATTTGGAAATAATTTATTTGCAAATTATGGTGGAAAATAAGTATTTGGTCACCTACAAACAAGCAAGATTTCTGGCTCTCACAGACCTGTACCTTCTTCTTTAGGAGGCTCCTCTGTCCTGCACTCATTACCTGTATCAATGGCACCCGTTCGAACTTGTCATCAGTATAAAAGACACCTGTCCACAACCTCAAACAGTCACACTCCAAACTCCACTATGGTGAAGACCAAAGAGCTGTCAAAGGACACCAGAAACAAAATTGTAGACCTGCACCAGGCTGGGAAGACTGAACCTGCAATAGGCAAGCAGCTTGGTGTGAACAAATCAATTGTGGGAGCAATAATTAGAAAATGGAAGACATACAAGACCACTGATAATCTCCCTCGATCTGGGGCTCCACGCAAGATCTCACCCCGTGGGCTCAAAATGATCCCAAGAACGGTGAGCAAAAATCCCAGGATCACACGGGGGGACCTAGTGAATGACCTGCAGAGAGCTGGGACCAACGTAACAAAGGCTACCATCAGTAACACACTACGCCGCCAGGGACTCAGATCCTGCAGTGCCAGACGTGTCCCCCTGCTTAAGTCAGTCCATGTCCGGGCCCATCTGAAGTTTGCTAGAGAGCATTTGAATGATCCAGAAGAGGATTGGGAGAATGTCATATGGTCAGATGAAACCAAAATAGAACTGTTTGGTAGAAACACAACTCGTCGTGTTTGGAGGAGAGAGAATGCTGAGTTGCATCCAAAGAACACCATACCTACTGTGAAGCACGGGGGTGGCAACATCATGCTTTGGGGCTGTTTTTCTGCAAAGGGACTAGGACGACTGATCCGTGTACAGGACAGAATGAATGGGGCCATGTATTGTGAGATTTTGAGTGCAAACCTCCTTCCATCAGCAAGGGCATTGAAGATGAAACGTGGCTGGGTCTTTTAACATGACAATGATTCCAAACATACTGCCCGGGCAATGAAGGAGTGGCTTCGTAAGAAGGTCCTGGAGTGGCCTAGCCAGTCTTCAGATCTCAACCCCATAGAAAACCTTTGGAGGGAGTTGAAAGTCCGTGTTGCCCAGCGACAGCCCCAAAACATCACTGCTTTAGAGGAGATCTGCATGGAGCAATGGGCCAACATACCAGCAACAGTGTGTGCCAACCTTGTGAAGTCTTACAGAAAACGTTTGACCTCTGTCATTGCCAACAAAGGATATATAACGAAATATTGAGATGAACTTTTGATACTGACCAAATACTTATTTTCCACCATAATTTGCAAATAAATTATTTCCAAATCAGCCAATGTGATTGTTTGGTCTTTTTTTTTACATTTTGTCTCTCACAGTTGAGGTCTACCTATGATGCCAATTACAGGCCTCTCTCATCTTTTTAAGTGGGAGAACTTGCACAATTGGTGGTTGACTAAATACTTTTTTGCCCCACTGTAAAATACATTTGCCAGGAGGGACAATTGAATTATGCCAGGCCTGCTAGTCGGAACAGGTGGGTCTTCAGTTTTTGCCGGAAGGAGCGGAGGTCAGAAGTGGTTCTAATGTCGGGGGGGAGGTCATTCCAGAGGGTTGGGCCCATCACAGAGAAGGCCCTACTCCTCGGTGTCGCCCGCTGGCATTGCCTAGTGGACGGCACCAGGAGAAGTCCCTCCCTGTGTGAGCGTATTGGCCGCAGGGATGTATGTGGGAGGATGCGATCCCGCAAGTAACTAGGTCCTGTGCCATGGAGCGCTTTAAAGATGGTAATCAGCACCTTGAAACGCACCCGGAAAACCACAGGCAGCCAGTGCAGCTCGCGCAGAAGAGGTGTTACGTGGGAGTACCTCGTACTCCCCATCACAGCCCGCGCGGCTGCGTTCTGAACTAACTGCTTTCTGATACGCAAGCCACCAAACATGAGTTGCCCATGTGAGCTACGTGTAACATTCCATTGTTCAAATCCTATCTTCCTATCAAATGTGATCAACATACAAAGGGTAAATAAAATAATCCCAATATAGATAGTCCTGGATTTATGACCGTAATTGGAACCAGGATTTCTGTTGCTAAACAAGGCATTAAATGAGTTGCACTCAATTTTACAACCTTTTTTGCCATGGTTGTTAAGCAAACCACCAAAGCTAAGTGACTCAATCTTCATTAAGCGAATCTGGCTTCCCCCATTGACTTTGCTTTTGGGTGTTTGCTGGGAAGATTGCAAATGGCAGTCACGTGACTCTGGGATGCTGCAACCATCATAAACACACATGACGGTTGCCAAATACTCAAATTTTGATCACATGACCGTGAAAATGCTGTGATAACTGCAAGCATAAGGACAGGTCATGTCACTTTTTTCAGTGCATTTGTAACTTCAAATGGTCACTAAACAAATTGTTGCTAGTTGAGGACTACCTGTATGCTTTGCATCTTACCAGAGAGCGCCATTGCTAATTTGAATTCTTCTTTCAGCATCTGAAGAACTTCCTTCACACCATCTTCACCCTAATTAAATTAAAGTACATTGTATGAATATAAATGCAGTGGTCCTAGCTTGGTCCTAACTGACAAACACCTTATTTGTCCAGTAGATTAATCTTTCTTTACTCTCCACAACTTAGCTCACTGACAATTGCAGGTCCAGCTGCTTTGAAAAAGAAGCTGAAACCTTCCTATGTTTCCTCTTGAACCATTAGGAAAATAGCAGAGCGTACCAAGACATTTAATTGACCCCATGAGCTTTTTTTTTTTAAAGACATCATGGTGCACTATATTTAGGCTGACTTAAAGGTATCCATAATCCGGTTTGGTTGGTTTGGGCTTAGCATGTGATGGAGTTTGGCGCTTTGGTGTGTGTACCATCATGTTCTGGCTTGGAATTTATGAGGCCAGTGGATTGTGTCTTAAAAATCATTGTTAAACAAATAATACTGTAAGATTAAATCTGAAATACAAATTGGAAATCCATTATTTTTAGCCCATTTCTCAAATCTATTAAGTTCATCCTTAGCTATGTAGAACATTCACAAATCCAATATATGATGTTGCCATCTTCAAATGTATTTCTTCACATCTTCATTCATGCATGTCTTCTTCATGTCTTTCTTCTATTTTCCTCATGTCTTCATTCAAGTTATTAATACCCATATGGTAGTGGCCTCAGGATCCAGCTATGCAGTTTAACTAGTCAGATCCTTTGGGTTTTCCTTGTAACATTATAATTGTCATTTTGTTGTTTTCATCCAGAAGCACTCCAATGACTGCTAAAATGTGGAAGGAGATGTCTTTCAGACAAACACTGAAGAACAAGAATGATTTGCATTACCTGGTAGGCAAGACCCCAGATTACAGGCCTTCCTACAAAGACCGCTTTGGCCCCAAGAGCCAGGGCCTTGAGAACATCTGTGCCTTTTCTTATTCCACCATCTAGAAATACTTCAGTCTTCCCTTCCACTGCATCTATTATTTCAGGCAGGACCTCAATCTGTAAATGAAAATGAGAAGAGAGGAAAATTCCATATTTGACATGCCATATTTTTTGTAGTATAAGACATACTTTTTTCCCCCATAAAAGAGGGTGAATATTTGGATGCGTCTTATACACCGAATGTAGCCAAAAATGCGAGGCACAGAGGAGGCGATGGTCTGTGGCAATCCTTGCAACCTGGAACAGCTGATTGGGGGTATTCCAAGAGGCAAATCCACCCACCAATCAGCTGTTCATGCTGAATCAGGCTGCAATAATGTGCTGAAGCTGACCTGGCTATTCACTATTTGCTGCAAGGAAGTGTCAGAGTTTGCAGCAGCAATCACATTCAGAAAGCACACACAAGTAACTGATTCAGCAGAATTCAATAATTTCTTTTTATATATAATATAACACATTAAGTAAATATACAGTACCAACAGCAGGTTTTCCAATGTGGCAGTTCAGCAGAGGAGAGAAGTTTCACTTTCAGTTTTCCTTTCAGATATCAGCACAGCATACAGCTTTGGCCACACCCTGGCTCCTTGCTGTCTCCTTCCTTGTTGTTCACATAGCAAATACTGTTTGTTTCCAAACAGTCCTCAACTCTCTCACACACTGACAGGACGCTAGCCAGATGAATACCATGAATGGTGGTAGGCAAAGACAGAATTTTTTTTCTTATTTTCCTCTCCAAAAACTAAGGTTATACTCCGGAACGTTCTATACTCCAAAAAATATGGTACTTGCAGAAGAATCTTTGAGATCCAACATTTAAATATTTAGAAGCCATAAATGCTGTGGCATTTTATTATCCTGTTTGATAAAATTCCAGCTAGCCTGCTTCAAATGCTAAAGTAAGAACTATATATCCAAGTGTCTATTACTGAAATCCCCAAAGCTTCTGCACATTCTCTGGGAAACCACAGGCCATGTTCACCACCACATAATTACTAACTGCAACTTAGACACTCAGTGACACCTCATCGTATTAAAATCCTTCATTATTATAGGCTTGCTGACTCTCATTCTCCAGAAACCAGTTGCTAGGTTCTACTGAATCTGCCTTCCAGGGATTAGGGAGTGTCAACTGGCAGAAACTCTGAGATGTATAATTAATGCTTGAAAGTTTCTGTCACAGAGAACTGCAAACAGAATAGAGATCCTAGAGCAGCCGCTTCAAATTTGTTGGACGGCATTTGCATAAGTCACAGGAGGTTGTAATTCAGTCAATCTGGACTGATGGAACAGACTTTTCAATATATAGGTAATCCTTGACTTACGGACATAATTGAGCCCAGAATTATGCTGGTCATTAAGGAATTCATTACATGACAAACCCAATTTTAGGACAAATTTTGTGGTGGTCATTCATTAAGTGAACCCATTGTCTGCAATGAGGGATTTCTTTGGCAAAAACTGGAAGTAATTGCCAGGTTCTGGCACAAAAATGTTATTAAAAAGAGCCGTGGTGGAGCAGTGATTAGAATGCAATACTGCAGGCTAACTCACTGCTCATTCCAGGAGTTTTGATTCTCAGCAGCTCAAGGTTGACTCAGCTTTCTGTCCTTCTGAGGTGGGTAAAATGGAAAGCCAGATTGTTAGGGGAAATATGTGGACTCTGTAAACAGCTTAGAGATGGCTGTAAAGCACTGTGAAGTGGTATATAAGCCTAAATGCTATTGCTATTGTTATAAATCACAGTCACGACCACAAATAGCTGTAAATGTGAGCCAGTTACCAAGTATCCAAAATGTTCTGACAGTTGTCAGAATCACATATCTGAGTCAGAAATACTCTTTTTTAGGTCTCTTGAAATTTTGAATAGTCATAAATGGAGGACTACCAATAGTAGATAGGTATTAGGCCCTTTAAATAGGGGAGCTAGATAACTGAAAATTGAGAATATTGTTTATATTGACATGGCCTGTGATTGGTTCCAGGATCCCATATGGTGTTTCAAGATTTAAATTCTAAATCAGGGAGTGTCCAAACTTGCCCACTTTAAAACTTGTAGACTTCAACTCTCAGAATTCCCCAGTCAGCTTGATTGGCTGATGCATTCTCGGAGTTGAAGTCCACAAGTCTTCAAGTTGCCAAGATTGGACACTCCTGCTCTACATAGATCCTCAAGTACAACCTATAATTTTATTGTCTGTTTGTTTTTTCGACAGGCCTGGTTAGACTTTTCCAGAGCTGACAAGATATTTACATTTTTGTTTTCCATTGCTGTCTTTTCTTCTCTCTCCCTCTCTCTGTCTATACAAAGAACCGCAGATATGTAAGTATACATATACACAATGCTTTAGTATAACAAACATATACTTTTAAGATTTTTTTTTATCCATTTCAGAACAATTCTACATATATCAATTACGTTTCGCATTCTCCTGTTCCTCAAGCATTAATTTCTTGAAGCATTATTACAGATCCAAATTCTTGGTGAGCTGTGAATATTTGAGTGTCTATGGTTTGCAGGGCCTTAGATATTGAGGCAATCCTTGGCTTACAACCACTGTTGAACCCAACATTTCTGTTGCTAAGTGAGACATTTGTTAAGTGAATTTTTGCCCAATTTTATGAGCTTTCTTACATCCTTCATCCACCAGCCCAAAACTACTTGGCTTCTTTCTATAATAACATTAGAGTTTAAGTGAAATGCAAGTGAGAAAATTCATGGGCTGGCAGGCTCCAGCTAAAAACTTTCTTGCTTCAAAGGGGATCAAGAGCTATTTCTATTTGACTCAAGATGATTAATTAGTAATTTAATCAGCATTATCGAGTACCTCGATTCTTTTCCCTTTCTCTCTCTCTTTTTTTTCTTTTTTTTCTTTTAGATTAAGTAATTCTTGCCTAAGGAAGGAAAATGCATGTTTAAAGGCAGAGAAAACCCAAACCCAAGATTAAGCTACAGAGAACCAAAGAGATTGGGAAAGTCTGTTCTAGCTATGTTATATAGACTAATTGGTATTCAGAAAAATGTATGTCTTTGCATAACACTAAAATTATGAAAATAGTGATTAATGAAGAGAAGTGTAAGCTGGAAGGTCACATCCTTGAAGATACAGTATGCAGCAGCAAAATTAGTGGCTTTCCTGCTGACAAAGTAGAGATTGCCAAGGGTTGATATTTGCCTATTTCCTTAAATCTCAAAGGGAATTCTCATATATCGCCAATGCAAATATGTTCCTGCTAAACCTGTCATTGTTTTAACAGGAGCCACTAATTAGCAGTGCAAATGGGGAGGCACAGAGGGGATGTTTGCACACATTGTTATGAAGGCAGCCCACTGGTCTAGCAGGCTTGGTAAATCTATCAGCCAGCCATATATGCTTGCTAACCACTCTTTGTTTGTGTACTTGTTGTATTTTTGCAGACACCCATCTTACAAAACACAATTCTGGGCGGATCCCCCAATAATAAAATGCCAAGACATCCAGAGCAACAAGTCTCCATTCTATCAAATAATACCATCCTTGAGCTCCAACTTTATTTTCTCCCAATGCTGGAGGTGGGGGAAGGGAGCCAATCTTTTACAACTTTCTGTAAGGCTCAGAGAGTAAATTTCTGTAAATCTCAAGGAGAAGGTGTTTCACAAGGTAGAGGCTGCTGTAAAAAAGACACACTACCTGATCCAACTAAATGGCAGCATCTCAGAGGAAGCGGTGACTCAGTGGCTAACATGCTGAGCTTGTCGATAGAAAGGTTGGCAGTTTGGCGGTTCGAATCCCTAGGACCATGTAATGGGGTGAGCTCCCGTTACTTGTCCCAGCTTCTGCCAACCTAGCAGTTCAAAAGCACGCAAAAAATGCAAGTAGAAAAATTAGGTGGGAAGGTAACAGCATTCCGTGCGGCTTCAGCATTTAGTCATGCTGGCCCCATGACCACCAAGACATCTTCAGACAGCACTGGCTCTTCGGCTTTGAAACAGAGATGAGCACCACCCCCTAGAGTTGGGAATGACTAGCACATATGTGCGAGGGGAAACTTTACCTTTAAGAGGAAGGATCTGAAACGAGCCACCCAATCTAACCCGATAGGGCGAGCAGATATCTCCAGGAAGAGGCAGTCTTACAAATAACCTGCCCCTTTGCCTTGTTAGGGCTTAAAGATAATAATCAGCTTCTTGAACTATATCCAGAAAGAAACTGTGAGCTACTAAAAGTCACACAATAGCAATGTGATTTGAGCAACTGAAGAAGCAACCAATACTGCATGTACCACCGCATTCTGGCCCCGTTCTAATTTCTGAGTAGTATTCAAGGGCCATCCCATAAATACATTGCAATAGTCCAACTGGGAAGTGACAAAGGTATGCCTGATTGTGAACCCACAATGGGCTCAATTGGCACACAAGATATATCTGTGCAAAGATTACTCTAGCCGTGGCTTCCATCCCCTCCTTGAGCAGAAGTCACAAATTGAGGAGACCCCTCCTCAAATTGTGTAGCACCTCTGTCCAGGGAACAGAGATAATATATCATCAGACCAAAACCTCCAAAGCACTCTATCTTGTTGGGGCTCAACCTGAGTCAGTTCTTCCCTATCAAGAGCTTCACAATCTCCAGATACTAAGAAAGCACAAGAATCATCTTTCCAGCCAGAATTGGAGATGTGTAACTGGGTTTTACCAGAATACTGATTTAGAATTTAGAATAGAATAGGGATGGAAGGGACCTTGGAGGTCTTCTAGTCTAGCCCCCTGCTCAAGCAGGGGAGCCTATACCATCTCAAACAAGCAACTGTCCAGTTTCTTCTTAAAAACCTCCAGTGATGGAGCACCCACAATTTCTGAAGGCAAGCTGTTCCACTGGTTAATTGTCCTCACTGTTAGGAAATTTCTCCTTAATTCCAGGTTGCTTCTCTCTTTGATCAGTTTCCAACCGTTATTTCTTGTTCTGCCCTCTAGTGCTTTGGAGAATAATTTGATCCCCTCTTCTTTGTGGCAGCCCCTCAAATACTGGAATACTGAAATCATATCATGATGATGATACCACTTCCCATGCTTGAATGACCTTACCCAGCAGGTTCAAGTAGATCTTAAAGAGGAATGGTGAGACACCCAAGCGCTAAGCATCACACAATGCAAGGGCCTAGGGTTAAACCACTTCCCACAACAACACACCAGTAGGAACTGGCAGCTTCACAGTTAAAAGTGTTTTCCTTGCTTTAAGCTTAAGCAGAAGATGGAAACCGCACACACTTTGAACCCAATTTAGAGAGAATCAGTTAATGTAATAAGTAAAATAAGTACATGCAATGATT
This sequence comes from Natrix helvetica, assembly GCF_964273705.1. Classification (NCBI taxonomy): domain Eukaryota; kingdom Metazoa; phylum Chordata; class Lepidosauria; order Squamata; family Natricidae; genus Natrix; species Natrix helvetica. Next base: position 135,790,421 of record NC_138552.1, on the reverse strand, counting down.
ATTCCTACTAAGTATTAGTTGGAAAAGTTATCTAGGGGAGACGGGATGTTAATAAAAGCAGAATTTGAATACGACTCATGTTTTCCAGTATTTTCTTTTTTTAAAAAAACTTTTGCTAGGTAAACAAATTCTGGCTTCTTACACTGTGACATTTTCTGGGGAAAATCCTCCTTAACCCCACTCCAAAGGTGATGTAATTGGTTAGGATGAATTCTTCAATAGTTTACTTTGACTCACATAAAAGTAGTGCGTAAGAAGTGATGCCGTTTATCAATTGTACAAACTGAAGCATTCTCTGTGCTAGACATTTCCAAACCCTCTTCTTTGAACAAGGCAATATAATCATCTAACAAAAAGGTTATTGTTGAACTGCTTCATAAGGATAAAAAATGGCTTTTCTGCACACAAAAAGCCACAATAACAATTATAACAATCTAACAATTCAGCTCCTCGCTCATAGATATGATTGGACATGACACGAAATCATGACAGACGAGTTCCAGGTCTTAAATTGCATGTCAACAATTCCTCCCAAGTCTAATATGTTGATATGCAAAAGAGCAAAGGAATATTTGTATGTATAAACTTAATTTTTTTCATATTCTGAAAACGATGCTATAAGAAACAAGCAGCGGCAAGAGTGATTTCTTTGAAGACAAAATCAGTGGCCTGAGGGGAATCAAAACTTGCAAGTTCAATTTGCTATATTCCAGTTGAGGTTTTCTAGTCATCTGGCACATAATAAAAGAAATTGTTTACTCTCTTTAGGTTTTGCTTTGGAGCCAGAAATATTTCGGTCCCACTTCCGTATATGTACACTCACTGTCATATCCAAGCATATTGCCCCAAGTACTATTCCTTTAGTACTATGACACAAGTCATAATTAAAGCAATCATTTCATCCATTTATAACCAGGCTTAGGAAACAGCCACCGCTTTGGAACAAATTTGCTCTGAAGAGTAAGCCAAACTTTATAGACAGGTTTCAAGGACCTAAAGGCAGCTATCAGAATTTTAAAGTAATTATTGTATGATCATTCAGATATTTCATGATCATTCAGTGACATCTTTTGCATGACTCGGATCACAAAGCTGGTCCTGGCATCTACCATTTAAAGAGGCACCTCAGCAGGGCAAATCTGGTAATCCAGTAAAGCAGTAGGATAAATCCAGAGCTTTGGGGAATTGCTGCTATTTAGAGTAGACCAGTGACTTTTCCTCAAAAGTAAGGCAATCTCCATTTGAGGCAGACTGGCATTTCAGGGGGTTTATCCTGGTGTTGTGGCCCGCCAGTGGAGCTGATGGCAGACTCGGACAGCGAGGAGGTTGGGGAGGAACATGGGCCAGTCCTGGAGTCTGCGGAAGGCTCTGATGAGTGCTCTGGGGCAGAGGCAGAGATGGGGTCAGGGCCATCTGACAGTTATCAGCTGTCTTTGGAGTCGGAGATAAGTGGGGCTGAAGAGCAGCTGAAGCCTGTTCCCGATGTGCACGCACAGAGCTATCAGGAGAAGGAAACAATTAAGGAACAAAGGTGGACTTGGGAGTAAAGGCACAAGGGGAAGCTGAATGCCCTCCCCCATAGGAAATAAACAGGAGCAAAAGGGGAGTGGTGTTTGCAGGAGACAATTAGTTCATTAGTGTGAAGATTTGCTTATCTGAGAGACTCCTTTCCAAGTATTTCCTTGTACAGCATTGTGTCTGGAAGCTATCGACTTGGCAACTATCCAAGGACTGATAAGGTCTGTGTTTGCAATTCACCCTTGAAAGACTGTTTGCTGGGACTTCACTGGATGTGAATGCTAGGAATTCACATTAGCCAAATAAAAAGGTTTTTTTTTTTCTGGGTAAGGAGTCTGTTTCGTGATTTGGTGAAGCCTAGGTCAGAAATATTTTTGCCTGGGGCAAAAATAGAAAATGTTATGGTGACAAATGTAGTTTACCTAAGCTCCCTTGCTGTTTTCAAGGGCAGATGGAGAGCACATTCCGTTCTCTATGCTATGATACGATTCATCAACCAGTTAATTGATTAAGTAAAATATGGAGAATTTGTATTTATAAACTGCTATATTTTTTTTAATCCCACTGTGAATTTTTGCAATTTCACAGGAAAAAAAAAAGACAGGCCTCAAGAGCACTTAAATGCTGCTTCCACAGTAGAAGTGGAAACACGGGGAAACTTCCATGTGTCCATAAATATCTGGGATGCCTCATGTTGAAACAGCTGCAGCTTCTGAATGGTCTTTAAAGGTAGCTCCATGCAGAGCATATTAAGCCAGTTACCCAGATGCGGACTGAAACAGCAAGTGAGTGTGGACATGAATGCAACTGGCACAAAACACTGAGTGCCAAAACATTCTTGGGCATCAGCGGTGGGTTGCAGGAGGTACACCCCGGCATGAGCGTACCGGTGCCTGCCCGGAGTACCGGGTACTGTTCTGGTACGGTACTCCGGAGGGCCCACCAACCCACCCAAGCTCCTTACCTGTATTTGAGCTCTTTGGCGCTTCCACACATGCACATGGAGCACACAGCTCCTGCGCAATGCTCTGCCGAACAGCTGGAGCATCGCGGAGGCTCACGGAGGTGTCGCAAGAGGTAAGGACGCTTGCGCACGTTCATGTTGTGGATGTCGGGCCCCATTGCAACTGTACCAGTTGCAATGGGATCCGGAATCCACCACTGTTGGGCATGTACGCTTGCTGTATAAGCAGAAGATAACCGTCCAAGAGGACTCCGCCATACCAGTCCAAGGAATGCAATCCTATATAAGGCTAAAAATGGTTTTTCTCTGAAGCCAGGGAGCTTCTGACCCTGTAGTCAAACTGCTTTTGGCAATTAAGCTTAAATCTTTCCAGTGGTGGGATTCAAATAATTCAACAACCGGTTCTATGCCATAATGATTTCTTCCAACAACCAGTTCAACAAACTGCTCAGAAAGTTAACAACCGGTTCTCCCAAAGCGGTGCGAACTGGCTGAATCCCACCACTGAACCTTTCCCCTTGATTTGAACCTTCACTGCCAAGAGGAACCTCAATAGCATATTCTGCTCATCCAGCATGGAAAACAATATAATTAAAACCTGGGTATTATCATAGATTACTTGGTGCGTAGAATATTAGGGAATTGCTAGAAAGGCTGGAAGGAGGGATTACACACCCAAAAACAGCATTATTTTGAGACTTGAACCAGCCATTCAGAAATGGGGAGAACCTCTGCAACCAAATCCTCCCTCAATCTTTGCAACCAGCCTAGAAGAAAACCGTCATCGGTGATATTGAAGATAGCTGAGGAATCCAGTAAATCCATAACATTTGCTTTCCCCATTCCAGTCCCATTATAGGAGTCAGATAATTTGAGTCTGATGATCCTGTCCCATCTGAAAAGGAATCAGATTATCTGCTGCATCTGCAATGCTACCAACTTCTCTATAATCCCTCTATAGCCAAGCTGATCAATAGCTTCTTGAGTAGAAGCACATACCATGTCTTTCAAGGCTGGTGGGATACCTACAGTTTTCCTACACTGTCGTTCAAACTTCCCTTTGCAACATAACACTTCTTGGTAACTTCGTGACCATCCATTCATTTTCTTCACAACAGCGTGGAAATAGTTTTCCATTGATGCTTTCTGGGATTTTTCTTTTTATTGCAACCATGGAATTTCCTGTAATCTCTTCCTAGCTTTTTGAAATCTATCAATGTCAGGTCATTGTTGCCAAAAAGATGTTCGGAATAATAGAATTTGCAGTGCCTGAAAAGGGACAGGAAAGCAGCAGTGCTCGTTCACAACTTCATGAAGAACCAGTCCACCCAATGTATGAGACACTAAAATATATTATGGTGAACATTGAAATAGGCTTATAGAGAGGAAGCAGCACAGATTGATGGAGTTTATAACTGGCAACAGTGTATCATATAAGATGGAGAAGCAATTCATTCTTGTTTTCATAATTACTGATAAGCCTGCTTTTTATTATTTCTTGGGGAAGTCCTTTTATAGATAAGTTATTGTTTGATCTTATATGCACCATTTGTTGTTAGTTGCGAAGTCATGTCCAAACCATCGTGACCCCATGGACAATGTTCCCCCAGTCCTTCCTGTCCTCTACCATTGTCTGGAGCCCATTTAAGCTCACGCCTACTGCTTCGGTAACTCCATCCAGCCACCCCATTCTCTGTTGTCCCATTCTTCTTTTGCCCTCAATCTTTCCCAGCATTAGGCTCTTCTCCAGTGAGTCCTTCCTTCTCATTAGGTGGCCAAAGTATTTGAGTTTTCTCTTCAGGATCTGGCCTTCTAAAGAGCAGTCAGGGTTGATCTCCTCTAGGACTGACCGGTTTGATCGCCTTGCAGTCTAAAGGACTCACAGGAGTCTTCTCTATAAACCATTATAAATGACTAAGTTATAAGGTCAGAAGTTTTGTTTTTTCACAAAGTAGAACGTATTCCTTCCAGTTAACTGCTGAATAGGGCACTGGGGCATTGGCCATCTAGATCAGGGGTGTCCAACTCGTGACGACACGTTGTTGTCACGTAACGTATCACAACTTTCCCCCCTTTCCTAAAATGGGGGTGGGCATGGTCAGCGCATGACGCATCCAGCCCTCGGGCTGCGGGTTTGACACACCTGATCTAGATGACCTGGCAAATGGTGAGTGTGGGACTTGTTCTCAGTCTACCTGTATAATAATAATTTTCATCTATTCCACCAGACCTCCCATGTGGACATTCTAGATCTTATGAAGAAGAAAATTTTTTGCAGGTCAGAGATTTGCTGCTATGATAGGATTTTCTTAGCCTGGAGGATGGGGGGGCAAAAAACAGACGTTCCCAAAATATTGCAGAACAAAAACAGATGGACATTTTTGTGGTCTCAAATCACTAATTAGCATCCTGCCCATTAAATCAAGACTAGATTATAAAGAAGATCAAAGGCATTAACCAGGCCCTGCCTTAATGTACTCGCTGATAATTGATGGCCAAAATATACATATTCAATTTAGAGAGATTCTGGAACCTTGCCCCCTTTTTTCCCCCTGCAATAAACCTGCCCATTCTGTATCTGTAAGAATCTTGCTTTCTTGTTGTGAGTCTTCGTAAGAAGGTTTACAGCTGGACTCCAGCACAATTGCCTCTCCCATCTGGCCATTGTGCTTGGCACATTCAAGTCCACATTTGCTGTGGCTGTAAGAGGGATTGGACACCCTACTGACATAACCTATTCTCATTTTTTTTTAATTCAGACATGGGAATACAGGTAGTCCTCAACTTCCAACAGTTGATTTAGTGACTGTTCAAAGTCACAACGGCACTGAACAAAGCGACTTATGGCCATTTTTCACACTTATGACCGTTGCAGTATCCTTAGGGCCATGCGATCAAAATTCAGATGCTTGACAGCTGAGTCACATTTATAACAATTGCAGTGTTCCAGAGACATGTGGTTCACCTTTTGCAACCTTCTGGCAAGCCAAGTCAATGGGGAAATCAGATTCGCAACAACCATGTTTTAAATTTAGGAACTGCAGTGATTCACTTAACAAACATTGCGAGAAGAGCCGTAAAATGGGGCAGAACTCATTTAGCAAATTTCTCACTTAACCAAATAAATTTGGGGCTCCATGTGGTCATAGGTTGAGGACTATCTATATTAATCTTATGGGAGGAGGAGGAAAAATGTTCCATTTACAGCTGAATATTTATGATATTTACAGTAATGTAGGACATTTTATTACCAATAGGATGACTCAATTGAGAATATAGCATTTCTAATCATCACAACTCGCACACCTAACACAGTTCTTCCAGTACAAAGAATTGGGGTTTTCCTTATACATTATTACAGTTTGCTGCATTAATGTTGCTGAAATTTGTTACCTATAAAAACTAATTGTACAATAATATTCTGCCTTCACTTAGTAACAATAGCAACTAGTCTTGATTACTGTTGAGATAAGTAGTAATAGCCTGTAGCCTGGAAGTCAGATCAAGATAATGTTTATACACTCAGCCAATTTTTCATGCTTTCCTCACATATTCCTTCATGCTGAAAAACTCATAGTTTCTTTTTAAATATACAACAAGGAGTTACTAATAAGCCAGTGTCATTATTGGACATTTACATTTGTAGCAGCTTTGGAAACAGCATTCACACTATCCTACTTTTTTCATTCAGAGATTGTATGCCTGATTTGCATGCACAGTTTCACATTGTGTTTTTAGTTTAAACAATTTGCCCACTTAATTCTAATTTTGAAAAACAACGTTGTACCACTTCAAAAAAAAAAAGTGCTTACATATTTGTTCCCTTTCCCTTTTCCAGGATGATTAATCTGTTCTGAGCCTGTTAAACTGTCATGCCAGCTACAGTAAAGTTGTTTTTGTTTTGTTTTTAGGTATAGATGTGGAAAAAATAGTTATTTTTTTCTAAAAATAAAAGCCATCAATACATGCTTATCTTAAGCACACCAAAGATAAACTTGATTATCCCTCCCCTTCCATCAAACTGCCTTATAATTACACAACTAGGTCAGGGATGGGTTTCAGCCAGTGTTACTGCCAGTTTGCTCGTGTGTGCAGCTTGCAGGCGCTGGATGAGTGCTGCATGCGCAAGCACAGTTCATTGGAAATTGTTCTGCGCATGTGCAGAACTCAAGAAAAAGTTGGCAGTCATGGTGGCGGTGGCTGGGGAACCGGTTCAGGGGTGTGGCCAGCCTGGGTCGCTGCCGGATCTGCGACCCAGGCCAGCGTACCATTATCAGTTAGGCCAAACTGGGCTGACTCAGTAGGAACCCAACCTGTGGACTAGGTTCATACAACATGCTGAACCCAGATTAAACAAACATATTCTGGATCTCCATTATAAGTTACTTCCAAACGAACAGAATATATTAGGGCTTTAATGCACTGTGGGGTACATTACATACAAAATATCAGAAACATGCAAGCCATGATATTACCTGTGACACTCTACGGAAGCGAGAGTTGGCTTGTAAAGAAGCAGTATTGATACTTTTGAACTTAGTGTTGGATAAGACTTCTAAGGGTACCATGGACAGCCCAAAAAAAAACCCAAATAAATAGATCATTGAACAGATCAACCCACAGTTCTCAGTCGAGGCACAAATGATCGGGCTTAAATTATCCTACCTCAGATCATTCTGTGAAAATCTCGCTCTCTGGAAAAGACTCTAATGTTGGGAAAGGTGGAAAGAAAGAAGGGAAGAGAATGACCAGCAGCAAGGTGGATGGACGTGGTTACAGTGGTGATTTGGGAAACTTGAAAGAACAGGGATAAATCATCTTTTTTAGGAATCAAAAAAAATGATGACAGATAACCAAGCAATCATCAGACAACATGCTATGTCAATTGCTGGATGTATGTAATATTGTGGATCACACATGGCCAACCTTCATCCATTGACAACCAACTTATGCCATTGACATGTCAAGAATACACTTTGAGTGTCCCTCCTGAATCCGTAGAACTGAAAAAGATTAGAATATACTCTTCTCGGAATAATCAAAGGGAAATACACAAAAAAAATCAAATATTTACTAACACATCTTCTAACTACAGCTAGAATTGCTTTCGCCCAATCCTGGAAACAAACTACTAACACACACACACACACCCCAGACGAATTAATGATAAAAAAACACTGGACTGCGCAGAGATGGACAAATTAACTCTAAAATTAAAAGATAAAGAGGAATTGGAATATTATGAAATCTGGAATAATTGGTATGAATGGTTAGAAAACAAGAAAAATAATTAAGCCAAAAGCAATACATATAAATACATATAGAACTGTGTATAACAGTATGTAAATATAGAAGCGGAATATTATAAACATGTATAGATAAGATGATATAACAAGGTACAAATGTTAACATAATGACTGTAATGTATGGTGAAAAGAGAAAAACATGTATAGATAAGACGATATGACAATGTACCAAATGTTGACATAACGACTGTAACATATGCTGAAAAGAGAAAAACAATAAAAATTACTAGGCAAAAAAAAAGAATATACTCTTCTCCATTGATTGTTGAGGGTAATAGGCTGACACTGTAAACTGCTTAGAAAGGGCTATAAAGCATTTGTGAAGCGGTATATAAGTCTAAGTGCTATTGCTATTCTAGCCTAGGAAATTGAGAATAAAGCCAAACTTTATACTAGGACCTTACATATCTTATTAGCATAGCAAATTTATTGTTTTTCCCCTTTGGAATCACTCTCTTGCTTTTCACATAATTACCTTGAACGTCTAAGATAAATCAACTGCTACATTAACTAGAGTAATTAGCATTTATTGGGCCTGCATTTCATTTAATACTTTTAAGATTTAAGATTTGCCATGTTAATTACCTTTATTTAAAATATTTCCTGGGAATACTTTACAGCAAGTAATTAGTTTACAGTTTTTCTGAAATACAGCACTATAAACATTAAAGCATCAACAGGAAAAGGAGTCCCAGATTATTGATAGACTGCAAAAATAACTGCTAAACACACTAAATCTTATTTGAAGTAGTTCTATGTTTAGCCAAGCTGAATCAGTTCCAGCCACCCAGAGACTTCCAAGCTTCTTTTATATCCTTTGATAATCACGCTATCAAGACAGGGTAGATTATTTTATGATGAAAAAATAATTAGCAGATTAATACTAGTAAAAATATGCATAGGCTTGTAACATTTTGCTTTATGATGCTCTGGCAAACAAAAATAAGGAAACTACCCTTTTAAGCTTGGAAAAAAAGCTTGCATTTGGCACCAAAGAATAAAGGCTAATATTAGACAAGCAAATGATTTTATTTAATATTATGTGCTTTTCCAAAAACCAAGCGAGTCAATATTGTTCACTAGTATTGAATATTAGCAGTGCAGCATTTCTAAATGCCAAACTGTTTTCTGATTTTAGAGAAATACCAGCTGCTTGATGGCTCTAGCTTTATTCAAATGATTTGCCAGTCCCTAAGACCAAGTCTTAATATTTTTCCCCTTTAATACTCACTGTAGCTGGTACACCATCCAGTTGTCGCGCGCCATGATTTGATACCAGAATCCCATTGACGCCAAGCTTCACTGCTTCTCTAGCATCGTCAGCTGGGGAAACAAAATGCTATTTTTTTTAAAGTTGCAGCTGTCATTGTGGAAACTGCGACAAGCATTAATGCCAGTTTTTCAAAAACAGAAGGCAGCCTGAAAAATGCAATTCAGCAATTGAAATTGAAAGGTAGCCTTGTTCCTAAGTACAAGGCATAAGTAAGTAGACTTAATCTTTCTATATACTATAGGCAAGCCAGCACAAAAGGACATGTATCTATAAAGAATTAAATATATTATTTTTATATTTATTTTTTTATATCTATATAGATCAGATCCTAGAGAGTTGTAAGAAACTTGTATCAGTAAAACTTTATTTTGGGAAGTGTGTGTGTGTGTATGTATGTATATATATGTATGTATGTATATACATACACACACACACACACACAGACAGAGACACAGTTTTCAGGTGGTCTTTGTCGGCTAGGGGTTTGGTTCTGGAGATGAGGGTCTTGGCTACAGAGTTGATCTGTGCAGGATGGTGATGGGATTGTGCGTTTAAGTAACAGTTGGTGTTTTTTTTTCCCCGGTAGATGGTGTGTCCCAGGGAGGCATTGGTTTTTTTGTAGATTAGGACGTCCAGAAAGGGAAGTTGGTTGTTTGCTTTTATTTCCATAGTGAATTGTATTTTGGGGTGTAGGCTGTTGAGATGTGTGAGGAAGTTGTCCAGTTTTTCTTTCCCATGTGGCCAAATCATGAAAGTGTCTAAACCAGAAAAAAAGCACACACCAACCACTACTTAAATGCACAATCCCATCACCACCCTGCACAGATCAACGCTGTAGCCAAGACCCTCATCTCCAGAACCAAACGCCTAGCCGACAAAGACCACCTGAAAACTGAATTACACAAACTCACAAATGTATTAATGTCCAATGGATTCCAAAGAAAAACAATCACCAACCTAATCCAAAAGGAGACTCCCCCCAAGAACCGAGACACAGAACAGGACAATGGCATCGCCCTCCTCCCTTACATCAAAGGCACCACAGATAAAATTAGCAAAATTCTCCACAAACACAATATCAAGACAGCCTTCAATACTGACCAAACAATAGCCAACATCTTAAGAAACCCCAAAGACAAAATCCAGCTAGAAAACCAAGGAGTCTACGAAATACCATGCAAAATCTGTCCTGCAACATAAATAGGACAAATGAATAGGAGAATAAATGCCCGCATCGCAGAACCCAAGAACTCAGTAAGAAAAAAAGAAAAAAACTTCCTCCCTTTTCTAGTACCTTAAAGCTACAGGACATGAAATTAATTTTGAAGGAACCAAATTAATCTCCAAAACTGAACACTTCAACCAGAGAATAATTATGGAAGCTATCGAAATAGAGAAACACCCCCACAACATGAATGAACATGACGATACCCCCGCCTACCAGACATCTGGAAACCAGCCCTAGTCAACAAACTAGCCCCACCCACCACCCAGGCCATTACAATACAAAACAAATACGGACACACAGCCAGCACCAATCAGCACCAATCTACCAATCATGATACATGATTGATATGATACAACCACACAGCCAATCAATCCACTTACTGAAACAAAGCCAGCACTCCACACACCCCCACCAAGGTTTATAGAAAGACGGCAGCTCCGATCATGCTTTAAGCCGAAAACACCAGCCTGAAGAGGGCGATATATATACATATATAGATATGCATACATATGCAGGACTTGGCATATTCGGACCTTTTCCCGTGTAAGATTGACAGTATCATGGCCAAGATACTGTCAATCTTACACGGGAAAAGACCCGAATACTCCAAGACCTGCATACCTATACCCAGGAAAATATATTTATGCAGAAAATTGTTGAAAACATCATAAAACCACTCCAAACCAAGATCACAAGCAAATTTATGTCAGTTACAGTTAAAAGCTTTTAGAAAAGTACAAGGATAACATTTTATTCTCTAATCTTACTAGCCCATATACAAAATATAAGTTTGTTTGTGGATTTGAATTGGCAAACACAAAAAAAGGAATTGTGACATGACATATTCCTAATAATGTTGTGAGAATTGCACGAAGGCCAGGAAAGGAAAGGAAAAGTTCTCGTTTTTTGTGTCTTGATGGCTGGTGATAACTTCCTAATTCATTTACTGGTCTTCTTGCAATTTCTCACAGCTCCCTCAAATTCAGCCCAGGTGGAAAGAAGACTGTGAAGAAACATTTCAAATCATATAAAGAGATCATGCCTTAATTAAATCAGAGTAGGAAATTCTTCCACTTTCCAAGATTCTGGATTTATTCCAAACATCTTACTAACATGTTGCATCCTTGACCTTGTCCATCTAAGCAGGCCTTGTGAAAGAGAATTTTTCCCAAGGAGTTTATTGTACCAAAGATCAGCACACAATTATGTACAAATTGACTTATTGACATGCTCAGTATCAAAAGAGTCCTTACAGTTACATAAACTTGTTGAGATATAAAGCAGTCTGTGTGACTGATAGGTTTGCCTTACTGAAATCATACACAAAATCATATTTCTTACATAGAACCTCTAGTTTAAACAAAAGGCCTAAGATTTAGTAATTACACTGTTATTTTATCTGGAGTCCCAGCACTAATTTTAATCATTGGGGACTACATTCTAGTAGTTAACATTTTCACTTCGCTTGTTAGCATCTTGGTGCCTTTGGTGTGTTGCCTGTTTTCTTTTGGGCTTGTATTACCATACTATTTATTTAAAGAATGCATATGACTTAGGGCCAAAGATGGTATTCAGCAGGTTCTGACCAGTTCTGGAGAAGCAGTAGCGGAAATTTAAAGTAGTTTGGAGAACCAGTAAATACCACCTCTGACTGGTTCCCCCCCCCCCCCCATCTATTCTCTGCTTCCTGAGTCCCAGCTAATCAGGAGGAAATGGGGATTTTCCAGTAACCTTCCCCTGGAGTAGGGAGGGAATGGAGACTTTATAGTATCCTTCCCCTGGAGTGGGGTTGGAAAGGAGATTTTACAGTATCTTTCCCCTGCCAAGCCGGCCAAGCCACACCCACCAAGCCATGCTCACAGAACCAGTAGTAAAAATTTTGAATCCCACTACTGCTTAGGGCCCAAAGTTGAACCCATCAAATCTTTTCCTTTGACATATTGGAAGGACAGTAAAATCAGGAAGATAGGATGGTGCCATATATCTTTATAGAATGCAGGTTTAGGAAGACATTCCATTGCTTTAAACTCCCTAGAGAGATACAAAGGCAAGATGTCTTCCATTATGGATTTTCCGAGGTATCCTATATAGTAACCCATAGCACCTTGACAGTGTGAAGGCTCTTTTATACTTAAAACTATAGTATTTAATAAACAATCCGTAATCAGCTATCTTCTGAGGAAAAAAATGATTGTATCCCAATTAAAAAAAAAAACTTTTTTGAAATTAATATCAGTTGAGAAACTCCCCAGGTCCATTGCAAGGAGGGTCCCTGTAGGAAAACCATACGACTGGAGTCTTGCCTTCAAACAGCAACTCCAAGAAGTTTGATAGATCTATCAGTACAAAGGCAGCCAAACCCAAGCAGGTTAAATTCAGTTTTAACAAACGCTTAAAATTATGATTCTTCAAAAGTAGAGCCTCAAGTCACAAAATGACATTGGGAATAGAGTAGCAACTTGAAAGATTGCCCTTTAAAAATTGATTGAATTAATTCCAGAAAGTGTAAATAGGGATCTGACCTAAGCTGAGCTCCATATAACATTTGTGTTATAGTTTTTCTCTTCATATTCATACCTTGTTACGTTTTATTTCATGTATAATCTAGCCCACCCAACCCTAAAGCAAACAAGCACCTTTTAGAAAACAAATTATAAACTATCAAATATTATTTGCTGTGTATGAAATTATAGTGCCAAAACAGTACAATTTATACCTTAGGAAAAGAGCATCAGAAAACACTTTTGCATTTTGCCTGCAAGTATATCATTATTATTATTAGAACTGGAGATATATTTACATTCATGCTCATATATATCAAGAAAGAGAAATGGGACCTATCATGATTAAGGAATCAGATTATCTACTGATTAAAATTAATTGCAAGCAAGAAAAAGTCAATTTAAAAAACAAATATATCCCTATCTGTATGTCCCATTCTCTCTTACAGTCAAAAGAAGAAGAAAAAGAGAGAAGAGATAAGGGAAGATGAGAATACAAAACTGAATAGAAAAGAGAAGAGAAGGGGGGAGGGAAGCATTGTCCAGGAATTATAAAAGATTAATATTCAACAGGAAACCAGGCCCTCCCAAATTAATCCTCAAAGGATGATTTTCAACAAGGATGCCTGCACTCATGTTTGCATAAGAATGTAAGAGAACTCATATCCAATCCATAAACACATTTAGGGAGCTCACTCTTTTTAAGATATTTACTGTATGTCAAACATTCATGTTCATGACAATGAAATGTATTGAATACTAGTTGATAACACGGCGTTGCCTGGGTATTTATTTATAGGGGGAAAATGTCCAGACCAAACTTAATTTTCAATGTTGGATTTTCCCCCTTACCAGAGGGAGCCCCCTTGTCGAGTACAGTGAAGCCATTACCATGGCAACTCCACTGCGCTGTACAATAGAAGCCAGTATGGCAGCACGGCACAACAGCCTGTATTTTAACAGAACACATACCCCGAGGAGTGTTAAGGGTATCTTACCCCCCACAGTATTTGTTTCCAGAGAGTAAGTCATCTGTGTACCAAGTTTGGTTGAAATTGTTCAAGGCGTTCCAGAGTTATGCTGGAACATACACACACAGATAGGTAGGTAGGTAGGTAGGTAGGTAGGTAGGTAGGCAGGCAGGCAGGCAGGCAGGCAGGCAGGCAGGCAGGCAGGCAGGCAGGCAGGCAGGCAGGCAGGCAGGCAGGCAAGTAGGCAGGTAGGCAGGCAGGCAGACAGACACATACATACATACTTACATACATACACACATACATACTATGGAAGCTTTGTTTACTCTTCTATTCAATGTTAAAAGTCATTCAAAGATTTCAAGTTGCACTCTATTTGTCTCTTCAAACCAAGGAAGAACCTACTGTTATTTGGACCAATATTTGATTCCCTGCTCCATCTACACCCTTGCACCTTTTTTTCAATTAAGCAAGTAGCTGTCCTGTATTTATGATGGCTTCAGGAATCAGTTATTTATGAAATAGAATGGGTATTACAAGTTGCTCCTTATAAAAAAAAAGATGGACTGTATTTACATGTGCCGTCTGTTTCTCTGAGATATACATTTATATATACATATACAAAGAGGAAGACAAGCCTTCTCAACAAAGGTTTTGTATAGTTCATATGCCCTTCTGCTGATTTATTGAGCCAACAATTCAGACAAAATGTTCATCTTTGATAGTACTACATGTAAAATACCAATAGCTAGTAGGAAAAATGCACAGAAAAGGAAGTTGGAAAACTAAGCATTATACATTGCTTTTCACTAGAAGGCAGTGATTGGGGAAGGAAGTTCTACAGCCCCTCAAATATTATAGAATTTTAGACAAGCAAACCAACCTCGGAGGATTCCTTTAGCAACAATGGGCAATGCAGTCAGTCCTCTGAGCCATTTCAAATCATCCCAGTTGATTGATGGATCTATTGCCTCTGTGACATAAACAGACAGGCCACTGTTTTCACCATAACCTTTCTCAGATGAAAATGCCAGATCATTGGTTTCAAAATTTTTCATTCTGAAATTGGAAAAAGAAAGTTGGGGGAAAACTAAGAAGAGTTAATTGAAAAATATCAACATTCACCGCTGCCTTAAAAGCTTGCGTGTGTATGTATCTGTGTGTATAAATAATGGCTGGAGAACTTTTTGGGTTAACATTTACTGAATGTCATTGTGTGCAACAATATACCTTATTTCACTGGTGCACTCCTCTTTTCTTCCAAAAAGAAAACAAAAGAAACAAAAAAGAATTTTTGGCTTTTTGATACAATATACATATAGTATATTTTGTTCAGTTATAGAATTAGTTACTCAAGATGTCTTAACTGTGATACTAAGTAGCTTTAAAGATAATTTGAAAACTCCACCAAAGCCAATAGAACTGTTAGTAAGAATTATCCATACATAGAAACAAAATAGACAAACCTCTGTACTGAAGGGTACTGTATAGCTACATACTAGACATTTGGAATGGAAAATTGATTCACACTAGAAGGACTTATGACTCAGACCCTCCCAGTGGCTTCCTGAAACTGTTTGGTTAACTACTCTTGACTACATGATGTTGGACAAAATAAACTTTTAGTATGTCTGATTCATCACAGTTTGCATTAAGTTGTGGCTCAGGTGAAGTCTATCACTGAGTGTATCCTTTGAATTGTGGTATGTATGGCACATCCTTTCAGCTTGTGTTAAGCAAAAATATCACCAACAAATGTTGAGAAGAATGGCCATTGTATTGTTTTAATGTGCAGCATCTGTAAGAAAGAAAGAAAGAAAAAGAAGAAACAATCCTCTTCCCATCTTCCCACAGTGTCCCAAAATCCAACAGGAAGGGAAGGGAAGGAGAAGAATTAATTAAAGCTAACATCTTGCTTGGAGCTTCAAAGCAGCTGTTGGTCATCTTAGCAACCTATTTTGTACATGTGTGTTCAGAATATTAGAACAAGTACTCAAAGCAGCTTTGCTAGATCCTTCAAACACAGCTGCCTCCCAATGGTTCATAAATCTCTAGTCTTGGTGGCAGTATGGGAACAGTGATCTTTTAAACAACATGGAACAACTGTGCCCCAACCAAGGTGGACAATGTTGAGGAAACTTGAAGCTGCAATTCAACAGTATCCGAAAGGACACCATTCCCTGTTTCCTCCATTAACAGGTAGAAACAGTGAGCATGAAATAGCACATCAAATCAATGTTCAAATTGAATGATATAAACCTATATGAAGAGGGATAAACTCAACAATTAATTTCATTCTGTTAGTCTAGGGGAAAATAATCCTTCAAAGTGCCATTATTAAAATGAATATATTTGGAAGAAAAAGACGGTTTCCATTTCAACTGCAACACCAAAATTTGTTTTTCAGCACATTTTTGGGTTAATTAAGGATGGCTTTTAGGGTTCCCGTAAAACACCAGCAAAACTGTTTTTACAAATGTATGGACATGAGTCAATGTACGCAAAATTATCAACCTGCATGACATATTTTTCTTTTCCATTATTTACCATACTAGATATGGAAGGCACGTTTAGTGGCTTATTGTTAGAATAATAGCATGATATTTAGATGTAGGATTTGAACCTAGAGAAAAAGATGGAAAGTTGATACTTCTGTCCCTAAGTACCTGAGATGTGGAGACAGACGAAACTTGTTGCGTACATCATCTAAGCGCTTTCCAAGATATGGGGTGTCTACAGTCACAAAAATGCCTTTGTATCCAGCCTTTTCGGCCCGACGCACTAAAGACCTGGTGACATCACGGTCCTTATAAATATAGAGCTGCAACCAGAGAATTGTCTTTGGAGCTGCCTGAGCAACTTCTTCTATGGATGTTGTGGACCATGAACTCAGCATCATTCCTGTTCCTGCTGACCTACAGGCTGAAGAGCAGGAATATTAGTCACAGGAGGACCACAGCACAAAAATTAAAATTCCTTTTTTTTTTTCACATTTTGAAAAAAAAAAACCTGCAACATTTTAATTGCCTTATCGCTTTCATTGCAAACACAAAAATATGTGCATTGGCAGCAGGGAATTCCGTTTGTTTTATGGCACGATGAATGCCAGATGATTTCACAGTTGGGTGGTTCCCTGTTTGTTATCTCTGACTTGATTACAGCATTTATCATTTCCTTGTAAATAGATCAGATTAGCTGCTACCACTAACAGACAGCTTCTATGGAAGCATAAAGGAAGCCTGTGTGTTGTTTTTTTTAAATTGTAATAATAGACATTCTGTGGAAAAGCCTTTTTAAAAATATTTATGCTCTTTCGTTTCAAACCAACTATTTTGTGCAGCATCAACTACCTAGGGACTTATAAACTTCATTCCTCGCTTTCTTGATAGAATGAGTATATTGTATAACATCCAGGCCGGTTTGTCTGGATCTTAAGCTATACTACAATTATGATAGCCTGGCATTTCCCTGGTCTCCAAATACTTTCTGTGAGGTGAACGCTCACATATAGGATCTCTTGCCTGCAGCTGAGAAAATTTCTCTCCCACCAATCCTGAGCAAGGATGCTAAGAGGAAAGTGAAGCAGTGGATGTGCCTTCCTCCCTAGTGATGGCTTGCAGATCATTGCTTCACAGCCCAAGCCAGCGAGTCATTTCCCACTGGTTTTCAAAGGAGCCTTGTCAGATTCATTGTCAGTCACAATCCAATTAATCCAAGTGACTTAAGTAGCCAGCGGAAAAGAGTACTGACTCCCAACTTTTCCTAACAGCAGAAAACCATGTTTTTAATGGTGAGACAATTAGCCATTTAGCAGGAAAAGAGGAGGCCACAGCAATTCCAAGGGCCCTACTTTGGTGACCCTCGTTTCTTCCGAACGCCCACTAATTTTAGAAATACTTTTGAAAGATTTAGTAGTTGTCTGTTGAACATTAAAGCACATGAATCATGAACTCCTGTCCTACTAATCATACAATCAAAAGATGAAACCAGAAGTTTAGAATTTATACATTCCTAATAGCAAGTTAATGGCCAACTCTGCTTTGGGATAGTGGTTCTGATATATTTGAACCATTCGTGTTGTTGGCTCTATATTGCAAGTAATTCCAAAACAATACTGATGTGCCAGTAAGCTTTAAAAATGAGAGAAGGTAGAAACTTCTCCATATTACATATCTACATTCAAATTCAACCTTAATGTTTGCTTGGTCTCGTGCATCTGACTGTGTGTGTGTGTGTGTGTGTCTGTGTGTGTGTGTGTGTGTGTGTGTGTACACATATGTGAGAGAGGTGGGGTGTAAACAATCTATGTCAAAGAACATTTGAATTAGAAACAAGGAATTTAAAAATAAAACAGTTCCAGGTCTTTTATATCGAACACTCTATTATCCTTCTGAAATATTTATTCATACTACTTCCTATTAAGAGCTAGATTGATTAATATTTATCAATCTATCCCAAGAAATTGTCACAATATTAACAACCTTGGAGTTAAGGAGTATAGTATTTGCTATTAGAAGTATTAGTGCTCCATCCAGTGGACATAGACTTAAATGTCATCAGCTGTTTCTTGGCTAATTTAGATTTAGATTTTAGATGTTTGTTTTAATCTTGCCTTTATTATTTTTATAAATAATTCAGGACTAATACTTATTTCTCCTCCTATTTTCCCCACAATAATTGTGTGAGGTGATTTGGATTAAGAGAGAGCAGTGGTAGGTTGTAGGCGGTTTCCCCCCCCCCCCCCGGTACAGGCGTACCGGAGCCAGCCCGGAGCACCGGATACCGTTCCGGTACGGTGCTCCGGAGGGCCCACCCGCCCGCCCAAGCTCCTTACCTGTGTTTTAAAGCTATGTGCTGCCGCGCACCTGCATGGCGCATACAGCGCCTGCACGACGCTCCACAGAGCAGCTGGTGCGTCGTGGAGGCACTAAAACGCATGAGCGCGTCCATGAGGACTCCGCCAGCCCCATTCCAACCGTACTGGTTGGAACGGGATTTGAAACCCACCACTGACAGAGAGGGACTGGCCCAAAGTCACCCAACCAGCATTCATGTCTGGGGTGGGACTAGAACTCAGTTTCCTGGTTTCGAGCCTTCAGCCTGCATGTACTAATATTTCCACAAGGCAAAAACTATGGCTCTGAAATCTTTGTGATGCACTTCAAAAAAGTGTGGAAGAAAAGCCTTCTTGTATGTTCCTGATGCAATGAAAGGAATTGTTTCTGCAAGTTGTTGTATGAATGTATGGGGAGTATTATTTACCAATCAGCATTCTTGCATTTACTATAAGAATCAAGTATTGACCTGCAGTGTTGATGGGCTCTCTGTTAGAACTCTTCCTCTCCTTCTTCACCAAAGATTGAAATGCAGCAGTTTCTAGCTTTATGGCCAGGGAAAGATAGCATATTTTATTTAGCATGAAACGGATATAATCCACTATCCTCTAACCCTCTTTAACTTTCTTTAAAGCTTTGTTGCCTCTCATAATGGTGCTATGGTTTTAAATGTTTTTCTATCATCTGCTGGGCCAAAATGTGGACCAGAAAGAGGCTAAACAGTAAATTTGCCCATATTAAGAATTAAGGGGGTTTCTAGCTGAAAAAATCCAGACGGCATCAAGTTAGAGAAAGACAATGGGGAGGAATCTTAGTTTTAAAAGCGGCTGGTGGATATGGAGAGGGTAATCTATGGTAATAATGAGAAGAATGTAGTTTCTAAACCTTTTAAGTGAACTGCTTTCTTTCTCAACAATAACCAAATATCTTGATGTATACTGTACTGTTTAATTATCTCTTTTGATAGCTAACTATTTTTTGTAGGAGCATCTACTAACAATGACTCTTCCATTAATTATCATCCCTAAAGTAGCTACTTAGATTTCTGTAATTTCTGTTCATGAATTATATTACTGGAAGAAACCTAGAAACAGATACAGAGTATAGATTTTGCCTCTGATAAATAGTAAGCATGAATAGTCAGCCTTCTGTTGCCTGAAAACTGCATTATTGGCTATTATAATCTGGTAGATTAGGAAATGAATTTGCTTATGAGACCATAGAGAGAAGTATGAAACCTGATTAGGACAACCTGCAACTCATCAAGCTGTAAATGATGACTACTTGGCAATATGACTTTATCTAGAACCACTCTTCTTCTGTGTCTTCGAAGAATAACAATTGTGGAGGATTTATTAGCAGGAAGCAGGTACCATGAAAGACATGTGAACAGAGAAGCAATTGTTGGAAGAAATATCCTTCTGGGTTCAGTTCCAAGTGGGGAAAAAGACACTGAATTCATGGAAGTTGCTTGGAAAGAAGGTTTATTAATGATGGACAGGACCACGTGATTTGAGGTCTTGGGGGAAAAGGGAAGAGATACAATACAATACAATAGTAGAGTTGGAAGGGACCTTGGAGGTCTTCTAGTCCAACCCCCTGCCTAGGCAGGAAACCCTATACCGTTTCAGACAAATAGCTATCCAACATCTTCTTAAAGACTTCCAGTATTGGGGCATTCACAGCTTCTGGAGGCAAGCTGTTCCACTGATTAATTGTTCTAACTGTCAGGAAATTTCTCCTCAATTCTAAGTTGCTTCTCTCCTTGATTAGTTTCCATCCATTGCTTCTTGTTCTACCCTCAGGTGCCTTGGAGAATAGTTTGACTCCCTCTTCTTTGTGGCAACCCCTGAAATATTGGAACACTGCTTTCATGTCTCCCCTAGTCCTTCTTTCTCTTAAGCTAGACATACCCAGTTCCTGCAACCGTTCTTCATATGTTTTAGTCTCCAGTCCCCTAATCATCTTTGTTGCTCTTCTCTGCACTCTTTCTAGAGTCTCCTGAGAGTGCCTGAGTTTTATATCCTCTCTGGCCTTTTGAATTTGAGCTTGTATTCTGATTGGTTGTCAGACACCCATGGGACCATGCAGGGGCAACTCTCTAGGCTGTCCTGAGTCCCAGGCTTGGTTGAGCCTTGCTGGATGATGTAATCTTCCCAGATGCCATCTGATGAGATGGGTAGAGGGCTTTGGGCAATTCTTATTATGGCTCTGCCTGAAGGAGGTAGATCTTTGTTATGTAGAATAGACTGTCTCAGGCCTTAATGGCCTCTTGACAAAGGTGGGTGGGGAGCTGAGTTTCTGCCTGCCTTTTAGGGGAAATATTCTGCCCTTTTAATATTTCCTAAAATATCTCACTTTTCTCGGAGAGGGGTGGGTGCTGACACCACTAAGGTAGGGTTTCCCAATCTTGGCAACCTTAAGACATGTGGACTTCAGCTCTCAGAATTCCTCAGCCAGTCATGCTGGCTGGAGAATTTTGGAAGTTAAAATCCACGTCTTAAAGTTGCCAAGGTTGGGAAACTCTGAACTTAGGGGAAATACTTGGGGGAGGGGAACATGTTTCAGTATTCTATGGGTATGCATATCAGCTGTTCTTTGTAAAGATGCATGGAAAGCTTTAATTTCCCTTGTGCAAATTAGCATACTTTTTTCCTAATTAAAAATCTTTAGCTAAGAGTGGTTGCCATCTTGCTTCAAAGTGGCCCAGTTTGCTCTGACTTGTTTGGCACCAGTTCATCTAAAGTTGATTACTCTTTTCTGATGTACCTCAGAAAAAAAAATGACTGTAGAAACATGCTTGATAAGTGAACTAGAATGTGCTTCAGGATGAACACTAGACATGGAGCTTAAAGTGTGTGGAAAATAGCTTGCACCTTGCTTCTGCCCCTCATTCATTCTTTTATTGTGTGAAAGAGGCTGACATCTCTATCCTTCTATTCAGAAGGGAATGTTTTCCATTCTCCAATAGCTAATCAAAACATACTAGATCCCAGTTCTTGTATTCTTAATTTAACATTATCCCTGGCTGAACTGTTTGTGTTTGCCCCTACAAATTTAATCAGGTTTTTTTTTTAAAGAAAAAAAATCCAAATAACCTTGTAATTTGTCACAGGAGCAACTTTGGAGCAAAGCGTTGAACTCTGATTTTGCACCTTCAATGATTCACTAGAGGGAGCTAGCTTATTAGACATTTGACATTTTTCTCATGTTATCCGAAAGGTATAAAAGGAGATGGAAATTTTGAAATTCCTATGATGAATGCAGTAGAAGCAAGGTAAGGTGCAAATATTAATGCATTATCTGTCTATCATCCAGCGATCTATCCAGCCATTATCTATCTATCTATCTATCTATCTATCTATCTATCTATCTATCTATCTATCTATCTATCATCTATCTATCTATCTATCTATCATCTATCTATCTATCTATCTATCTATCTATCTATCTATCTATCATCTATCTATCTATCTATCAACTATCTATCTATCTATCTATCTATCTATCTATCTATCTATCTATCTATCATCTATCTATCTATCTATCATCTATCTATCTATCTATCTATCTATCTATCTATCTATCATCTATCTATCTATCATCTATCTATCATCTATCTATCTATCTATCTATCTATCTATCTATCATCTATCTATCTATCTATCTATCATCTATCTATCTATCTATCATCTATCTATCTATCTATCTATCTATCTATCATCTATCTATCTATCTATCATCTATCTATCTATCTGTCTATCATCTATCTATCTATCTATCTATCATCTATCTATCTATCATCTATCTATCTATCTATCTATCATCTATCATCTATCATCTATCATCTATCATCTATCTATCTATCTATCTATCTATCTATCATCTATCTATCTATCTATCTATCTATCATCTATCTATCTATCTATCATCTATCTATCTATCTATCTATCTATCTATCATCTATCTATCTATCTATCATCTATCTATCTATCTATCTATCTATCATCTATCTATCTATCATCTATCTATCTATCTATCTATCTATCTAATATCTATCTATCATCTATCTATCTATCTATCTATCATCTATCATCTATCATCTATCTATCTATCTATCTATCTATCTATCTATCTATCTATCATCTATCATCTATCATCTATCATCTATCTATCTATCTATCTATCTATCTATCTATCTATCTATCTATCTATCTATCTATCATCTATCTATCTATCATCTATCTATCTATCTATCTATCTATCTATCTATCATCTATCTATCTATCTATCTATCTATCATCTATCTATCTATCTATCATCTATCTATCTATCTATCTATCTATCTATCATCTATCTATCTATCATCTATCTATCTATCTATCTATCTATCTATCTATCTATCTAATATCTATCTATCTATCATCTATCTATCTATCTATCTATCTATCTATCTATCTATCATCTATCATCTATCTATCTATCTATCTATCTATCATCTATCTATCTATCTATCATCTATCTATCTATCTATCTATCTATCTATCTATCTATCTATCTATCTATCTATCTATCTATCTATCTCTATTCTATCTAAATTTATATGCTTCCCATCTCCTCAGCTTATAAGGATTAAAAGGATAAATATAAAAACATTTAAAAATTTAAAACTATACTAAAAAAAAACCTAGAAACAAGGAGAGGAATGGCAAGGTAATCAGATATTCCTCATCCACCCTCTCCAGTGGTGAACAACCCCTTCTCCTGGGCCCCATTTTTTCCTCTGCCCATATACAAGAATCAGTCAATACTGTGAAGTTTTGCCAGACTCCAGAGTCTAACTGCGGTGCCTAAGGCCCTTTTCTTTCTTTGCCAACTTTGTGTGTTTTTTAAAGGCATACAAAGTTTTAAGACCCACACCCATTCTTCACAACTAGCCAATTTTTGTAGTTCAACCATGAAGTTCATACACCATTTTATGGATCTAATAAAATGAACATTGAATATAAATAGTTTTAGCTTAAAATATTTTAATTGCTATAGTCCTTCACTGGAAAACTGAATTCAAATATTTTATTAGCCCTTGTAAAGGGTGCCTTTATTCTTATTCTCTCAGGAAGAATAGACAAATCAAATAAACCTTTATTATGGCCTTTGGGCCTGAAAAGCAAAAATATGCAAAGCTAAGGTATTCGGATGGAGCATATGCAAAAAAAAAATATTTTTTTTAAATGTCATATTACATATGATATATGTGTGTGTGTGTGTGTGTGTGTATACCGTATTTTTCAGAGTATAAGACGCACCTTTTTACCCCCCAAAAGAGGGTGAAAATCTGGGTGCCTCTTATACTCCAAATGTAGCTCCACCCACCTGCTCCATGCGTTGCATTTTTGGGTGGTTCCATGTGGCGGGGTTCCTCACTTTCACTTGGAGCCTGATTCCCAAAGCAGCCCGGGGAATTGCGTTCAAAGCCTTCTCAATGAAAACATTTTTGGGCGGCAGCACCACAATCCCTTCTCAATTCCAAAAAGAGTGCGGGCAGAGGCCAAAAAAAGTGCATCGTGTTTCAGGTGGCAGGCAGTTCCAGCACGCGCTGTCACCTGAAAATGCTTTCATTCCCAGTTCCCCGGTGCACATCGCAGAGCCACGCGCCCTCCTTCTGCTCTACAGACTCGCTTTCTGTTTTCTCTTGGCCAGCACCGTCAGCCGGAGGACGCAGGGAGAAACACAAGAGGGCAGTGCGGTTAGGCTAGGGCGCGGGAGCTAGGTGTGGACACAGATTAGAGGCAGCCAGCCGATTACTGGCTTAGCTGCTGGCCACCTGGAGTCCACAGGCAGCAAAGGAAACCTCGCGAAAGATGTTCAGACACAATTTGGGGGTGGCAGGTGCGGCAGGGGATGGGGCGGGGTGCGGCACGCATCTTACTTGAATCTGGCAACTCCACCACTTCTCTCTCTTGGCCGCTCTGTGCAGGGAAACATCTTGCACAGTAACGAAAAACTTATGACATTTTTCTTTACCGTGCAAGGTTTCCCCTGCAAAGACCAGCTGAGAGATGCAGCAGAGCTGATAGACTCTATTAAGATGAGCATTTTGCGGTAGGGCACAATTTGGGGGTGGCAGGTGGGGCAGGAGATGGGATGCCCTGGCAGCCATTTCTTGGAGCCCACTGCCCACGCCCCTAAGCATCGCTGCCAACAACCACAGTTTCACACCCCCTCTGCCGGCGGACAGAAGAGCAGAGGCAGTGCGCCGGGTGAAGTTTCTCCTTCCAGGTCTCAGGCTTTCATCACAGTTCCCCCGGGCAGCTTCGGGAATCAGGCTCCGACTGAGGTAGCAAAGACGTTAGCCAGATGAATACTGGTGAATGCTGCTGGGAAAGAGGCAGAAAGGGTTTTTTCCTCATTTCCTCCCCCAAAATTAAGGTGCGCCTATACTGCATCTTATACTCCGAAAAATATGGTGTGTATGTATGTATGTATGTATGTATGATGTATGTATGTATGTATGTATGTATGTATGTATGTATGTATGTATATACACACACATTTATATATATGTTACATTTGTGCTGATAAATAAATAAAGGGAGACTAGTATAGATCTATTTCAAGCCATTTAGCTCTCATCAGCTAGCCATACCCTTACTGGGAATCGAACCTGGGCTGTATTACATATCAGGCAGTTGTATTAGCCACTAAGCCACAGGCTCTCCTCCTTTATCAAATGTAACAAGGTGGGAAGATTCAGGTACAATAACAATGTAGTTGCCACTGGAAGAGCTGAAGGACCAAATTAGGGACTCGTTATCATGGAGAAAATCTGTCTAGAGTTGACAATGATGCAACGGCACATAATCCATCAATCAAATGCTCTAAGTCTTTATACCAAGGATATGCTGGTCAGCATGAATGATGCAGTTTGCAACTGCATTTTGAGGGACAGCTGTATACATAAAACAGAACATCTCGTGAGATTTCGTTGAGAAATAAAACAGCTATATTTAGGACTGCAATTTAATAATAATAATAATAATAATAATAAATTTGGATTTATTAGCCGCTCCCTTTCCAAGTAGGACTCGGGGCGGCGTACAATGGAGCATAAAACATAAAAAATATATAACAACACCAAACGTACATACATACACAACACACATACATACACGGAGGAGGAAACAAATTACATCAATAGACAGTTAAAAATCAGCTTTAAAATACCCCAATTGTAAAAACCCAAAAAATTAATATTTAAGGACAATTTAAAAAACAGTTTGGAGGAATGGGAAAATTACGATTGCGATTGAGTCAGGCCGGATAATTGAAAGAGGTGGGTCTTCAGCTGTACACGGAAGGAGCGGAGATCGGAAGTAATCCTGATGTCGCGGGGGAGGTCATTCCACAGGGCTGGGCCCATCACAGAGAAGGCTCTGCTCCTGGGTGTCGCCCCCCGACACTGTTTGGCGGACGGCACCCGGAGAAGTCCCTCTCTGTGTGCGCGAATTGGTCGTAGGGATGTGTGGGGCAGGATGCGATCCTGCATATAACTAGGCCCTGTGCCATGGAGCGCTTTAAAGATCATAATCAAAACCCTGAAACGCACTCGGTAGACCACAGGCAGCCAGTGCAGCTCGCGCAGGAGAGGTGTTACAGGGGAGTATCTAGTCCTCCCCATAATCACCCGCGCGGCCGCGTTCTGGACCAACTGTAGTCTCCGAGTGCATCTCAGGGGAAGCCCCATGTAGAGAGCAATAATTTGATATTATTGTCAAACATGAAGCCTGAGTGAGACCATTTTGAGATGTTAGGGATGACACACTGGAGAAGAGGGACAGGGAGGGGGGAGGAGAGCAGAGGAGGGTTGATCCCAGATCGGGCAAACCAGTAGTAGCGGCGGCGGGAGGGTCGCACGTGCCCAAACCGGTACTAAAAAATTGGCAACCCGCCACTGAAGTAGAGATAATTGGGGTTATCTTTCTTTCTCATGGGAGCCAAGGACATTCCTGCAGGTGCTCAGGAGGAGACTGGAGTGACCTAGCAACTGGACTGTATCCTGATTGGACCATGTGACTAATTGTTTAGAGAAAGTGATCATGAAAACCATGGAAATGGTCAGAGTCAGATTTCACCAGCCTGTCCCAATATGACATATCCAGTAAACCTTCCTGCCTCAGAGTTTTGTTTGCTATGGGTATGTTACTTAGAACTCTGACAATTACTTCATTTCAAAATATGGGAAGCTAGTTCTGTTGGGTGTTGCAGTCCCTCTTGCTTGAAGCCGTTGATTTGTGGGGTTGGTTGTCACTGGTGATATGTGAGATTCTAGACATCAAGATTTGAATATTGTTATTTCCCCCACCGTCCATGTTTGTTCCTCATCATACTGTAGTGTATACCTCTGTCTTCCTCTCATAGTATTGATATCGATTGCCTGATTATATGCCATTATTCCGTTAAGGGCAGCAAATGGGGTGTTTTCAATAGCATATACAATCAATAATCCAGACAAACATTTTACTTGGAAGAAATAGCCATTAACTGGAGAAATAAACAGCTACAGCCCCTTATATCAACTGTGCTGTGCATGTTAATATATTGGGGTTAAGACTTCATTTAATAGCACCTAGATGTCCTCTTTTAGAGCTTTAACATGAATTTGAAAATAATTAAAACTGCATTAGAAATTGGTGTCTCTTTCTTGCCTGAAGAATTCAGCTCAAAATATTTTATTAAATGGAGGCAGCAAGTTGAAGAGGGAAGATGAGGGATTCAGCCTTTAATGTCATCTTGGGGAGAATCCTGGCTATTAAATTAGGACACAAGGGTAAATATTCAGAGATCAATTCATGGCAGGGTGATTGGCGTGGTGGCCTAGAGGTGGCGCTCTCGCCTCAAAATCAGAAGGCTGTGAGTTTGATCCTAGGTAGCAGCAGATATTTCTCTCTCTGGGTGCAAAGAAAAAAATCTGCTGTGAACTCTGTGTAGGCATCAGAAAGGGCATCCAGCCAGTAAACACTCAACTCCACTCAGTTACCCCGACTCCGCCCTGATGCAAGGGAATACTCCCTCCCCCCAAGTATTTTTTTTTCAACCCAAGTGAAAGCTGGAGCAGACTTCTCCAATATAGCAGGTGAGGGAATGTATGTATCTGTTTTTCAGGGATGGTTGCATAGGCTTTCCTTTTATATGTCAGCAAATTTTAATGTTTTCCACTTGAATGTGCCTTCTCCTGCCTCCTAGCAAGAAGTCAGAACCAATCAGTACAAAGGCTGCACAATACACTGTTGGGATTCAGGAGGTGTTTGCAGTGACCCATCTCCAGTCCTCTGCAACCTCTGCTTATTCATCAACCCTTCGTGGCATAGTCATATAGTGATGGCTTTTGCAGGCAACTCTAAATCAGCCTTAAGGCAATCTTAATTAAATAAATTGTAGAAATAAAAAAATCCTGAAGACAAGTAGGCACTGGCATGGTAAACTTGAGAAATCAGTTAGTTTTTGATCAACTGACTTCTCTCGGGAAATATTCCAGTATTGGCTTATTGTTTTATCCAATATAGTTTTTAAATTAGTAAATTTACATGTAATCTAATGCATTAGCAGGATAGCTAATAATGTAATGGTCAGGCAGTTAATGGTATGCACTCACAGATTCCCAAGAATAATTTGATTTTCTCAGTGAAATACAATCAGAGTCACTAAACTGGAGAAATGTGTTGTTCAGTCTGCTTTGACACTGATATGTGCTATTTAAATATATCATGAACTTGTGATTATTCCTATAAACTTTTGATCAAAGACTCGTAGCAAATGATATGCTAAAATAGTGTTCATGCACATAATCAGTACTGCTTTTCTAGGTCTAGTAAACAGTTAAAACATTTAAAAAATAGTTAAGATATCAGTATTGACTAATTCAAGCCCAGTGCCATAACAGTAACAAGCCTCTTTTTCCAAATGAAAGTTACAATTCATATCTTTTTCTTCTTACTGCTTTGCAATAGTGGCGAATAACTCTTACTGCTATTTTGCAGTGTAAAACTACAGTATATGTTTAATAAGATGAATACTCTGTATAACTGAGTAAAAAATCAAAGAACAGACTTTTCTTTAACATACTACTTTATCATAAATACACATAGAAGTAGTAGAAAGAATATGTGTGGTGGAAAGCCATAGAATAAAGTAAAGTTCCCACTCTAGTATAATGATGGCGTACATTTAATAAAATGTTCCAGGAGAATCAGATATGGAACACTTTCTATTTCTTGACACAACACGCATTTATCCCAAAGTGAATGTTATTGTAGATAACAATTTTCACCTGGTGTTTTCAGGATCTGCTTAGTCACTTCGACTACATGTAGTGTCTCATTTCCAGAAAAGTAGCCCTATTGCAGTGTGCCGACAGAGGTTTACTTTTTCCTCAGCTCTAGTTTACAGATTAATACTGGTTCTAAACCTTAAAATAGATGCCAGTGCTAGATTGTAAAAGCATTTCCTGATTAGTCAACTAAATATTGCATCCCTAGCATTTTATTTGCCATGTTGCCTAATATTTTGCTTGGAAGTTCAAAAGACAGGGTATAGTATTAACTTTTGTTCCCTAAGCAAAATATCATTTTAAAATAGGCATAACAGACTGGAGAAAATAATATTTCTTTAATTTGAACAAAGACATTTCTTCCCTTAACTGAACCATCTTCCCTGCTGATTTTCTTTACAAGGAATTTCCATACCCGGAACATACCTCTAGCAGATGCAATTTCCCCATCTGCATGAGCCATGCATTGCATGGCTGTGGCTGCAATGCATATTGGCATACTGATTTTTTCTCCCAAGATACAAGTTGACAGGTCCAGGGTTGACACATTTTTCAACATCCGGGGGTATAGCCTTAATCTGCATGGATGGAAAAGGTCTGATAGTAAATAATTCATAGCAAGGATTTATTTAGAAAACAAGGTGTGTGATGCCGATGCAATAAATTGCTGTCTCCAATATTAACTGACAAAAAGTTTGGTTTTTAAAATGACTCATCAAATGCTGAAATCTGGAAATGAACGAGGCAGTGACGTCAGCTTTTGTTAGTTACAGATGGCCGGGAATGAAGAGCAAGTAAATAAAAAGCAGCCAAATGTCAAAGAGTTTGAACTAGAATTTTAATACCTAAGATCTAGTGCCAGGATGTACAGCCTGTGAAAAAATAGTTATGAAATTATAGTTTTCTTATCAGACGTTACATAATACATTACTGAAAGTAATTGCATAATATTGGATTGAAATGAAATGAAGCCTAGTTTTTCTTCTTTTTTGAAGCATGGTTTTCCAGGGACTTTCAGGGGAAGCATGGTGAACTGAAGAAGTCTCTGTGAAAGCAGAAACCACAACAAAAATCAAATAACTGTTAAGAGTATGTTCATAGACTGGAATAGACATGGCAACAGATCAGCCAATGTGGACTGTTTGGATAGACATGGTAACAGGTCAGCCAATGGGGACTGTCTGGATTTGTTTGCATGGGGCCATAAGAGACAGTTTTGGAGTCTGGACGTGGCTTAGACTTGCTGAACTGTATGTAAGAGTTGGTTTGGCCTCTGTAACGTACGCAGCCTTCTGTACAATATTAGCCTCTGTATCTCTCTACTCTGTAATGACTTGTTTCTATGAATATTGTTCCTAGTTTTGTATGCTGAATTCTGATGTATGGTATTGTATATAAAGAAGTTTCTTACATATAATTGAATCCTGCTGAGGTTCATTTACTTGTGTGTGCTTGCTGGATATGTTGCTGCAACAAAATACTCTGACAATAACTGATGAGTAAACTGGTTCTTTGGGACCTCCCTAGACAAGGAGAGGAGGGGAGATTGCCCACATGTCTTCTGAATGGCTGCTCCTTGCGAGAAGACCACAGGACAGTGGCGCTCCATGGGTTTGAGCTCTAGGAGGCTAAAGAATTAAGCATCTTTCTCACAACGACAGCAGATCCCTTTAAAGGAAACTATGGGGAAAAAATATATATGTTTGTAACCTTACAGGGGGTGGAGCATTACTAGATTTGTTTACATTTGTTGTAATGAAGGTTGAAATCACTTTTTTTTACGTATTTCTGTTCCATAATCTTTTCTTTCCTTAAGCTTAGACTGCATTAGTTTTTACTATTGCAATCAAAATCCTTAATACAATTTATAATATAAACTTTATAAAAAATATAAAAATTACAAAGAAAAGGGAGAGGAGGAAACATGCCTCTCCAGGATACAGCCCATGTACCAATTACAGTCCAAAAAGTTATATGTCCCTTTTTTCATCAACATGAACGATATCAAAATAGAATGTGACCAAGAGATGCTATCTGGACAGCCATACGAGTTCCAGAAACTGACTTAGGTTATGCAGAAAACCCTTTCAGATCCAAGATATCTTTGGCAATTATCAGGATAAAGACAATCATATTGAAAAATATAAATATTCAGACAGCTGGTCTAATCATAGCATCTATAAAATTAGTTGTGTTTCTTTTAGCTTGCTTTAAAAGCATTACATTCTGTCCCCCCTCCATGCTGGCTTCTCTCTGCACCCAAACTTTAAAGGTGTATTGGTGAAGACACCAAGCTATAAACTGGGAGACCTAAACCTGCCTTAGGCATGTAGCCTGCAGAGTGATCTTAGGCCAGTCTCAGTTCTAGAAGGAAGATCAGAGCAAAGTACTTCTAAAATTTTCCAAGAAAACTTCAGAGACTAATTAAAGAGGTCAACAGGAGTCATCATGAACTTGAACCTACATGTAGACAGAAGTATTGGAACCACAATATACTACATCAAAAAATGTAACAAATTTACCTCTAGCACAGGGGTGTCAAACTCAAGGGCGAGATCTGGCCTACAGGGTGCTTAGATCTGGCCCGTGGGGTCACTCTGGGAAACACCAAAGGACTGGCCTGCAGTGCCTCTGCCAGTGAAAATGGAGCTCCGGAGGGCTGTGCACAGCCCTCCCAAGCTCCATTTTTGGCTGAGACTGCCTCCTGCAGCCTTCTGCCAGCGAAGACGGAGCTTGGGAGAGCCGCATGCAGGCTGCAGGATGTCAAGCTGGCCACGCCCACCTGGGCCACACCTACCTGGGCCACACCCACTCAGCTCTCCGAGGTGAAACACAACCCTGATGCGGCCCTCAATGAAATAGAGTTTGAAACCCCTGCTCTAGCACTATTAGCCAACCCATCACTAATAACTTTCTTTACCAATCATTAACAGAAAAACATATCATTTTAACCCAATAATTCCTTATCATATGTGTTCGGCACCCATCATCACCACAACCATCTCCCACATTTTAACAAATCTCGGTAGCACTCAGCTCCAGGAAGGAAAAAAAACCATGCTTAATATGATTAACTTTGTTAAAACAATCTGTTTTGGGGTTTCCTTCTTGTCAATAAAAAGCATCTTATTTTCTGAAGACCTTTAGAAAATCAAAGATACAATCTATCAGAATTCATTATCCGCAATCTGATCATTTTCTCTCAATCCCAATTTAACATGCTGTAATAAGATATTTTAAATTGATTCCCTTGTAAGTCAAAATGCCATCAGCACCATGACCTTGTTAAAAGAAATCAATTTTCTAATAAGTAAGCTGGCTGAAAGAAATTTGGAACCTATCAAAAATAGAAGATGACATCTTCTTTTAGTTCCCCCAAACTACTTCGGACTTTAAAAGATCCTAATAAACTCACTTGTTTAAGAGACTTCAAAATACGATATAATTTTTAAAATATTCACATTAAACTCCCATGTTTTTATTTTGTTGTTAGAGATAATATGCAGTTCTAAGAAGAGGTTTATTGCAGATTGGCTAAGACACTTGATTTTCAAAACCTACACAAGCTTTCCCTTGCATTATTAAAGGGTTCATTTATTTTATTCTAATACTTTTCCTTCCCTATTAACACTTTTTTAGAATGGTAGACATTGCTTGGTTGTAAAAAGCACAGAAATAATAATCCTTTTAATCTTTCTGTCTGAACTGATAGATAAAATATGTCAGTTTTATCTCTATAATATGCACCCAGCTGCAACTTCTCTATTTTTTTTCTTGAACTTGAATGGAAAAATATAAAATAATACTATCAACAATGGAATGAGTGATCATTCCAAAATTGGCTCATTCCATTGTTGATAGTATTATTTTATATTTTTCCATTCAAGATCATAACCTGTTGATGTCTCCAAATTTGGCCATCACA
The DNA here is from genome assembly GCF_964273705.1 of Natrix helvetica. Classification (NCBI taxonomy): domain Eukaryota; kingdom Metazoa; phylum Chordata; class Lepidosauria; order Squamata; family Natricidae; genus Natrix; species Natrix helvetica. The sequence continues at coordinate 135,757,573 of NC_138552.1, read as the reverse complement.
GTAAAGTCTTGGTATATGGAAATCATTAAGAAATTTTGTGTCTCGGTGACTAAATGTAAGTTGTATATTTGTATATAAAAGAGCCTTCTTGGTTTGTACTTTCTCTCAACCAGGATGGGAAAGTGTTCATTATCTTTTTCTTCTTTTTGATCAGTTATCTTTAAAAAAATTAAAGATGAAATCTCCCTCACTCAATTTCTGATACTTCCTGGAACCGGAATTACAGAATGGAAAGTTTAAGGATTTGGAGATCATTTAATCTGACTCATTGCCCAGTTCAAAAATCTAATCCCTATCAAAAGGAAATTCAGCTTCTGTTTAAATAATAGAACAAAATAACAGAGTTGGAAGTGGACTGTCCACTTTTGCCAATAAAATGAGACCAACACTTCCCAAGGTAATTTTGCTTCTTTGTGGAATAGCTTATTGTTAAGATTATTCTTCATGTCCAATTGAAATTTGCTTACTTTCTGCCTATTCTTATGTCAGAGTTCCAAAAAACACTCAACGAAATAAAACTCTGAGACTTGAGTTTCCTCAAAGTTCTAATTTATTAGAGATGTCGTGCTTCCAGATTTTCCCACCCAGAAAAGCTTCCAGATTTTCCCACCCAGTTGAAAGTTCAAGATCCTGCCCCAACACCCACAAGTCCATCACATGGTCCAATCCTTCACTGCCATGAAGATTCCTCCCATCCACATCTGGCCAGGTGCAGAGACAAAAGCGATCTTGACTTTCTAAGAAGAATGCTATTTTGGCTACACACCACCCAACTCCGTATAAATGTAGAAAATGTGGCAAACCCCCCAAAAATGGCTTGCAGTCTGACATCTTTCTTGTCTTCTCTTGTGGAACAAACCTCCTTAGTTATTACACTCATCTTCTATTTCCTATATATTTTTCTTTTAACTCTTAGTCAAAAGCTCCTGGGGTATATAGAGTTGTTTCTTTCTCTCTGGTACAGATTGTGATTCGACTTCTAGGATCTTATTTTTCACAAATCTCCAATTCCCCTCAGCCCTCTCTGACCCGAGGATTTCTTCTGAGACTCTGCCTAACATTTCTCTAGTTCAAGTTGGCTGTTTTGAAATCGAATGCACATGTAGAACTATCCTAATTTATTTTTATGTAGAATCCTGAACTTCAAGATAATGGGGTTACTTCGTCCTAAAGTTTCCACTACTCAACCCTTCATTAGTTAGAATTAGGGTCAATTAGATTAGGGTCAATCCATTGTATTTTTCACTTCTTCAGGAACAACACAAAAGTGGTTTGTCCTTGCTTTTTTCTGGGATTTGATTTGGCAGTCTAGTGTACAGTTCTTGAATTTAAAGCATGAGAACATTTCTCCCTAAAATTTTGCTTTGACTAGTATTGCTTCACTGGTCTACCTCACATTCATCAAGGTTATTCCATTTTGAAAAAATGATAAAGGCAATTCAAATGTGTGTTGAAGAGAGGATTTTTTAAAAAATTATGTTTAGTGACATAAAAAAAATGCACTCAAATATGTACATTAACTCAGAAAATTTTAAACATTGACAGCTAAAGCCATGTTTCTTTTGAGATTAACAGAAAGTTGTAAACTTGTGGAACTTATTGTTATAAATGAAAACAGAAGCAAGACTTTTACATACACAACAGTGAAAAGATCTGACATTGTCCACAATGGAAAAGTAATGATGAAAATGATGAACTTGCTGGGATGGCTAAGTTGGAAGCCTTGATTAGATAAAAAGATACTGATTAATTCCGATTGGAAACCTTTTGGACTTTTGGCATGAAAAATGGAATTATTCTATATGAGTTTGATGATCTGAAAAAATAATAGATAGAAAAATAAAAACTATGTTGCAACCATAAAGGTCATTTCAAATTTATAATTGCTATAAAGAAAAACAGAACTCATTTCTTTCTTTCCTTTTTTTCTACACTTTTGGCTTCATTATTTTTTCCCTTTTTCTCATCTTATTAGTATCAGTTTTTATCTTTAATGCTTAAAAGGCAATAAAGTTACCATAAAAAAGATTCAACTGAAAAAAAATTGTTTTTGCCTAGTTACAAACTGCAACTTTTGTCTTTGACCTTTTTAAAGACTTTTCAAGAAGCAAAACTAATGATTGATATGCACAACTTCAACACAGAATAAAGGAAAGCTCTCATATTCTGTATTCAGTTTATTTCATTCAAGACAAAATTGTTATGAAACAGTTTAATTACATACATAATCTATGCTCAGCATCATTTTCTATTAAGCATAAATATTGATCTTTCTGTGTGAAAGGGATATAAAACAAACACAGAAGTAACATGCATTAATTATGCCAATAACCTATTTTATTTGTGATATCTCACATAACTCATTCATACTAGTTTATGAAATACAAGGTGGATATAGGGTAGGTGCTATTATTTTGGCCCACTTATTCCTTTTTAGGGCTTTCAACTAAATAGTCAAGAAATGTCATCCCAGTACAGCTGATAGGTATTGTGGACTATGTTTGAAGAGGGTATCATCAGTCAAGATTATATGAGCACTGTAACTCTCCCAGTTTCAACCTAATCACTGAAATAAGAATGAAAATAAATAATAAGCTGGAATTCTGTGCCTTTATCTAAGGATTTGCAAGGAACTACTTTAACTACCAGTAATTTTCTGAATAGTGAACTGAGATAGGAACTGAATTTTCTGATGGATCATTAATCATTGTTGACAGGACTTGTTACCATCAATCAGGATAGACATCTTTGGAGACCCCATTTGACTAAATTAGGCATTGCAATGAGTAAAACATTTCCCACTAACTCAGGATCATTTATATATTGCATGACTTTATTCACCTTCCAATTCTCCTTAGCCGTCTTTGATTTACCAATAATTTCCATTACCCTTACCTGTTTTATCAATAGCACAAGAAAATATTTCTATAATTTCTCAGTTCCCACACCCATGCCACTTTCAAATCCTCTACAAGCACAAATCTTAGATATTTTTCCTAAAATAGTAATTGAACATTTGATTTAAACATTGGATAGTTATCAGAGATTTATGATTATCTGACTTTCATATTGCCAAATATATATTTGCCAAATGTATTTACTAGACAAGCATTTGAACAGGAATTAAATTATTTTGGTAGATAGATCGGCAATATATTAGCCACAGGATTGCTTTTTAAGCACAACACAATTTTTTGCTACAAGATCAAAGGCTCATCCAATTCCAGGGTAATGACTTGCAAAACTATAATATTTCATATGAAATCTGAATTTTGTTTCACGGTATCCCCCGATATCCAGAGTTAAAAGAAGCAAATGAATGCTCATTCAAATTGTACATGACCAATTTACTTTTAGTATAACCAATTCCAATCATGAATGCACTTCAAATAATGTACTGTTTTTCAAGTCTACTTTAATTAAATTACAAGCTATTAAATACAATATTTGAATTGTTAATTACCTTGAAAATGCAGCTACATTTTCAGCTAATGTTTGTTGATCATCAGCCCCAGACTTATAGTAATCGTACACAGACTTTTGAAGAAATTTCTTAGCATATTCTTCAAAATCAGCAATGCAAATTGGTCTTTCAGACATGATGAAGATTACTTTGTTTTGTCTTTAAATCATTTAGTTCTGGTAGTTTTCAACTGGCTAATCATTAAACTAAAGCAAAGTTCAGAAAACCTTTTTTTAAGTAACCCAAATAATAAATTGACATTTCCTGACTATTCTTTTGGACTTTGACATTCACTAAATTAAGATGTCTCCACTGTGTATCAGAGAAGGAAATACGGAACAAAGTAATATATCTATAGTATATAGTAAATATCCCATGGTGGCATAGTCCACTCTCCACAATTAGAAAGACAAATTACAGTAGCCCACTGCAAACTCATGCCATCTCTGTCCTCATGTAATTTATCTATGATTTAACTAGAACTTCATTTTTAAAAAGGGGGGGAAACAGTAACAAAGGAAATTATCATCCAGATTCTTTAATATATAAATTAATGTATACACAATGGCTTTATAGTTGAACTACCACTAAAATTTCTTCTACAATGTACTCCAATGTAAAAACATAAGACACATAATTACATAAGCTTTTTGTCAAGCCTGTAGTTATGTTTCTTTTTAGGATCTTTGGCCTGCCACACTTTTTATATAATTTCCTATGTGTTTCATTAGTGTAGTAGTTGGGAGGGGGGAATAGAAAGGAGTAGGATTGTGGAATGTATTGTTATCATTCTTTTATAGAAGCTCAAGGTCATCTTTTGTCTCCGCACCTCGACACCTGACCGGAAGCAGAGGGGTGTAGATGCCAGCGTGGAAGATGATTGGAACATGTGATGGATTTGTGGGTGTGGGGATAGATCATGAACTTTCAACTGGGTGGAATTCCAGGAGAACATTAGAGTTGGAATTCCATAGACGTGCTAACTTGCCTGCATAAATAAATTGGACCTTTAAGGATAACTTTGCCTTGGACAATGATTTAATTCTGCATGGTATTTAGAACGCCTGACACTTTTACCTTTCTGTATCCATCTACTTCCTCTTATGTATTCAATGTATTCAATACAAGCTAATGTATTCAATCAGAAGATCTAGAGGTGCTGCAGATTAGAGTTGGAGGTACTGTCAATCAGCTGGACAGCAATGGTGGCAACCCAGAAAAGCTTGAATTCAGAGATTCGGAACTTCTGGTTGCTATGGGTGAGTGCCAAAGAGCAAAATTGGCCTAGTAGGAGAGCTGGAGTTTGGCTTATGTCCTCTACGTGCCATACAGCCTATCATTCTGGGCAGAGGCCATTTTGTCTTTTACAAATGGCAGCGATTGCAGATGAGATAAATGTATCCACTTGTGCCACCTTTCAGCACTGTGTGCCCAAGGATTCTTCTGCACAGCACTGAAGGACTTAAAATGAGAAGTGAAAGGACTTTCAATCAGTATTTGGAGCCAGCTGATGAGATCACCTAGATTTCCTCTGGCTTTTATATGGATTTTCTGGGTTGGTCCTGCCAGTGGTGAGTGCCTATTTGGCCCCTCAAAAAACTCCTATGAGTGGGGGAGGGGATTTGGGAATGTGGTGTGGTGTGGATGTGTGATGGGAATGCAGCTGACTGGCAGGTCAATGCATGCTAGATCAGAAGCAATTCAAAGGAACTAGTTAACCAGAGAGGGAGAAAGATTGCTAGTTTAGGACTGGATGGAGGCCTTTATCAGTGGGATGGATGGTACAGGTCAGGGAGATTTGGCCTTTTGGGAAAGGAGCACACAAACAGAATCTTGGACAGGAGATAGGGCAGGGCTGGCTGGTTTTGGGGAAGATATTTCAACATCTCCAGTTGATTCCAAGGCTCTTTCCTTATGCCTGGTTACCAGACCTTGGCTTCCAAATACTATTAAATGCCAGGTTGACCAATAATTAAGCCTCTCTTGTTCATGGCTTCGTGTGTATAAGAGGGCTGACTTGGCATGTATAACCAAGACCAGGTTGGGCGACCCTATTAAATCAGACAGCCATGAGGGCTGAATGGACCCTATTTGGTTCCAAAGGAAATTCGGGGTTAATCCTGAGGCTCTGGTAAATGATGACAAAGGTCTCAGTTCAATGCCCAGAAAGCCCTTTGGCTTTCAGAGGATTTCTGGAAACGGAAGCAACAGTTGAGATAGAGTATCAGGAGAGGAAGACGAGGCGTGAATGTGATTATAAACTCTAAACACCTTGAATAAACAAACATTAAACGAACACAGAAATATATAATAAATAAAATTTATAGTGAATAATGAAGCAGCATTTTAATATAAATGTTTTACATAGAAATCATGTCAAACTAAACTAAAAACTGAGCAAGTGTTCATTTAAAGTAACAATCAGAAACACAAATGGTAATGTTGCTTTTTAAAATTTGCTGCCAAATAGCAACCTCTGGGCAAAGTTTACTTGCCAAATATTAACTCTTAAGAATCTTCAAATGAATTAGCTTAGTCTATTTGCTGCTTTTAAAAGCACCTATACATTCAAACTTATGAATAGAGGCCATAGTGACCACTATTTCAAAATCATTTCACTTTTTTTCTGTGTTAAAAAAACCCCTAATTTACCAATTCCTTTGGAATGCTTTGCAGTCATCTTTATTATAAGCCAACTTAAAGCAATGATTTATATATCCACGTAGACATCAACTCTCTAAGCAAGAATGAACTGAACTGAAATCTTATGAACTAAGTTCTAATATTTTACCTTGTAAAAAAATTGGAAGACAAACAAGGAAGACTGTGAGAAATATACCGAGTACTGTCATACTGAGCCCAGACCATTTAACACTGAATTCTTTTTACTTAAAAGTAAACGGTGGTTTGAGTTCCATGGACACATGTTTAGGATAGAATCATCATGGACCAGCTTCTCAAACAAATACTCAACCTGAATCTTTTACGTTATCAAAAAAACATGCTTGGTCATATTACTAAGATTCAGATGTTTAAGACTCAAATAACTGACAAACAACTTATCTTTTAGTGCTTTTAACAGCATGAAAAAAATGCTGGTAAATGCAGATGCTGAACTATTAGTTTTTTAACTGTGCTATGTTAAGATTCTCCAACATGTTTTTTAAAAAATAAGTATAGAGTTGTACAGGTTAAGTATGTACATTTAAACATTTATTTGCCATTAAATGCTTCCCCTACCCCCAACACTTAAATCTATTTGCTCTATATTCTGTAATATTAACAAAGTGCAATGGATAGTTTTACAAAATACCTAGAAAGGTATTTTAATAAGCAAATTGTATAGCTGTTAAGACCCATTTTAGTGCAATAAAAGGTTAACAAAAATTTGAAAATAGTTCTGATCAAGAGAGAATGCAACTGACAAATATTATGACTGCATGTACATAATGCAAATATAGTGCTTTATTTTTACTACTTTCGTCTGAGCCTATCACTTCTTAGGCTTAAAAATCTCTCCACCTGAAAGTTGAATAGATCCTGACATTTATTTTAATTCGCTGGATACCACTGAAAATAATTGTCTCTAAATACAAAGGGAAATAATACTGTTCTGAGTTGCTTCTTTGATAAACTTAATTCATTATCATAACTCATTCAACACTTGCATAACCTTACAAGGGAATACTGATACTTTATGTGATTACTTCACAGATCTACTCTATACAGAACTTTGACAACTATGGGACGGAATAAATACTCTGATTATTGAGGACAAACTAAAAATCAATGTATGCATCCAGACATTCTGTTTGCATTAAGAAATTTGCAATGATATTTTTTCAGGCTTCTCCTGCATTGGGGGTTGAATTGGAATACATAAAAGAATCAATGTTATATCAAAGCAGTATTGAATAAATACAAAGGAACCTAAAAATGGCCAACAAATCAGATACTGAGATATTGACTTGACAGATTATAATATTGGGACAATGGATATGAAACTGATTGTTGTAAGAAAGCCACGTCCATATTTAAAAATATCTTCCTGGCTTTCAAGAAAGCATGCTGAAAGTAAAACCTGGCAGCTTGTAAACTATATTGTAAACATGGTTTTTGTTATACTATGCACTCCCCTGAAATACACATCACAGCTCTGAAGCCTGTAGGAAGTGCCCTACAGATCCAAAGACCTCGGAGAGCTATAAACAGTTATCAGTTCAAGCATATCAAACAGTGAAACCTTATTACTGTCTTAAGCTGCATTTGGTCTTCTAGATTTTTGTCTTCAACTGTACATTTTGGAATTAATTTGTACCAGCAAGCCCTCAAAACTTTTTTTTGTTTTATACTTAATTCTGAAACACACAATTTGCAGTTGTACAGAATGACCACTTAATAGTTTATGGTATGGCTGCAGTGGTGGGTTGCAGGTGGTACGCCCTGGTACGGGCATACCAGAGCCTGCCCGGAGCACCCGTACCGGTACATACAGTGCTCCGGAGGGCCCACCCGCCCTCACCTGTCCTTTAAAGCCTTCGGTGCTTCCACGCACGCGCATGGCACGTACAGTGCCTGCGCAACACTCCGCCGAGCAGCTGGAGTGTCGCGGAGGCTTGCGGAAGTGTTGCTGGCAGCTACGACGCATGCGCGCACCGTGCACTTGTCCATGTGGGCAATGCCGGGCCCGTTCCAACCGTACCGGTTGGAATGGGATCCGGAACCCACCACTGTATGGCTGATGCAATAAAACATCTTACCTATCCCTGAACTCAACGTGGTTGTTTGATTGTCATGTCTCTGACTTCAACGTTAGTCGTATTTTACATTCAAAATATTGACCTTAAAAATAAAAACAGATGCTTTCTGGCAGTCAGCCTATATTTAGCTGCAACAGCTTCTAAGTCAAATATTTGGCTTCAGCTGCAAAACGAAGGTCCCAATCATCTTTGGTCCACTTAAAAGTATACACTCAAGTACTTTCACTATAGTTCAGGCTCCATCTGATTTTTACGTTGTCTTAAGGAGGTCTCCTCTAACTTGTCAGATTCGAAAGGCTCTAAATCATTTTCTCCCTCACATCCTTCAACTGCTGAATCATCTGAGGAATTGGGCTGAGGCTCATCTTCTCCCTCTTCTTCATTTTCTCCAGTAGGCAAACCCTTTTCTGGAATTTCACCCCCTGCTGAAAGTTCCAATGTTTGCTGTTGATCTTCTTCTATCTTCTTCTCATCAGGATCTACGGAATCTGAGGTAAAAGAATTGAGGAAACAAGAGCTAGTATTTTTTGTACAAATGGAATATTTTATTAAGCTACAAAGTGCCAGCTTTCAGATCTAGCCCTTGTGATTCATTTCCCCAAACGTCTTTACCTCCGTGTTGAACTACTTACAGATTAAATAGAATAGAATAGAATAGAACAGAATAATTTTGTCACTCTGAATGTACATTAACTGGCTTATATTAAAATGAGATTACATTGTTTACAGCTCCCAAAGGGTCGCCACGTCTAATATAAATATAAACATGAGAAAAGATAAATACCATACATCTATACATATGCATGTACCCACATATATTATATGACACGGAGAAACAACACAGTCTAGTTCAGATGCATACAAGTACATGGCAAGAGAAACAAAGCTTGCAAGTTTGCAAGACATCTGGTTATATAGTTCAGATGCATACAAGTACATGGCAAGAGAAACAAAGCTTGCAAGTTTGCAAGACATCTGGATATACATATATGTATGTATGTATGTATGTATGTATGTATGTATGTATGTATGTATGTTTGTGTGTGTGTGTCTGGATAAATACAAGTCAGGCCAAAACAATTTCATTATGATTCAGCATGACGTTTGAATCCAGTGATAAGGTTATTTATCAGAGCTGAAATTAAGGGAATACTAAAAACAGGTTATTATTCACAGTGGCATATTTCCATACCATTTGAAAATGTGTTTCTACTTCCATGTAGATGTCATTGGACTATTGCAAAGTGTTTTGTATGGGGCTGCTCTTGTTGGTAAGCTGCAGGTGGTCCAGAACATAGTAGCATGGGCACTAGCTGGTGCATCTTGGTATGCCCATGCAATACTACTGCTGCATGAAATGCCTTGGCCCTTGGCTCCTAGTAGGCTTCCGGGTGCAATTCAAGGTACTGGTTGTCACCTTAAAGCCCTATGTTGCATGGTGCCAGATTAATTGTGGTACCGCCTATTCCTAATGGTTTCCACCCTCCTACTAAACTGACGAGGGGGATATGCTCCAGGTCCTCTCATTAAAACAGTGTTGCCTAGTGGGAACTTGGAAGCTTGTCTTCTCCGTCATGGCGCCTATCCCATGGAACAGCCTTCCATTGGAGACATAGATGGCCCTGGCTCTGTTGGACTGCAGGAAAACAGTGAAGACTTGACTTTACCCCCAGGACACTGTGGTCAAGATGTTGACGGACCTGGCACTGTGTGGTTAGTAGAACCATGCAAATTTTATCAGGACCTCAGCGTCGTTTATTGTTTGTTTTAAAGGCACTCTTGCAGTGTATTATATTTGTATTTTGTTTGCTGTCGAGTTCTTTCTGGGAAACTATATACAAACACGATAAGCACTAGCATTACTCTTCATTATGCGTACATACCAAAACTTTCTTCTTTGAACTTAGCAGGACACATACAGTCTATAAGCAAAACAAATATCTGAAAGGAAAAAAAGAAAAAAGTACTGTAAAACCAACCTAGGGAATTTCAATTTCTGGTCAAATATCTCATGACTATTGTATCTGAGTGGTATGTAATTATGTTGCACTTCAATGCAAAATATCCATATTTTTCTGCCAATGAAAGTCATGAGCTGTGCTAAATAAAACCATAGATCAAAGACCTCTCTAAATGCTTTTTTTATTAACAACTATTCAAACAGCTATTTCTAAACCAGATAAACCAGGACTTTTCAGAATCCTTAATGAGATCCTGATCTATTGCTCTAACTATATAGAAGTTCTATCTAGACTATAATTTCTCAAGTGATATTTGTGTTTTGTGTTTTAATTGATGGTGTATAACTACAGCAACAAAATACACCAGTGATTATAAAATACAAAAGAAGCTACATATACCTTACCGATCAAAATAAAACAAACTTAAAGCTAAAACTAATCCAAAAACATATTTGATATCAATATAGGTTAATCTAAGCCTCAATGTCTGCTTATATTTAAAACCACAGAAGCTGCGGCACTTTTGGAACATGACATTTCAAAAATAGATTTATAATAAAGCTATTCCTTGATATCATGAAGATAAAGATAAGATTATCCTCTTTGCTACATTCCAAGTTTAATGAGCCAAAATTCATCATAAAATTAAAATTAAAGATTAAACATTACATCTTTGTCAGTAACATTTCTTTTCAAAATTTATTAACATATTAAATACTAATTTCTCTTGAGTTTTATAATTCATAGAGCAGGATCACTTAGTTGATATAAAGTAAAGCTCAAGAAAATATAGACCAAGAGTTTGAGAGATAATGCTCTACATTCTCTTGAGATCAAGAGGACCGGAAAAAATACAGGTTCTTAATTACTATTTTCTCTGACATAATAGAAATATTTGATCTACCATTTTTTCCACAATTCCTCAATACAGTAAGAATATCAATGTTTTCTTGATCTATAGTGAACTCTTCAGATTATACCATTTGCTGTGCTTGTTATCAATACATTATTGTTCCCATTTTTCTACACCTTGGTTTAAGAATATAAAACTGTTTTCTTACCAAAGCCAAGATAAGACCTATCAGAAGGGTGCCTAATATGAAGATGGCATAGGAAACCCAAATATGAATCCCAAGAGTGCCAGTAAAATAGTTGTGGATTTGCTGCAACAGAAACATAATTTGAATTGAAACTGCTGTTCCATTATCTGTTATTGTTTGCAATGACATTTGCACAATATATCTTCAAATCTTCACACATTCTGAAAATGTAATTAGAGAAGAATAGAGTTCTGTTTTGTTTTGACTTTAAGAGGTTTGAATCAATTTCACATAAATCATTTACAAAATCAACATCCTTTATAAAACTACCATTGGCTGTATCTTATGTGGACATTACTGTCAGCATTCCAAATATCATGCAGAGTTAAATCAGAGTCCAAGGCAGAGCTATCCTTAAAGTTCCAATTTAATAAGACAGATTTGTTGGCACATCTGTGGAATCCCAAATCTAAAAGCTTCCTGGGATTCCACCCAGTTGAAAGTTCATGATCTTATCCCCACACCCATAAATCCATCACATGGTCCAATCTTCTTCGGCCACACTGGCATCTCCACCCAGCTGATTCCGGTCAGGTGCAGAGGTGCGGAGACAAAAGATGACCTTGGGTTTCTAGAAAGGAATGACAACAACACATTCCACAATTCTACTCTTTTCTATTCCCCCCTCCCAATTATTACACTAATGAAACAGCATAATGAAATAATAGAGTGTGTGGCAGCCAAAGATCCTAAAAAGGAATATAACTGCAGGCCTGACAATTAGGTAGTGCCAGCTGGGATACGTACCTATGCTCAGCATTTGAGGGTTTTTTTTTTTACTAGATTACTATGTTTTACAATTTTTTTAACATTAATTTTCAGATGAGGTACACCCTCATTTAAGTTACCAACAATTGTTGACGGAAGCAATTCAATTTATTGAACAAAGCATTTTCATGTCTACTCTAATTTCTCACAAGACGCACTTCACACTCATCAATACAGAATGAGATTATTCTGATTTTTAAAGCTTAGGTACCAACGGGAAAAACACAGGAGCTGTGCATACACAAAGCCAGTGGACATTGTGAACCTACTCAGAGAAACTGAGAGTCTTGCTGTGCTTGTTTGTTGTTCTGATTAACTTTCAAACTGTTGGTTTCCCAGGCTTATAAGTTGCATTAATATTAGAACTTTTATTTCTGAATACAACTGATACCATTGCCTAAATATACAGGTAAACAGCAACTGTGTATTTTCTTCTATATGTTTTAAATCACGGGTCCCCAATCTCTAAACTGTGGATCGGCACCCATCCGCAGCATGCCAGCAACAGGGCCAGGCAAACAAGCAAAGCCCAATCGGTAGGATGCAGGCAGCATGCAAAATCATGCCCCCTCCAGTCCGCGGAAAAACTTTTCTCTATGGATCTGATCCCTGGTGCCCAAAAGGTTGAGGGCCACTATTTTAGACTCCTAATAATCCCAATAACTGCTGCCAGAAGTTCAGCAGTTCAATTCTCACGGGCTCAAGGTTGATCCAGCCTTCCATCCTTCCAAGGTCAGTAAAATGAGGGACCCAGATTGGTGGGGGCAATATGCTGACTCTGTAAACCTCTTAAGAGAAGCTGTGAAGCACTGTGAAGCAGTATATAAGTCTAAGTGCTATTGCCATTTAGCACTTTCTAAATGGAAATGTATGGATTTTATATTTAATTTAAAACACTGTTTTGAAGAGTTTATAAATCTGTTAGAGCTTTTACCCATATGGCAGATTACGGAGCGTTGATATATAACCATGTTGAAATCTTGCATCCCATCATAAAATTTACAAAATTTCAATTATTTGTCACAATTTGAACCAACGTTTTAGAAGTAGAAACTTTTTCCATGGATAGATTTGATCAGCATTAATAGTGAACTATATTCTTTCCATACTGTATAAAGCTGTATGATCACTGGGGAACAAGACAGACCTTTTAAAACCATAGATCAGGTGTAAAGTTTTTATGCATTACTTAAGACACATATTGCTTACTTACTCTGATCCATCCAGATAAATGGAAGAGTCCTGCCATTCCACACATCCTAATAAAAATCAATATAAACATGATCACTAAAAATAATTAAAGATTGAAAAAATATGGTCCCATTTTTTCTGGGACTTCTATTATTTCTCATGTTACTTGATCAAGAAAGACACAATAATTTAACTATGGAAATAAAAGGAAAGTGGTGGTGTTTCTCTAACCAAACTTTACAATAGTTACAGAATGTATTAGTAAAACCAAATTATCAGATTTTATCATACTGTTTCATCTACATTTATACAGAAAATCTTTATCATAATGAATAAACATCACACAAGATATAATAGCAATCTTCACTAAGCTATACTCTACAGGTATCATCTAAATACATATACTCCATATGTCATCACCACAACCAATTAGCACCTGCTGTGATTTTTATTCCCTAAAAACATGGATCTACAGCTCAAAATTAAATGCAAAGTAAATACCTTCCTATAATCCTGAAAGCACTGGACAATCTCTACCAGTAGATGGTAGAGCAGAATGAAACATAGACTACCACAATAAGTCACCCTGAAAGTTAAAAAGTGCAAACAATATTCAACTGGGAATTGCTATTTTCAGCTAAGGTTGCATTACACCTAGGATGAAATTCCAATCTGGGACACGATAGTGCATTATAATTACATTAGAGATGAGGGAGACTTCCATCCTGCCACAGGTTCTATACTTTCCCATTTCCTCTCCAGGATATAACTCTCTAGATCCTCCAATGTCTTCGAGCCACGATATCTGCGAAAAACTCCATCCTTTGCACTGAAAACAGAATCAAGTATAGTTATGCCACTGAATCTAAAACTTTTTTACTCTCCAGTGTAGAAGAGCAGCAATCATACAAATTAACAAGTTTTACAGAGAACCAGATCCTTTTTATACTATTTTTCTCCACATCCTTAAGAGCATTATTCCACTTGGGGAATTGGAAAGCGGGGAGGGGGGGGAGGAGATGAAAATAAGCAAGAGAATAAAGGAATGAGGAGATGTAGTCAGGGAAAAATGAAAAGAAGTTTCTTTTATTCTTATTACAACTCAATCACTCAATTACTTGTTTGGGGTAGTTATCATATAGCATGTTTCCTCTGGGCCAAAAATCTAACTTGTATTTTCCAAAGGATATTGGAGTATATAAACCCAGAAACAACCTTAATTTACTACCTTGCCATTTTTTATAACTAATCAAAGTAATCTGATTAATAAAACCCATTGGACCTCATTGCAGGGAGAGATATTGAAGCAACGCACAGTGCATTCCATTGTGGTTTGTTTATGACAAATTGCTAGTGCCTCACATTACCTCATTTTCCAGTCACAGCAGGCTTGCATTATCCATGTTAAGAAAGGCAGCAGGAAGCTCCCTGTTTAGATCATAACTTTCTTCTGAAACATCTTGCTTTCTACTGGGGCTAATCCTACCTATTTTTCCATAAACATCATGTGTCCAAAATGCCATCTATAGAAAACTTCCTCATCTCCTATTAATGCCTCTATCCATTTGACTTTTTTAATTGCAAAAAATAAAAGTATATGAACTTTTTTTAAAAAATGGGAAGCTAGCATACTCCAAAGCATTATTCTCTAGCATCATCTTCACTTCCTAGAATGCAGTTGGGTATTAAATGGCCAGCAGTCTGGTCACAATATATTTTGTAATTGCTTAGATCTGTCATAAGAACTATTCTATTCAACTATTTTTCCCCCAAATCATACATGTTCCCAACACTCCACTCATCAAACTAAAAAGACTGGAGCTCTCTGCAATAAGATTTTTTTTTAAAGTTTGCACTGCTTTCCAATGTAATTGACATATATGGGTGATTTTTCTTTAGCTTCATCACATACCGTATTTTTCAGAGTATAAGACGCACCGGAGTATAAGACGCACTAAGAGTTTGAAGAGGCAAATTAAAAAAAAAGTTGTGCACTCTGCAGATCTCCCAAAAATGACCTGTTTTTTGCAAAAAAACTGCCCACTTTTTTTAAAAAAAGAGGCATGAATAGCCTTTAGGAGGCTTGTAGAGTACTCGTGGGGGGTGGGGCCCTGCAAAACGAGCAAGAAATGGCCCGTTTTTCACAAAAATGGGCCCGTTTTTTGTCAAAAAAAGGGCATGCATAGCCTTTAGGCGGCTTATAGAGTGCTCCTGGGGGCTGGGGGGGGGCAAAAGTGAGCAAAAAGCTGCCTGTTTTTCGCTCATTTTTGCCCTCCCCAGCCCCCAGGAGCACTCTGGAAGCCTTCTAAAAGCTCTGCATGGCCATTTTTGCAAAAGGGGTGAGTTTTCGGGAGGCCAAAAATGCTGTATTCAGTGTATAAGACGCACCCAGATTTTCAGCCTCTTTTTTGAGGGAAAAAGGTGCGTCTTATATACTCTGAAAAATACGGTACTTTACTCTGCCACACATACAATTGTAAATGGCAACTATTTTCAGAGTAATTAAAATACATACTTACTGGTAAATAGTGGGAAGAGTAGTGACTAAGAAACGGCCACTTACACCTGAGGAGAATAGATACTTGTTTTAAATAGCATCTATTATCTTGCTTCTTACACATAATCAGCATCTGACAAACACTTTACAAGTAAGAGCTCATTTTCATGTTCTATACATTTTGTGGGAATTGGCAATCTACACTCCCATAGCTTCACATAAATAACAATAACTCATTTGGTCTCCTTTTGATCCCCTTAACATCTACTGGTAAAAATGTGAATTATAATTAAAGAGGTCAGATACTGAAAGAAAACAAGGGAAAGAGAGGGGAATTCAAGTACTAACAGAAAAGAACTTGTCTTAGCACATTTCAAAAATATTCAAGGGCAATTTTAAAATAGCCATGAGAAAATTTCTGCCAAGCACAGAAGCTATTAGTTCACAGACAGTCCAAAAGTATCTTGGAAAAAGAATATATTTTCTGACTTAAGTCATGTCAAATAAAAACCATTTTTTACCAGCAATCCCTTCGTCTCAAAAATTGTTTTGAGACAGGTAATGCATAAATTAGCATAAACCCTACAATAGGGTTCATATTTTTAAAAAGATCCCAAGGCCATAACAAGGCCATAGCTAACTGAAGATGTTCCTGAAGAAACAGGACATTACAGCCAAAATCCTTGGCCGGATGTGGGATCCAAACTGGTAAAAAAATCACTCTAGAGAAAGGAGAGCTCTCGAGAGAGTCTACATGGACTCTACACAATGTTCCTCTGAGTAGATGGCAGGAACCAATATTTTTGAGGTCTGCTTGTGAGGCTGAGTGACTAGAAGTTGACGGATTACAACTACACTCATAGTTGTAATATAGCCTTTAAAGGACTCAAAATTCAATCATTCCTTGTTTCTTAATTACCTTGGAATTGATTTTTAAATTCTTTACATTACAAACCTCTGGAACAGCAAGTTTTTATGGACTTCACTGGGTGAGCTTCTTCTATTTATTACAAAAGAAGTAATAAATACATGTTTAGATATTTTTTTAAAAAATCATTGCCATTCCAAAAATGGCATTTGCTTCCGAGATGGAGCCACACAGCCTAGGAATGCTAAAGGGCAGAGCCCTCGTTTCCCAACATGAGCTCGAGCTCTGCATATCGACAAAAGGTGGGGTGAGAAGCATACCAAAGGCCTACGGGAACCCAAGGTTAAGCCTCACTTAATGACCCAAACCCCCACTCTCTGTTAAGCAGAAAACAAGGTGCCTGAGGGAAAGGAGGAGACCTTGAGATGCCTGATCCAGGAAGGCCTGGGCCTGCACTAGGCCTCACTCATCTGAAGCATCCCATACTCCGTTTAATGAGAGAGGAAGGATAAGGATCGTTAAGTGAGGCAATGTTGTGGACGCATCACTTAATGACATCATGACTTGCAACCATAATGATTGAACTGATCATGGTGAGTCGAGGACTGTCTTACACAACAGTGCTAATTTCCAAAGCAGCTTTAGCCACTATGTCACCGTCTAGATTCACTGGACTATATATCTACAAAGCTGATTATCCCCAGTGAGCTTGGGTGCTGATCACACTGAACTGGGACCATATCAGACGTCTATCAGAGTTTGGGGAAAACGAATCTAAATTTGGGTAATAACATTAAGACTTAATATCCTGTTTCCATTTTTTCAAAAAAAGCAATTAAATTACTTAAGTAAAAAAAAAACAATTAAATTATTTACATTGATTTTTGATCTTAGTGATTATTCATTACTTACCTGGTTCTTGAGTGACATCAACCTTGCCCACACTGAGTTCAAGTGCCTTACTATTTCTTGCAAAAGCTTCCCACGCCAATTCCATTTGCTGACAGACAGGACACCAAGGAGCATAGCTAAGGAAAGTGACAGTACGATATAAGCATGAGCTTCCTTCATTATCTGCTTAGTGGTTTCCAATTTATTAAAATCTATAGGTTTTTGACAATAGTTAACAGGAAAAAAAAAAACCCAAGGGCAAAATCATCCAGTATCTTGCTTTGAATTCCAAACAGGCTGTTTTTACTGTACCATAACCTTACTAAGAAATATGAGCACAAAACATACCCTTTATTATCTTGGAACACTTTCAAGTGAGAAAGTTGAAACAATAGTTCTGAATTTACAAGATATTTTCAACTCCTAATGTTTTTTATTGCAAGAATTCTGCAATGCAGCCTAGATGTGATATTTTTCTACCATAATACTGCACCAAAAAGCAGTGCGAACGTCAACATTACACCTCCACAATCATTCTATTCTCCAAATTCATCCAATAGACATGCCAAACAATATTATTTTTTTTCAACATTCAGGCAATGTCAAAAATCCAATTGACTCAATTGCACAGATCATTGACGCAACAGTGGCTGATGTAAAAACTAATGTAAATTTTGTCCAATCTCTACGACAGGTTAATCCAGGACATACGCTGCTATAGGCCCAATTATATACAGGCAGTTTCTGACTTACAATCACTATTGGGACTGAAATTTTCATTGCTAAGCTCGTCATGGCTATTAAATGAATCTGGCTTCCCCTAATGAGTTTGCTTCTTGGAACCTCTAACAAGACCAGTAGTGCTGCTTTGAATTCTAATAGGATGTTTGAAGCTCTAAACAGTTTGATGTAGAGCTACATCCTGGATTGTATATTTCATTTATCCAATATATATGATCACAGTATTCAACAGTGATTTTATATAACCATTTGAAAGAGATACACTTTCTACAGGAGATGCTTGCAGGCTTGTTGACTGAAAAACTCATGATAGTCCTGAGAGCACAGCTATGCTCTTAAACAGCAAAGTGGGAATCCAATTTTTTAAAAAACTGAACAACTCAACAGCATCACAACATAACATCCAAATAATTAGTATAATAAATACTCTTAAAATTCTTACAAAAGGAAAATCAGTATCTAACACTAGTCAATCGGCTGCAGTCACCTTCCATAATATAAATTTTCAGGAATAAAGATAAACTTTCTAGGCAGCAGACATTTTTAATATATTACTTCATAAAAATTTTATTCTGGCCATGAAGGACCCAGCCAAAGGGAAAAAAATATGCTGCAGAAGATGCAAACACAGCTATTCTGCAAGAAATATATCTGAAGGAAAGAAAACCATCTTCAAAATTGATGCAGTCGTTTCTTATGCAAGGAGTTTATACTATCAAGCAAGGACATCGTGCAATGTTCCAGTCCCAAAACAAGCCATTCAGTGTATTCTACATTTCAGAGAACATCCTGTGACAGAACATTTTGCAAACCCCTTCTGGAGATGTTTAACTGCTAGTTTTCTACCAAAACACATAGGGCTTCCTAAATTATAAAGTATGCAATGTAATTCTGACAGCTAGTTTTACAATATTTTAGCAGTATCTTCAAATCCCCAACTCACTTGAACATGTTTGCAGTTACACAAAAAATGTTAAGGCCAGAAATCATCAAAAGATCACCGATTCATGGTATATCGTAGTGCATTCATTAGTTCTATATTTCACTTCACAGATCTATTCCTCATCCATATGAACCAAGACAATGAAACCCTGCAGTAGTCTTTGTATTTGTGTTAAGGGGGGGGGGGGGGAACCAAACGTCATTGCGTGAACACTTAGGATTTCATCCATGTCCAAAAGAGAAGGCTAAGCTGAGGTGCACATGCTTCCTCTTTCAATAGTATTTCTCTTTTGCTTTATAACCATGGTATTCAAATTGTGAAGCAAAGTATCTCTTGGTTTCTACATTTGTTTGGCAATGGATCACTGGTGAGTTACACTGAGCAGAATTTGATTGCTTGATCAGGCTGTCTTTTACATTATAGATCTAAAATAAGAGCTATTATTTTATCATGCACATCTGACAAAGCATTTGTGAACACAAATAACTATACCAAATATTTTAAAAGGCTGATAATTGCTCTGTACATTTTTCAAAATGAGCATTCGATATATGAGTGAGCAATTGTTTTCCAACTTGTAAAAAAAGCTATGTCTTGTCCACATTCATGGATCTAATATGGAAAATGCCCTTGGCTGTCATCTCATGTTCATGCATGGGAAGCCATTCTGTATTTCCCAAGGAAGTGGAATGGCTGTGGATCATGTACATGCCTGTAGATAGCTAAGTATGCGCTTGCCCTGTGAAGCAGCCTTGTAAGCTTGGAAATAATACATGTCTGCTTTAATGATTAAAAAGGAAATACTGCCACTTTTCAAGAAACCCACAGAAAAGCAGTTGCAAAAAAAGCAACAGAAGTACTAGAATACTGTATTTTGCTGTTTCAGAATTACATCCCTATCACATACTTAATCCAACAGCATGTCTAACCTACTTCATGTGCAAAATTTGGTCATCCTTATCAGAAGTCGCTAACAGATACTTATGGACTGCAGAGCCAATCCCTTATCCTGAACTGCAAGTTTTTGACACATTCATGCAATATGGTACTAGAAAATCACTAAATTGGTTTGTGAGTTCAGTTAGTTGTGAAAATTCAGCCATTACCTTCAAGCATTTTAATAACTAGGCCATTACATTATGGCATAATATTGCTTGTTTGGGCATAGCACTTTACATATATGTAGCAATTCATTAGCAAGGTTTAGCACCTTGCAGCAGGTGTTATTTAGCATCAAATACCAAATAATACCTTGCAATGTAGCATAACTATTACAGTTTTTTCAATAAACTACAACGGAAGAACCAAACAGTATGGCCAGAAGAGGGGAATTCTTTAACCTGACTTATTGAGTATATATTAATACTAATTATATTGAGCAGGCACTGGATTGGGGAAAAATGGATTTAAGTAAAGCCCATCAGAAAAGAGTTAAACCATAAAAGCTCTGTAAAACAAACAAACAAAAGCCCATATCACCGTAATTATTTACTCGCATTAATAAAAAGCCAACTCTCCAAAATTAAGACGGACGAACTAGGTTTATGAACTGCATGTCTTAAGCGCAGGGAAACGGTCCCCACGTTTATGGACCGAAGTAAATGCCCCCAAATAAGTGCCAAGCCAAGCTATCCGCACTTGCAGCCGGCGCCCTCTTACACTGCCTTGCCTTACAACGTGTTAAGAGAAACTGGCTGGGGATGATGGTGGCTGTAGTACTCTCTCCCACTGGCGCCCTAAGAGAGAGAGAAGGCTGGCAGGGGTCTTCTGCCTGCACTGCCTTTCCAAGTTTGCACGCGCCCTTCCCGTCGCGCCTTGGCTTACTCACAATTCCACCATCCACTGGCCCTGCAGCAGGAGGCTCCAGTTGGACCCGCTCAGCTCCACCACGTGGCTCCCCACCGCCTCCGGCTCCGGCTCCAGGGAAGCCGCAACCGTAAGGAGGGACGCCAGCCCGGCAGCTCCCCAGAGCATCACCAACAGCGGAGTTACCCTCTCTTTTCTCCAGCGGCTGCAGCAGCGCCTTGGAAAGACGGCCGCCGCCATCTTGAGCAACTAGGAAATTAAACCACCGCCGCCAAGCCGAGCTAAGGAACCGAGAGTGACGGGGCGGTCCGACGGACACCTTTGCTTCCGGTTCGATGCGACGGCTTTCCACCATGTGCGGGGTAGAAGAAGCGCGGTGGGAATGAGCATCAGGAATGTATTGCAAGACAATCCCGTCTCAGCGCAACACGCGGGTTCTGGGAGGGCGGTGTGATCGCCTTTGGTTCTGGCTGCATGTTAGTACTATGCACACTTTGAAATACAAAACACCATTCTCAGGACCAATATTTTTTTTTAAAAAAAACTATTGAAATGTTTTTTTAAAAAATAATATAAAGCAAGAAATAATTATGACTGTTAACATGATGCAAACGGGAAGACCCTGGATTAAAATCTGGATTGATTTGCTTCTGGGCCCAATCCCATGGTTTAATGTATGCAACTGAATTAGTTAAGTAGTACCTGGGTGAATGTTGGGAGTGAAATGGGAAAAGATGAGTGGGAAGATCTGCTGGGATTCCTGGAAATGAATCCTTCTGCAGTTTCATAGGATCGAGACTGTCAAGAGATGAAACAACATTTTTCCAGAGGAAAAATTGAGACTACAGGAACCAGAAACAATACTCAGGTGACCCTGAGGACACAGATAAACCTCCAAATGCTTCAAATCACCCTCTAGAACAGGCATGTCCAAACTCCGGTCCGCGGGCCATTTGTGGCCCGGGGAGTGGTTTAATACGGCCCTCTAACAGCCCTCCCTGCTCTGTGTAAATGCGGCCCTCCCACGGCCCTTCCTTCTGATTGGCAAGCAGAAGACTGTCTCGCTGCTGCTCCACGCCTTGGAAAACAGGCGCGCGCGCACAGCTCAGAAAATTACAGCCTCCGAGACTTCGTAACGGCGGGAACTTGTTGTCACTCGCCCGGGCTTCTGCAGAAGCTTCCCTCCGAAGCCTTCCGAGGGAGGAAGGGCCAGTTGGGAAAGGGGCTTTGCTCCTGCTCCGGGCTGTAATTGCGCCTATGTTTTTCACGGCGTGGAGCAGCGGCGAGGCTGATTCCATTGATGGCCTCCAGAATCATCGCTGGCCGCGCAGCGCCTCGCCGCTGCTCCACGCCGTGGAAAACATAGGCGCAATTACAGCCCGGAGCAGGAGCAAAGCCCCTTTCCCAACTGGCCCTTCCTCCCTCGGAAGGCTTCGGAGGGAAGCTTCTGCAGAAGCCCGGGCGAGTGACAACAAGTTCCCGCCGTTACGAAGTCTCGGAGGCTGTAATTTTCTGAGCTGTGCGCGCGCGCCTGTTTTCCAAGGCGTGGAGCAGCAGCAAGGTTCTGCGTGGCTGGCAATGACTCCGGGGGCCATCCGGGAAGACGAGGAACGCGAGGGGGGACCCTGCCCCCCACTGATGGCCTCCGGAATCATTGCTGGCCGCGCTGAGCCCCGCCGCTGCTCCACGCCGTGGAAAACATAGGCGCAATTACAGCCCGGAGCAGGAGCAAAGCCCCTTTCCCAACTGGCAGTCCCAAAATGCAGGGAGGGAGGGAGAGAGAGAGAGAAAAAGCCAGAGAGAGAGAAAGAAAAAGAAAGTGGGAGAGAGAGTTGAAAGAAAGAAAGAAAAAGAAAGAGAATTTATGACCACAATTGAGCCCAAAATTTTGGTTGCTAAGCAAGAGCGTCATTAAGTGAGTTTCATTTCATAATTCATTTGCATTTAATTGTAATTGTTCAAAGAATGTTCAGAAAAATGTTCGGCCCTCCAGCATGTTCACTTCATCCAATCTGGCCGTCTTTGAAAAAAGTTTGGACACCCCTGCTCTAGAAGGATGCAAATGACCAGCTGTCTGCAAGGAATATAAATCCTTCCATTCCCCCATGATCCTGTCAGATCTGAAGAAGCTTCATGGATGAGAAGTGAAACGTCTTCAAAAGAAAAAGAAAAACAAGAAAGTCCAGTTGCCTCCAGAAAAAGCACCTTTGGGATAGGCGCACAACCATTTTGAGGAGTTATAATGAGAGACCTTCGTTGGGTATCTTGCTAAGTGATGGGTTGCTTAATCAAGGCTTGGCGTTTGGGTTCACACTCTGAACTGAGTCATATATTAAACCACAGCAGTTGGAGCCCTGCAGTCAGCCACCAAATTCAAAGAGCAGGGGGGGGGGGGGTAGAGAACCTCCCGCAAAACAAAGCATAATTACAGTTTATGGAAATCAAAATATTAGAGATGACTAATGAGAAGAAGCTAGAATGCACTGAGAATAAAAAAAGAGCCATTGTTTTGATTATTAATATACGACCACCAAGAGTGGTGTGTCCTCTTTTTTGTCCTCTGTCTAGCAGGCATAATCTTAAAATACAATACAATACAATAGTAGAGTTGGAAGGGACCTTGGAGGTCTTCTAGTCCAACCCCCTGCCTAGGCAGAAAACCCTATACCATTTCAGACAAATGGCTATTCAACATCTTCTTAAAGACTTCCAGTGTTGGGACATTCACAACTTCTGGAGGCAAGCTGTTCCACTGATTAATTGTTCTAACTGTCAGGAAATTTCTCCTCAGTTCTAAGTTGCTTCTCTCCTTGATTAGTTTCCACCCATTGCTTCTTGTTCTGCCCTCAGGTGCCTTGGAGAATAGTTTGACTCCCTCTTCTTTGTGGCAACCCCTGAGATTGTCCGGCTTTTTTTAATAGTTTTCTTCAAAAATGGGGATTGTTTTCACAAAAATAGTCATTCAAACTTTCATGACCTTGTAAATTCTGTGATTCTTTCTTTTCCTTGTCTGTCAACAGACTTGACTGCCTAAATTTATATTACAGGATAGTCCTTGCTTACAGTCCACTCATTCAGTAACCATTTCAAGTTATGATGGCACTGGGGAAGGAGACTGGAGACTTAACCACCCTTGCAGTATCCCTGTGGTCATACAATCGTGATGCAAATGCTTGGCAACCAGCGTGCATTTAAAATGGTTGCGGTGTCCCACAGTCAACATGATTGCCATTTGCAAGATTCAAGGCTGGCTTTCAACTAGCCAATTCAAGCACACAGCCATGTGACATTTTGCTTTGCAACTTCATTGTGTAGCAACAGAGTTGCTGGTCCCAACTGCGTTCACTTGGTGCAGACTATCTGTATTATTTCTTGATCCCAGCAATGAATGTCAATCCACTCCTTCAAATCTATGATTCCTGTAATCGGTAGATCACCGACTCCTCATTTCTATAGTAAAATTGGGAGAACGTGTAGACAATTATGTATTATCGCTAGCACATGCTCTTGAAAATAAAGATATGTTGGAAAAAATATTGTGATTAAAAAGCAGTCTTTCTGATGCTGGAAAAAGTAATTTTATATATGTGGACCTTAGTACTTTTTTTCCCCCAGCTTTTCATTGTAATTTTTGTTGTAGGAGCCAAGAAAGAGCTATTGTGTCTTCTTTCCCCTCTGCCTTCATTTGGCCTTCTTTTCAATTTCTATATCCTCCTTAGCTATCTGGTAACCCTAGCAATAATCAACGTAATATGAGCATGTCTGCTCACACATGAAGTTTACTGAGTTTGAAAAAGTTCACCCCTTACAAGTATCATTGAAGAAGATGCGGTTACGTGCTTCTTACCTGGATTCATGTTAGTAAACTTTTTTCAGTAAAACTGCAGCCTTCCCTTACAAACCTTTTAATAGGAATGAGCCCCACATATCCAGAGTAACCCAGAACTGCAAGGTTAATTCCAACTTTGCATTCACATAGTATGTTAACCCATGGCTCGCTCTGTCTTGGTTTGCTGAAAGAATCAGTTTTCTGTGATTGCATATTCTGAATTATAAACCATAGTTTACAAGCCACAATGGCTGGAGAGGAGTGTGGTGGCTTGCGTACTTAGGACACAGGGTTGGAGGTTGAGCAAGCCTGCATTTGACATCTTGAGTGCTGCTGTAAGGCGGGTGAGCTCCCATCCTTTACTCTGGCTTTCATGCTGGGGACATGAAAGGAGCCCCCAACTGAGCATCCCCTGGGTAACGGTGATGTCACTGGCTAATCCATTCAACCTGGGAGCGCCTCTGTGCTTGTGGCTGGATTTAAGCACCACATTAGACAAAAAAAGCAACCCATGTTTCAATTC
This sequence comes from Natrix helvetica, assembly GCF_964273705.1. Taxonomy (NCBI): domain Eukaryota; kingdom Metazoa; phylum Chordata; class Lepidosauria; order Squamata; family Natricidae; genus Natrix; species Natrix helvetica. Next base: position 135,732,232 of record NC_138552.1, on the reverse strand, counting down.
TGCATGATCCATGGATCTGTCCCAAGTTCCTTTGGTATTGAGACTGGGTTCCAATTAGAGAATCTTCTTAGGCCCCTTACAACAGTCCATCAGATAGAAATTCAGTTGATAGAAAGCACATTGGATTTCTATTTGTCACATATCTTTGAAAGCATAGTCACATTGAGGTGTTTTGGGGTGTGGGGGTGGGGGGTTTGACCTGTATTCTTTTAACCAGATTGGCCTAAACTGAAGTCTGTGATGTTTTCATGGATATGTCCACATATCCTTTCCCTTGATTTTCCACCCCCTTCTTTCAAGATTTATGTTTGTTTTTTTCTGATCTATCAGTTTTCCTTGGGATTTGTGCATGCAAGTACTAACAAGAGCTGACCTTTCTTAGCATAGGTTCAACTAAGCCACTCCATTTGGGTCTAGCATATTGGACAAAAAAAAATCTCTCCAAAGCACAGCCAGGGTAAAAAGCCTAGGGGATTTGCAAACCCTTGAAAGAAAAGGGAGCCTTTTGAGTACATACGCATTGAATTTTGTATTGACAATCACTGCTGGACTGGGTGTTACATCAATTGCAAATGCGTTCCAGACTTCATCTAGGGTTCTGTTGAAACTAGTAACATTAAGAAGAAAGGTAGTGGGTGAACTTTTGCTGCTTTGAAGCCAGACATAAAATATACAGTCAGAGCGTCCAAGAAGCAATTATGGAATATTTTCTAACCAAAGAAAAATGTTTATACCCTGCAGACATTCCCCATAGAGTCACAGTTCTGTTGAATGATTTCAGCATTTACTTAGTGTTCTGCTTGCATGTTAGCCCAATACTACATCTAGAAAGGACAGAAAAATAAAGGTTGCATTCCAGTTGGCTGCAAAGAATAGCAATGGTGGCTAAAGTGATTCTGGAGGCTAGGAAGCCATTCATAACAGTAAGGTTTAAATTCAAACAGGAGACCCTAAGGGGAAAAAACAGAGCTGTGGGTTAGACTAGGAATCTAGACTGTTGTTCAAGCAATGACAACTGTTGGATTAAGATTGTATGGAGACTAAAAGAGGTTAATTATCCAGTTGATCAACCTACCCCAATGGCGTGAATCCATATCTCATCCAGGAGAAGGTAGTAATGAAACACTGCTGTGTTGTTTGTCAAGTAAAGCATGCAAAGATAGACTCATAAGTAACAGGAGTCAAGTATATGCTTTGTGGAAGTCAAAGTTCAGGTCAAATTTCAAATTCCTTTAGACCCTCATCACAGATTCCTTCTTCCAGATGTTGGAAGAAATGTCCTACTGGGTTGGCTCCAAGTGGGGGTAAAGACACTGGAGACATGGAGGCTGCTTGGAAAGATGGTTTTAATGGTGGACAGGACCACATGGCTTGAGTCCTGAACAGAAAAGGTGATCACATGCTTCAATGTTGGTGGAGAAGAGAAGGGAGGAAGAGAAGCTGAGTCCCTGGTTTTATGCCCTCTTTGGCCTTTGATCTTGAGCTTGTATTCTGATTGGTTGTCAGACTCCCATGGGGCCATGCAGGGGCAACTCTCTAGGCTGCGTTTTGAATCCAGGTTTGAGTGAGTTCTCAGGTGCCATGTGGTGAGTTGGGTAAAGGGCCAATATTATCATGCCTTAATCCCATCCCCCTGGAACTGAAGGGGAGAATTCTTTATTATGTTAAGGAACTGGCTTGGCCTTCTTAATGGCCCATTGACAAAGTGGGTGGGGGCAGGAAGTTGCAGGGAGCTATTCCCTCTTTACAAAACATGTTTCTTCCTCTTCACATCCAGAGAAATATTCTGCCTTTTCAATATTTCCTAGGATATTTCATTTTTCTGGGGGAAGTCTGGGCGATAACTTCCTACACAGAAAAAAAGATAATGTTTTTAAAAAGAATGATGGCAGACAGAGTCCAGCAATGCTTCGGTTTCTTTCAGAGGAAAAGGAAGGGCACAGTGATTTCACATCTCGCCCATTCTGGTTTGCAGAAGATTGGTAGGTACCCTTCACTTGGAATCAGGTGATTGGCTAGCTTCTTTCAGGAGATCAGCAGGGGAGCAGGTTGGCTGAAGAGGCTCAGGGCAGGCAGCCTGGAACAAGCTGCCCCATTTTCCACCAGCCAGAGAGTTGTTTTCAGTGCCCCTCCTCGAAACCAGCAAACCTATGCTGCCAGAGACAGATAATAGTCCCACACTGCTTTTTAAAAGATGTTCCCTTCATTTTGAATGTAACTGTAACGATCTCTAAAAGGGTTAATCACACCAGATGGCTAAGCTGAAAGGGAATAACTCTACCTTTATTCTGTGATGAATGCAAGAGGTAGAAGCCAGAACTGGTTGAACTGGCTGGATTCACATTTCAGTAGAATGTGTATTACTTTGGTCCCTCCATATCCTCCCATTAACTGTTGGGCAGAGTAAAAGCAGACCTTAGCACAAAAGAACCCACCCATTTTTTCAGCACTTTGCAAGTATTCCCACCATAAGAGGCACCTCCCTGAACAGAAAATCTAGAGATTTCTATTAGATAAGAAAGTACTTCCAATTCACCTGCAGATGAATGCTTCTAAGCAAGTGAGCCTCCAGGGACTAGCTGGCTAAATTCATGATTAAATTCATTTCCTCTCCTCTTGTAGTTAAGCAGCAGGGGAGGAAATTGCTAGAGACCAATGCTCTTTTGAATTTCTCCAAAAGCAGCAGCTGGTTGTGAAGAAGAAAAGAAAGGAATCATAACCTAAATTCCCAAGTTGTCGGACATGATCTTTAAGAATGCAGGAAGGGACCTAAGTCACCAAGAACTCTAGGTATATTGAATAACAGACAGTGGGAGATTAAGATTTGGCTTTAGAGGTAGTTCTCAGTTAGCAACTGTAATTGGGATCAGCAATTCTATCGCTACGTGATGCAGTCGTAAAGGGTGATATTACATGACCATGCTGACTTACCATGAACATTCCAGTTGTTTAAGCATGTCATCATGTGACTCAGTGGTGGGATTCAATTTTTTTTACTATCTCTGGGCATGACTTGGTGGGCGTGGCAGGGGAAGGATACTGTAAAATCTCCATTCCCACCCCACTCCAGGGGAAGGTTACTGCAAAATCCCCATTTCCTCCTGATCAGCTGGGACTCAAGAGGCAGAGAATAGTTGGGGACAGGGACAGTCAGAGGTGATATTTACCGGTTCTCCGGATTACTCAAAATTTCCACTACCGGTTCTCCAGAACTGGCCAGAACCTGCTGAATACCACCTCTGACGTGACCATGACTTGCGACTTCCAGATGGCTTCCTCTTTGACTTTGTCAGAAGTAGGATGTGAAGGTTGTAAATGGCAATCATGTGACTGCAGTACACTGTGATGTCCACAATTGTAAAGGTCAGTCATAAGTCTTTTTGTTCATCATCATCGGAGCTTTGAATGGTCACTGAACAAAGCGTCACTAAGCAAGGACCTGTGCATTTTATACAAAATGTGCTCAAGGCAAACGCCTGGCTTCTTTCCAAGTTTCATTTTTTAGGTTCTTTTTCCTATCGTGTTTTGTGTGTTCCAAATAAATTCTGCTGTTGTAAATAGTGCCATTGCCACATTATGTTGGGGCTGGATTTATAATCGGATCACATGCTTCAGTAGGCCTAGACTTCTCCAGGCTGACCTACTGAACTGGACTAAAGCTGCCTTTGCATTTCTCAGCCAGCTAAAATAGGAGAAGCTATTGCCTTAATTTTGCCCTTGATCCCATAAAGGGCAGAAAATAAATCACTGATCAATCATCCTGAGCTGACCCCGTTGAATGGGGCAGGCCTGACGGTAAACACAGCCTTATTTCACAAAAATACTGCTTTGGAGAGGTTTGCTTATTTTATTACTTAAATGCATATCATGTTTATGTGAGACTAGTCATAAACCTCTGTTAACCTCCCCAGCACATGAGGCACCTTTGCACCCATCCCCTCTGTTTCCCATATTCTAGCATCCTGAGCAGGGATGGGTGCTAACTAGCATTACTACTGGTTCACTCATGAGTGCGCTTCGCGTGCACAGGCAATTCAATGGAAATTGTTCTGCGCATGCGCAGAACTCCCCAAAAAGATGGCGGTGGCGACTGGGGAACCAGTTTGGGGCCATGACAGGCCTGGATCGCTGCCTGTTCTGTGACCCAGGCCAGCATACCACTACCGGTTTAGCCAAATCGGTCTGAACCGGTACGAACCAACCTTTGGTCCTAAGGTTTTGGGAGAAGAGGCATGATAACTCAGCGGTTAAAGACCCTGAGCTTGTCAGCTGGAAAGCTGACAGCCTGGGTTTAAGACCCAAGTTCCACACAATGGGGTGAGCCAGTGGTAGGATTCAAAAAAATTTCTACCAGTTCTGTGAGCGTAGCTTGGTGTGCGTGGCATGGCTTGGTGGGTATGGCAGAGGAAAGATACTGTAAAATCTCCATTCCCACCCCACTCCAGGGGAAGTTCACTGCAAAATCCCCATTCCCTCCTGATCAGCTGGGGCTCGGGAGGCAGAGAATAGATGGAGTGGGGCCAGTCAGAGGTGGTATTTACCAGTTCTCCAAACTACTCAAAATTTCCGCTACCGGTTCTCCAGAACTGGTCAGAACCTGCTGAATACCACCTCTGGGGTGAGCTCCGGTTACTTGCTCCAGCTCCTGCCCACCTAGCATTTTGAAAGCATGGAAATGTGAGTAGATAAATAAGTACAACTTTGATGGGAAGGTAATGTGCATCTCAGCATATAGTCATGCTGGCCACATGATGACGGAAATGTCTTCAGCCAATGCTGGCTTTCTAAGAAACGAAAATGAGCACCGCCTCTAAAGTTGGACAAGGCTGGATGGGAAACCTTTACCATTATTTTTAAGGACTGGGGGTGAGAAGAAGGCAAGTGGATGTTGATTCAAGCTTCTAATCTTAAAAATAAACATGATGCAAGCAGTGAGTGTTTATAACATGACAGCTTCCTAGCAATGTTCTACATTTAAATTTATTTATTGAATTAAAGTTGTGCAAGAAAAGTGGTAGGCAACCATGGCACCACTTACATCCCTCCTTGTATTTTCTCCAGGATTGATCTATGAGTTACAATTCGCTCTAAGCCAGGGGTGAAATTCATTAGGTTCTGACAGGTTCTGGAAAACAGGTAGCAGAAATTTTGAGTAGTTTAGAGAACCGGCAAATGCCATCTCTGGCTGGCCGCAGAGTGGGGTAGGAATGAGGATTTTGCCTACGAGCCAGCAAGTCACTTTACTGTTTGTAAAAAATGGCCCTTTAAATAAGATTCAAATATTTTAAATTCAAGTAATGTAAATAAATTGTATTTCAGCACTGCTTGTTTGGATCTTCTAAAGATCCTCTAAAATGAACCAACTTGTCAAATATAATTTGTAATGATAACATTTAGCCATATACCGTATTATATTTATCAAATCCTTGTTGGTTTTGGTGGGAAAGACATTCCCAGTAAAAAAGATTCCCAAGAAAAGCACTGACAACCAGCAGACTCTCTCAATCACCTCTCAACGCAAACATGCACACGCCTATCACAACATGCTAAATATAAGGATGTTTTTGTTGGGCTGTTTTTACTGTTCAAAGCTCTGGCTCCCCCAGATTTAGCTAAGCGGTTGTTTTTCAACCGATTTAAACTCTCCCAGCAACAGCACCATCCAGCTCCAATCCTATTTTCACTTTGTCATTTTCTTGGCAATGTCATTAATCCTCGCCATATTATTAGAGCAAGATGCTTGGTTTTTTTGTTTTCGGGGTTGTTTTTTTTTTTTTCTCTTTTAAAAATAGGAGAAATAGACCCAAGTCACACACAGAATCTAAATCACCCTAATGGTACATATTTCCTGAAAATGAGACAGCAAGCAATTTGAGCATGGTCACACAGCAGAAGCCATATCCTAGTCATCACTCTGCAGAGATGGAATTCTACTGTAGATCTTCGTATCTCATGCATCATCCTTTCTAATGGCTTATGCGCTAACAAGCCTCATTTAAGTTGAACTCATAAATAAGTCTGGAAAGGCTATGTATATGAATCAGATTCCTGATATCATATTTATATATGTTTGTGTATATGCATCTATTTATCTTTATTATCTTTATTGCAGAAGCAATAATTCAAATGTGATTGAATTATGTCCTGAATTTTTCACTCTCACTCCTATAACTATCAGCCATGCTTGCTAAGGCTTGTGAGCCTAAGAGCATAAACAGCATTTGGTTCAACATCATAATTTCCTCATTTGTGGTCCAAAGTTTAACCAAAGAGTTCAGTCTTTAGATAAGTGGCCTCAGATTTTTGTAGGGCTCTCAAAATTATTTTCAGCTTTGAAGAAGAACTTAAATTGCATCTGTGCTGTAACCAGACTTTCTAGTATAAGTCTGAAAGTCAATTACCTTCTACAGGTAGATGAGTTGCAATGTTCATTTTTATGCCACTGAGCTGTTTACTGGATGTGTACACTACCTTGGCTATAATATGGTTTGTTTAATTTCAGCTTAGTGCATTGTGTGAAAACAGACTTTGAGATTTATGATCACAGTTTATGGCAACGCTGTGCAAAACTAGCCAAATATTGTTTACTCAATATGCTTTCAGAAATAATGGCTGAATGCAATGCATGAATCCATCATGTTCTTACAATGATTCCCTCGGAAATAACTGCCTTGCTTTGTTTCTCGTAATGCTATTGGTCTGATATTTTAATTCCTTTGTAAGGTAAAACCCAAAATATTTCAACAAAGATTTTGCTGTGTGAGTGTTCCAGTGAATTCAACATCCTTCAGATCAGTGACGTGCGGTGAGGTTCATGGCTGGTGAGGCTGGTGACGTCATCAGGAAGGCGGGGAATGGGACCACGTGTGCTGGAGGCAGAGGCTGCCTCAGCCTCCAGCACACGTGATCCCATTCCCCGCCTTCCTGAGCGTGCTCCGCCGGCTCGCGCTCTGCAGTCCTCGAAAGCGACTGGGGAACGACAAGAACCTTCCCCCAGTCGCTTGCGTTGCTTCGTCATCTGGGAGCGCCGACAACATTTCTGCCTCCGCAGCTCGCGGACGGACGGAGGTAGCCAGAGTGGCGCTGAGGCAGTCCGGTGGGTCGGCACCACTCTGGCTACCTCTGTCCGTCCGCGAGCTGCGGAGGCAGAAATGTTGTCAGCGCTCCCAGATGACGAAGCAACGCAAGCGACTGGGGGAAGGTTCTCATCGTTCCCCAGTCGCTTTCATTGCTTCGTCATCCAGGAGCACCGACAACATTTCTGCCTCCGCAGCTCCCGGGCGCGGCCGGACGGATGTATATAATATTATAATATAATATATATATAGTATATACTATTATATACTATTATTTCATGAAGAGAGGTGAGGCTCTGCCTCCCCTGCCTCCCCTGACTGCACGTCCCTGCTTCAGATACTGGAGGCTAATGCCGTCCCCTACCCCAGAGTAAACCTTTGCCACACAACATCTGTAGTTAATTAACCCTTTTCCTATGTCGCATCACTTAAAAACTTTTAGTATGAAAAGTCATAGCTCATTTGGCTGAACATATTTTGCATATACAGAGTCTTCCGTTTATATTGCCAGTTATGTATGGTAACAATTATATTTACTGTATTGGTTACTGTCAGCCCTTCAATGTATTTCAGGCAGGAAACCATGTGTACTAGCACTACTTTTATTGTAAAATTATAGTAACAGAATCTGGCAACCCTGAAAGAACTTCTCTCTTCTTCTAGCTTTATTTTCCAGGAAACTAGGGAGGGTCCCTTCTGAGATGCTTTCTCCAACCCGTTTCTTTTTGTTTAACTATGGTCTAGGCTGCAGCTCCTCTTCTTGTCACCCAGGGTTATTCCGACAGCCCATTACAATTATTAGAACTGGTCTTTTCATTCAAAAACCTAAATACTGTATGCTAATATTACATGACCGCTTAATCCTAATGAGATGAAACATCACTCAGCTAGCCAAAAGGAATAAGCTTTTCCTTCGTGCCTGCCAGGATTTGGGTTGTTTTCCCACCATGAGTCAGGGTGCATGGTATGTTATAAAAATTGAAATTAGTATATTATGTTTTATTCAGGAAAGTTAGTACTACCTAAAGGGAAACATTTGCTGTGTAATTGCTGTGTAATTGTATGGGGGATGTATGAAGTGATTTCAACAATCATTGAAATATCTAGAATCTATTCACCGCCTTCCATACAATACCGTTGCCCAATTTTTTTCCAACAAAGAATATACACCAGGGGTTCAAATCCCACCAAGCTCAAAGTTGACTCAGCCTTCCATGCTTTCAAGATTGGTAAAATGAAGACCCAGATTGTTGGAGGAAATACACAGACTCTGCAAACCGCTTAGAAAGGGCTGTAAAGCACGGTGAAGCGGTATATAAATCTAAATGCTATTGCTATTTCTTGAATTTGCTAATGGAACACATTTTGTGTTATGAGAAACCACACTATGGGGCTTATTATGCAATCAAGGATCACTCTTGCAATAAAAGTTCCTTTTTGAGTAAGATTATAAAAAAGAAAACTGGCAAGGTTTAACAAGGTCTGGCAACTCTGAAAATATATCTTAAGCCTGCTAATTACCTGAAAACTACATCTGTGGCTGCCCTCTGAATCAAAATTGTATTGCATAGTTTTTTTCCAGCAGTAAAATAAGCCAGCCTTTAGAAGTACTTTAGAAAGCATGGGAATTTCCACTGCATGGAAAATGTGTCTTCCTTTCTCCGTCCTTCTGTCAGTTCTTGGTAATGCCATTTATCACTTCTGTGAGTTTTTAATAACATTAAGCCATCTGCTGTAGTAAGACGGCTACAGAGTGAGGGCTTTCCCACAGGCATTCAAATCCTTATTGATTCCCCCCCCCCCCCACATCCCCGCATCTACAACATATGCAGGCTAGCTTATTATATCAGGATTTACTAAACAAAACAAGGAATCAGAGTATGGAGGCATTAATATATAATGATCAGTAGATGCTATGTCTCGTCTTCCTGCTCTGTGCCAATTCACCAGCTTATTGATTTTGTCTTGTCTGTTCTATTCAAGATGCCAGTATTTTTTTTAAAAGCAAAATAGACGAAATGAATTTAACAGCTACTACTTGGGAGAATCACCTTCCTCGTACACATACAGGTGTAAAATCTCTGAGGTTTTTTTCTATTTTCTTCTGATTTACTGAAAGAAGGATATTTATGAATATACTGTTTTTTAATTAATTACTAGGGTTTATGTCTGAAAGGCTACTGCTGTATTCATACAAGGGTAGCCAGGGCTAATCCAACTAGGGTTTACGCAATTAATATCAGTGTTCTCAGTTCAATAAACAAATAGGCTAAGCCCACACAGCACACCAAGCTAAGACATTGTTGGTTTGTAGTTTAGTGACAGAAGCAGTCTTCTCTGGTCAGCTCAGGGAAAGGCATTTAGAAAGAGGCCTTCTCTCTCTGATGTGTTGTCAACATCCATTGAGGCTCTTCTTTCTTCTCTAGACAACAAGGAAGCACCAGATCTAGGATGTTGTCCCTTGTGAAACAGGATTAGTTTGAGAGGAAGCTGGCATTTTCTTCATAGAAGTGCTGCACAACTCAAAAAGAGAAGTCTTCAAAGGTACAAAAAGTTGCCCTAAATATCTGTTGCTCAAATCGCGCCTCCCTCACTGTCCACAAACATTCCAGTGTTCGGAAAGCTTATTCTCTTTGTACAGCCGCTGTCTTCAGTGATTTTTATTTTTAGCCTCAAGCAATCGTCTCAACTCTGTTTACGTTCATTCCTGAAGGTTTTCGTTTTAATAAAAAGAAAACAATGCGATTAGAATTTCAGAATGTTTGTTTCAGCCCAAAATTTCAGCCCAAGAAATGTGGGCTGCCCTGGAATTCATTCTGGGGTGTTCAATTTAGGTTTTTGCCAAATTACTGCCTACCACAGCTTCTCTACTAATGTAACGGCTCTCAAGAGCTCTGTATAGCTGCTTTCATTGTGCCCCACATGACTCATCCATTGTGCACTCGGCAATGTGCAATTCTAATTTTCTTAAAATATCCACAGTTTATCACCCATTCTCTATAACCTTGGTTCCTCCTCCCCTGTGCAATGAACCATCCCTACTCTTTTAACAATTCTGTTTGCTTGTTTATTTATGGAAAGTTGTGTAGCCTTAAATGCTCTTCCTGTTCCTGCTAAGGAGACACTGTGCTTGCAGATAGAACTTGCTAAACTTTTCTGTTAGCCGAATAACAACCAGCCAGGGAATGAATCAGAGATAGAGTCTAGCAATGATCCAGAAATCAGCTGAGGTAGCAAAGGAGTTCCCTTCTCACACCAGAGGATTGAAGAGTATAGTAAGCTCAGGGTGCAAATTGGGCCATAATCAAAGTAGGCATTTCTAGAGGATAAGACAAAGATGCGTGCAGCTAATCATAGGTACACAAAAAGTAAAGGTATTGTTTCTAACACTGAGTCCTTTCTAATTCTCCAAAGCTTAGTTTGGACAATAATAACTCCTGAGTAGACAGTTACTCCCAAATTTTGCCCTGCATTCTCATGCTGCTCGTGCTTTCATCTAGTGGTGGGATTTTTACCAGCGGTTCTGTGGGCATGGCTTTGTGGGCATGGTGTGGCTTTGTGGGCGTGGCAGGAGAAGGATGCTGCAAAAACCCCATTCCCTCCCCACTCCGGGGGAAGGTTGCTGCAAAAACTCCATTCCCTCCCCACCCCACTAACCTGCTTTCCAGATCCGTTCTCCTGTTCAGGGCAACAAAAGAAGATCAGCTGGGAGGCAGCGGGGGCGGGGCCAGCCTATTTGCCGTTTCTCCACAAAATTTCAAAATTTCCACTACTGGTTCTCCAGAACCTGCCAGAACTGGCTGAATACTACCTTTGTTTTCATCCCTTTCATTGTCAGTCTACTAGCAGCCTCATAAATCTTGAGAAGTCAGGGAAATCCTGATTCGAATTTTCGATTGCAGGTCCTTCGGTTCTTCCATTGTTTTTCTCCTGGATCCTGGCCCTAATAGTCAGTAATAACTCATCATTCTCTGAAGAAGAATCTATGAAGACCATCACAAAAGCATTTTAAAATTGGCTGTGAAATTATCTTTATTGCACTCGTGCCAACCTAGAATAAAAACAAATGCCATGAGTCCTTAACGTATTCATTTCATGGCCAAAGTTACAAGGGCATTTTAAAAAAGTTATTTATGATTGGTCCTTGCACTCATGACAGTTTCACCATCCTTGCGGTCATGGGATCACCATTCGCAACCTTCTCGATTGGTTGGCTTCCCCCAAGCAAAGTCAAGGGGAAAGCTGACAGGAAAGATCGAAATTGTAGTCCCATGATGTCTCATTTAGCAACTGTGATGATTCGCTTAATAACCACGCCAAAAAAGATTGTAAAATTGGGTGCTCCCACCTGATGCCTTACTTAACAACTATGCCATTTAGCAATGAATTTTTCAATCCCACTTGTGATCATAAGTTGAGGACACCAACTGTTATTGCCCCCTGAGTAATGTTAGTTCTTGGAGTAATACAAAGCATTCCAGAATGAAAGAGAAAACAATAAATTGAGTTTCTTGTGTTTTCCGTGTGTGTTTTGTCCATTTGTCTGGTCAGTTTACAAAAATTCGGAGCTGCTGTTACATAGTGAAGGCTCCAGCCATCAAGAAGGCAGTTATTCAAATCTATTTCAAGCACAAGGCATAAAATAAGAATATCACGGAGAGAGAAAAGAAGAGGAGAAGAACTTGTGACCCTTATATAAGCGATACTTGATATTAATTTGAGATGATGGAGCCTTACATGCAATTAATTAAAGCCCAACAACATTACCCAGTCAGTTGATGTAACCAGCAGCACATGTAACTTCGACTTATGAAAAAGAAACTACCCTCATCAGATTATCTCCCCCCCCCCTCCACTGGGAGTATCCACTAGCTTACATTGTAATTCTTTAAAATTATAATGCCGATATATTTAAAAGGATTGTTGCTGCTTAGCCTGCAGCCCCAAACTTAGTAGCATTTTGCGTCATCTACCCTAGTGTAAACTCAGAAGTTATAAACTTGGGAACATTGGTTCTACCTTTTGATTGCTCTTTAATCTACATTTGGTCCTTCTAAAATATTTTTTAATATTTTTAGCCTATTAAAACCAGAGATCAACTTAAACCAATTCATTTTGTATTCAAAATGGGTCAAATAGAGGGATGGAAAATATTGGGAGAGGGGAGATTAAATTTATGCTTGCTAAGATATGTGCGAGCTCATCGATTCACCCTTGAAAAGCAACCCACTTGCTTTTTAAGAAAGAAAGAAAGAAATACCAGGCTGCTATTTACTTGGTGCAAGCAAGCCAAAACAGGCATTCATTTGTTATGGGTTTATGTGCTGTTCAGATGTTTAACTAGAATAGACAGGCACTACTCCGTTTCTAAATTGTTACACTGATTTTATCTAGAATGTAAAAACCAAAAGTATTTTATGATATCAGCAATTGCTACTTCGGAAGGACAAAGTGATCTTAAGTACGGAGGGTTGAAATGCTAAAAGCCTTGATCCATTTCTGGATGCTCAAAACAACTGATTTTTCACCAGCTGGACCTAACCTCTCTCTGAACTAATTCACTTATTAATATACCGATAAAAGAAATAAACAGCTCTTGTGTGTGCATGATTCATACAAAAAAGAACACTAAAAGCCCAGTTGCCTTAGTATTGACCATTAGATTACGTTTGATGGAAGAGTAGACTGTTGTAAGGCAAATGACTGCTATGATATAATTATATTTTGCGGTTTAGTGATAGCTAGTATTTCTTTGTTTGGACTTGCTGAACATTCAAGATTAATGTCATATGGAAATAACATGATTGATTACCCCAAGTGTAAAACCTGCTTGGCTCATTTATTATCACAAAAACTAGAACTTTGACCAGAAATATAACCATACATGACAGGGAGATAATAATGAAAGTTATAGTTAGCTTCTAAAAATATTCCTTAGCTAATCTTAAATTGACACAGTAACATATTTTACCCATCAATGTTATATCATAAAAGGTCTATTACTGACCTCTGGGATTTGTTTCTTGAACTGATATGGATTCCTAAGCTCACACTTTCTTTTCATCTTGTCTTTTCACATGTACTCTTCAAGATTATGCAAACGTAATATTCACATTTTGCTTTATTCCAGAACAAAAGACGCTACTCTCATAATGTTTCTTTGGCATCTGTGCTGTTTATATAAAGAACTGATGAGAGAGAGAGAAACACAGCCTGATGTCTGCTCCGTGTCTTAGTTCTGAACATGCTTGGGTTATATCTGTTAGGTGTAGTAGAGGTGGCACTGGAGTTTATAAGAACTTAGTGATTGATAGACTTGTGTTAGACTTCCTCCATATTAATTAGACATTGAGACTAATTTGGTGTTAACACATCTGTTACAGTGCCTAGGGTATGTTCAGTGTAGCTTACTAATTTATCAAGTATAAAAAGCTGAGAAAATGTGTAACACAGCCTTGATTGGATTTGTAACTCCTGGCTCATAGAAATGGGAAAATATTTTTCTGATATTCTAAAATCCTGATTGAACTAGAATGATCAAACTTGAAATTCTGACAGCCTAACAGAAGAAAAGCATACAGAGATTGTACTCAAGGGGCTGGAACTAACCCTTACCCACACAGTATGAGTTTGAGACCTTACCTTTCATTTGGGATTCATAGGAAAAGTGTTGAAAAGTAAATTTTTATAAGACCGCTCAGGAAGACAAGCATTTTTTTTCCTGAAAGATTGGTGAGGAACCTTTCAAAAGAGGGCCTGTGAATAACTCTTCAGAACAGAAATTTCTCAATCTGCATGCAGCTGAATTGTGAATTGCGCACTGTTTTTGTATATTATCTGAATAACAATAAATGAAAATTTTGAGCATTCATTGTTGAAGAAGGAAGGTAATTTTAAGGACGAGGTCCATATTCACTTGAATATTTTAAAGAGGAAATCCTTTTTCTTTTCTTTTCTTTTTTTTTGGCATCTTGCTTCCTTTTAAATTATTCTTTGCTACCCCAAAAGAAAGTGAAACCTGCTGATAATTTTACTATATAGAATGAGGCTGGAGCCAATTCTGAATTAAGAGAAATACATGGGTAATCCATAGTAGCTAAAAATTCAATGGGTCATGCAGAAGGAATATTTCTACTGCCTAAAGAAACATCTGTCCCATTCTTTGTTTTTCTAACTGTATACTCTGGGTAAAGTTCCTTCATCTAATAACATATGAATGTAGAGCAATTTTTGGTGTTGAAGTCCACACATCAGGAGGTTAAACAAGGTTGGGAAATACTGCTCTCGTCTAGAGGATTACATGCCTGTCTGATGTTTCAATGCATTTTACTGATTGTTAGTCATAGCTCAAAACATTTTTCTGCCTTTCCATGTATATCTTTATGCATCCAGAATAGAAGTATATTCCATTCTTGCACTATTGTAATCAAGGACTACAATCCGAAAAGAATGTAACAAACTTTTTCACACCCTTTATCCCAACCGGGATCCCTAAACTTGCTCAGTCATTCCAGAAAAAAAAAAGAAAAAAAACCCTACGTGCCCTTGTTGATATTTTTGTACACCAAATGTTCTGACACACTAAATTATTCAGGAACAACATAAACTAATTCACTGCCTGTATCTTAGTTTGCAGCTTCTAATGGGTTCTAATTAAAAGCATTCAGTCCATTAAGAAAGCCAGTCTCACTATTTGTTATGAATGCCTATATATTGTTACAATTAAAAACGAACTAGTGTTGGCTAGATTGATGATTATAAATGGTCAGGACTTTGACCAAGTTAAGTTTAATTATTGTAGGGTTCCTCTCTCTTTTCTCTTTGCCAAGAAACAGGTGATGAGTGGCTGGGAGCAGGTGGTCTTTCCACTACTTAAAAAAAACATGGTGATGGCTAAAGAAACCATTACTGAATTCTGCCATAGTGGACAATTTTAATCTTCATACTTTCCTTTTTCAGGATGTTCTTTGAGAACAGCCCCCAGAAATCTGTTCAGTTCCCATCTCACCTGTTTTAAAGCATTTTTCTTCAGACCTTGGTTGGAGTTGTGGGATAGGCTCTGTGAGTTACTGGGTATATGAAGGCATAGTTTTATTTTCTTAATAAGAAAATTCATTAGAAAATTATTTTCTATTTTCTGATTTTTTTTAATATAGGATATTGCTCCTGTTTTTAAATAACTGGGGAACTGCTCATAGTCATGTGGAGTTGGCTAGCCTAGAAATGTAATAAACAAACAATTGTAAACTGTCCTTTTTTGGTGCTGGGTTATCTGTTTATTCTAGTCTTGAATTCCCCTTATCTAACCTCATAGAGTGTCTCTGGACTTTATCTCAGACTACATTTGGATTCATTTTGTTTCACTGAATTAATTTGTTTGATTTGTGGATTGGTTATATTGTTGTGAATCTATTTGCATAAAAAGCTGAGGTGAGACATTTAAGGGCACAGCAGTTGTGCAAATTGGAATATTACATTCAAAAGCAATGTGGGCTGACTATTATAGTATTCAGGATACATTGTCCTAAAACTGAACAGGTGTTAATTATCTTGCCAACATCAAGACATTGAAAATGAGCTTAGGACACTTTTACAAGAACAGTGTCTGCTCCAATCACTTCACCGCTTTAAAAACAAAATAAAAAATAAAAACTTTTCGCCCCTCTGATTAAAGGGCCTAGCATAGCTAAGACATAATCCCCGAGTCACTCTCTTGGAACAAATTTCTAAATATTCTTTCAATTTCTAAATATTCTTTCAAAAGATTATAAAACAGAAGAAAGCTATCTGGAGCAGAGGAAGCTAAGCTATGAACTAACATAACTACCCTTGATATAAACAACCATGTTTCATATTTCTTTATCTGTTAATAGTAATGAAAAACTAAGCCAATCATGTTCTATGAACAAATTTAGATGGGTTACACTAAACCAAGCAAACATTTCTATCACATTTATACCACTGCCCATCTCAAAGAAGTGATTTTGGAGGTGTACAACAGTCTAGTACAAATATAAAAGTTATCTAAAACCACTATAAATTTATTAAGCATTAAAAAGTATGAAAGCAAAACTAAAAAAGAAAAGAGGCAGAATATTAATAAGGGAGACACCCTACTAGTTTACCTGTGTCTCCTTCAGGTTTTGCATTGTCTTATGGCATAGTTCAAAGCTTTCATTTATTCTAGCCTTTCTCTTTCTTTTTTGGCAGCGAAATATTTAACCTTTCAATTATTTAGTTGGCTGTAGAAGTTCTATTAGAAACGAATTTGAAGTGCTATTTGCATGGAAGTGTTGATACGTTATGAATTCATCTGCTTCAGTATTTATTTATTTGGGGTCCAGGATCAAGTCATGCTGACTTGGCTGTCTGCGTAGACATTCATAAACTGTGAAGGCTACCCAGCTGATCCTAATTTCTGAATGCAAATGCAATCCTTCAAATTAATCTGTGCTCAATAGTACACATCTGTGATTAGGACTGACTGATTAATGGCCCCTGTTCTTAATAGCTGAAGCAGTGGTGCTCAGAAAAGAACATTGCTTTTGGTTAAAGCGCTTAAATAGTCACTAATAGAAACTGATTGGGTATCTGGAAGTAAAATCAACATGTGTTACTCTATAAAACTAAAGATCAACTTCCAGATGAGGAGGAAAGTGTCATTCTAGCCTTCCTTGTTCAAATTTACTTCCCGTCTGAAGCCAGTTTTATAGTGATAAAGATTGTAATGAGAATGTATGAATGTTGATAAGACTTTGATGTCTGCTGAATAAATATTATTTTGATTATGGGTCAGACAGATGATAGCTCTAGGTGTTTATGATATGGGCGAATTATGGCATATATGTCACAATGGAAATGACATATGACATTGTTACAAAATATGCCAGAAGCAAATGATGACATCTCAACTTTAAAATGCTGCTTTTCAGCTGATCACCAATGCAGACAAAGGAGATGCTATTACTGTAATAGTTGATAGATTACACAAGGAGCCAGACCATTAAAAAAAATTTTTTTAGCTGGAATTCCCAGATTTTTGGTGTGTTTGTTTTTAGGTATGTTTCTGTTGATTTTTGGAAATAACTTTAGTCTCATGTGTCCGTATCCCAGCCAAGAATACACAGAAACAAGCTCGCTTGCTGCAGGTTTAATGAGGCCGAAGTCTGGCACGAATGAGTTCTTAGCAGTTTCAAAGTCAGTGCTGGGAGCTATCGCCTACCAGCCCTGTAAATAGTCATAGTCATGCCCACAGCCTAGTCTCACCCCATAGTAAGCTTCTGGAATCTTCCAGTCCTCCTTCCAGTGTCCTCCCAGTTACTAGCCACTTTGCTCCAATTGGCACCAATCAGCTGTTCCGGCTGCTGCGTAATCAGTGACAGTCAGCTGGAGTTGGACGAGGGCACTCTGGTAAGGACGAGCAGGCAGCCATGGAGCAACCAGGATGCCAGTGGCCAGACCCACACCGCTCCTGCAGCTGTTTCCCCTCTTTCCTCCCAGGTATGGCAAGCCGGTTGGGGCTTGACGTTCAGATTTTGCTAAAGAACTGGGCTATCTCAAAAATAAATGAATGCTTCCCAAGATGGAACTCTACAATAGATATGGGAAATAAAATTACCTAAGTATGGTTGTCTGAACATAACAGCCAAACCTTAAACTGAGCAATAGTTTATTCTAAGCAAAGCTTGTCCTGCAAAGTACACTTTCCTGTAAATGTAGGGAGAAACTCAATGTACTTCCTCTTTCTTTCTTGGGAATGACTGATCTCACAAATAGTACTTGAGAGCAAGAGAAATCTACTCAAAAATATGGTCTAATTAACTCTCTCTCCAGTGACCCTTCAGATATCTGATGTTATTTCCATGGCTAAACAGACTGCCTTCAAGTTCACCACTTCTCACCACTGGATGAAGATACTGATGCAATTGTTATTTTAGTCATGTTAACTCTTGAGTGGTACATGCGTTGTTGTTTCTTTCACACAAACCTTTCATTTCCTAAGCTAGAATCCTTTATTGTCTTGTAAACCATCTGATTACGTTGCTACTTGGAGAGACGTATTTATTGCACACTATATTTTCTACCAAGAAAGCTTCCAAAACTGACACTTTCCACAAATTACTTGGAAATAAAGTTCTTCTTCACCTCTGGACCAGTTAATTCTTTCTCTTTTGCTTCTACCTCATGTCTTTATCTCTGACAGACAATGAAGAACAGGGGTGTCAAACTCAAGGCCCAGGGGACACATCCGGTCCATGGGGTGCTTAGATCTGGCTCACGGTCCTGCCCTGGAAATGGCCTGCGATGCCTCTGCTAGCAAAAACAGCGATATGCAGTCCTCCCAAGCTCCATTTTCACGGGCAGATGGTTGCAAGAGGCCGTCACAGCCAAAAATGGAGCTCAAGGGGGCCGTGCATGGCCTTCTCGAGCTCTGTTTTTGCTGGCAGAAGGTTGCAGGAGGCAGTCACAGCTGAAAATGGAGCCCAGGACCCAATTTTTTCTGGCAGAGTGCTTGGGCCACAGGTGCCCCCCAACACAAGTGATGTCAATCAGGCCATGCCCACCCTCGCCACGTCTACCCCGGCCCTGGTTAAGAACATCTGCTTGCATTTGTTCTAGATCTCACATGCTTTAACAATAAAAAGGACAGGCAAAAAATCTTGGGTCAAAAATCAGCACACAAATAATCAATAACAGCATGATCAAGGTCTAGTTCAGAATTTAGGCAAATATTTCCAGTATATGTAGTAAAGTTCAGAACAGTTCTGGCATTGGTTATATTATCAAGTGGTCAATTGAAGAATTAATTGTGAGGAACAAACAGACTAGCCTGTAGGGATGTTATTTCAGCATTTGAATGAGTCCAGACAAAAGCTTTTATTCCAGACCGCCTGGTCTCCAGGCAGTCACATTTGGGCTGGATTGATTAAATTATATTTTCTGGACTACGTCTGAATAGATCCAACAGTCCAAACAACTATTCCTAGAAGTCTGGAATCTCCTTGATCTTTGACTTGGGGAAGAAAATGGTATTATGGATTTAGTGAACATTTATTTCTTATTTATTTTATTTCATCAAGCATGAATTTGATAATTGATATAAGTATAAACATGATTATATATACATGAAATGAATACAAATATAAGGGAATATTAGAACAGGGATGGTAGGCACATTGGTGCATTTATGCATACCTCTTAAAGAACCCTTAGGAATGGGGTGAGGTCGGCAGTAGACAGTATATATAAGGTTAAAGTTTTGGGGGTTTGGGGAAGAAGCCACAGAGTCAGGTAGTGCATTCCAGGCATTGACCACTCTGTTGCTGAAGTCGTATTTTCTGCAATCGAGTTTGGAGCGGTTTACCTTAAGTTTGTATCTATTGGGAGCTCGTGTGTTGTTGTGGTTGAAGCTGAAGTATTCATTGACAGTTAGAACATTATAGCAGATAATTCTATGTGCTATACTTAGATCGAAGGCGGCAAAGTTCTAACTTGTCTAAGCCCATTATTTCAAGACTGGTGGCATAAGGTATTCTGTTGCGAGCAGAGGTGTGGAGGACTCTTCTCATGAAACATTTCTGGACTTGTTCGATTGTATTAATGTCTGATATGCAGTGTGGGTTCCAGACAGATGAGCTGTATTCAAGAACTGGTCTAGCAAAAGTTTTGCATGCCCTAGTTTGCAGTTCAATATTACCGCAGAAGAAGCTTTGCAAGATTAGGTTAACAACGTTTAATGCAATTTTTAAAAAAGCCCAGATTGTGTTTTGTGTTCTGATTATTATTTTTTTTACCCATGTGTAAGACAGAGCATTTGTTGGTTGAGATTTGGAGTTGGCAATGGTTTGAGCATTCTGACACATAGTCAAGGTTTTTTTTTAGGGTAGCAGCATTGTCGGTGGTGTTGAATAGTTTTACATCATCAGCGAAGAGAATGCTGTTGCTTATAATATGATGGCAAACAGTGACGTGCAGTCAGGGGAGGCAGAGGAGGCATAGCCTCACCACTATCATCAAGAAAAGAAAAGAAAATGTAAAAGGAAAAAGGCGAGAGCTGAGGTCAGGCTGAGCTAGTTGCTGCCTCACCGTGGATGACTCTGCTTAACTGTTTAAAAAAGCCTCTAAAAAGCACCCTCTACTATGAGGCAGGAGAACTGCATGCCTCATCTAGTCTGACTTTAGGCGTTTTATGATCACTCAAGCAGAGTTAAGCAAGGGTTAAAAGCCTAAAAATTCCTGATGTAGGTGAGGCACGCAGTTCTCCTGCCTCCTAGTAGAGGGTGCTCGTTTGGGCGGGGCTTCTTCAGAGGACCTGAGGCAAGAGCAGAATTGAAATCCTCTCTGAAACAGCTGGAAAAAGTACATGTGGGTCGGAGGGAGGGGGAGGAATTCAAACTTCAAACTTCAAAGTGTAGTTTGATTGCAGGCAGAGCCACGTTGCCTTTTCAAACCTGTAATCAGCAATGCTGGGCTGGATCCTTCCCGGGCTGGGGGAAAGTGTGTGTAGTCCAATCCAACTTGTGTGTGTGTGTGTGTGTGTGTGTGTGTGTGTTTGAGAGAGGGGGGAGGGAGGGAGAGAGGGAGGAAGGAGGGGAAGGGAGAAGAAAAAGAAAAAGAAAGAAGGAATCTTCTTTCGCAAAGGAGAAAAACAAATGCTGTCGCTTTAAATTAGAACTGAGCATGCCTGGCTGTGGAATTCTGGGAGTTGAAGTCGACAAGTCTAAAAAAATTTGAAACCCACCACTGGGTCAGTGCCTCACCAACCATAAACTTCACTGCACGTCACTGATGGCAAAGATCATTATGTAAAGTATAAAGAGTGTGGGTCCTAAAACACTACCTTGGGTGACACTGCTGTTAACAGGTGCAGGGTTTGATAGGGAATTTCCTATTTTGACAACTTGTTGCCTGTTTGATGGGAACACTTATGCAGGAAACCGGAGATGCCATAAGATTTTAGTTTCAGAAGTAGTTTGACGTGTACCACTGAATCAAAGTGTTTACAGAAGTCTACATAAGTGTATACAAATATTTGCTTTACAATCTGAATGCGGGCCTGGGAGGGAGGATGTTTTGCTAAGATCTTAGAATTAAGCCTTAGCTCCTTAAGATTGGCATCCTCAAACTGTTTCTTCTCAAACAGCTCCTGCTACTCCTTTAAGATTAATCTGAGGGAACCATGTGATATCTAGTCCCTATAGATTTCTATACGGCAGCCAGCAAGCTATTAAGTCTCTATTAATTTTCACTTCTTAGCATGGCATGGGCTGCCTAGCCATGGCTACCCCATAATTAAACAATTCAAAAAGCTCCAATTGCAATGTCAAGATATTGGGCTTTGACCTGAGATAACCAAGAGCAAACCCCAAATCAATGACAGAGCTCACTGGATAACTTTGAACCAGTCTCTCCCTCTCTTTTAGGCCAGTTCCACACACAGGATTGCTGACATGAGGTTTAAATTAGACACGTTCCTCATATCAGTCAGCTTCATAAATCATAGAAAAGATCTGTCGTTGAAATAATGATAAGAATTATTGGTGCTTTCTAAATTCTATGAAGAAATTCCTTACTGACCAAGAACCACCTTTTGCAATATGTGCAATTCACATGTAATATAGTTCCTTCCAACTCTTTTATTCTGTATTTAATCCTTGGGATATTTCTTTGAACCCCCGCCCCCCTCTGGAAAACTCGGATTATGGTTCTTGAGACTGATTTGCAATCTATAATATATTGTGGGGATAATGTCCTTGAATGTAAATCACAAAAATGTAGAATTACTTGTCATTATTGCCTCTGTTTACCCTTATAATTCAACAGGGATTTTGCGTGTGTGTGTGTGTGTGTGTGTGTGTGTGTGTGTGTGTGTTCCACTATAACTCTGGAACGCCTCGAGCAATTTCAACCAAACCTGGTACACACATGACTTACTCTCTGGAAACAAATACTGTGGGGGTAAGACCCCCCTAACACCCCCGGGGTATGTGTTCTATTAAGATACAGCCTGCTATGCCTTAGAATGTCTTCTACTGTACTGCCGTAAAATGGCTTCTACTGTGCAGCACAGTGGAGTTCCCATGGTAATGGCTTCACAGTACTCCACAAGAGGGCTCCCTCTAGTAAGGGGGAAAATCCAACATTAGAAATTACGTTTGGTCTGGACATTTCCCCCCTATAAATAAATACCCCAGCAACGCTGGGTTATCAACTAAATCAGGATATGAATGGTGGAGCAACAGAATAAACTGAGTGGATTTCGTCAGTCCATGGAATAAAATGCAAAGAAGCCTATGGCTGGTAATAAAGCAGTAATAGCCCTTCTGTGTTAAGTGCACCGGTGGCTCAAATCTGGTCTAGGACACATCTGTAGCTAATTTGCAAGCAAATGGAATAATTAGCCTACTGAGATGATAAAATTACATGACATATAATGTCTTTATCATTACTGACCATAATCATCTTGCAGTCAATTACCTGAATGTTATTGATACAATATTATTGCCTTCCACGTATTGGAACATAATTTCCAGATTCCATAATGGTCATACTGGCTGGCAATTCTGTAAGTCTGGTTTGATCTTTTCTCTGCTATTGTGTTTTGTCACTGATTTCACGAACAATATAAGAGGAGGATTGTATATTAAGCGTGTGTCATTTTCCAAGAGCATCTTCAGTACAGCAAACTATACCATGCAAAATAATTTTAGCTTGGGGAAGGATAGGACAATTGATGAGATCAACTTGAAATGTAAAAGCATAAAAATTACTATTGCTTCGTGATCGCATCCTGCCCCACACATCCCTACGACCAATTCGCGCACACAGAGAGGGACTTCTCCGGGTGCCGTCCGCCAAACAGTGTCGGGGGGCGACACCCAGGAGCAGAGCCTTCTCTGTGATGGGCCCAGCCCTGTGGAATGACCTCCCCCGTGACATCAGGATTACTTCCGATCTCCGCTCCTTCCGTGTACAGCTGAAGACCCACCTCTTTCAATTATCCGGCCTGGCTCAATCGCAATCGTAATTTTCCCATTCCTCCAAACTGTTTTAAATTGTCCTTAAATATTAATTTTATTGGGTTTTTACAATTGGGGTATTTTAAAGTTGATTTTTAACTGTCTATTGATGTAATTTGTTTCCTCCTCCGTGTATGTATGTAGGTATGTTGTGTATGTATGTACGTTTGGTGTTGTTATATATTTTTTATGTTTTATGCTCCATTGTACGCCGCCCCGAGTCCTACTTGGAAAGGGAGCGGCTAATAAATCCAAATTTATTATTATTATTATTATTGCAGTTCCAATATTTTTTTTTAAATACAGTACTCCAAATCTCCAGTAATAAAATTCAACCAAAGGTGTATACATTTTGTTGCATTGGTGTTTTCTCCCCAAGACAATAATTTACAGGGCATTTGTGATTATTAATAATATATTACAGGTATAGCGATCATTTGAAGCTACAACGGCACTAAAATTGACTTATGACCATTTTTCACACTTATGACCAGCATCCCCATGGTCACGTGATTCACATTCAGATGTTTGACTCACATTTATGACGGTTGCACGGTTCTGAAGTCATGTGAGCTCCTTTTGTGACCTTCTGACAAGCAAAGTCAATGGGGAAACCAGATCCACTTAATAACCATGTTACTAATTACTGCAGTGATCCACTTAGCAAACATGGCAAGAAAAGTCATAAAAAGGGGCAAAACTCATTTAACAAATTTCTCACTTAATATAAATTTTGAGTTCAATTGTGGTCGTAAGTTGAGGATTACCTGCAATAAAACCATTTTAGAAAATAAGACATGGTTTTTAAATTTGATTCAACAGAACTGTCCAATTTGAAGAATGGGTGAAACTTTAGTACTGCATTAAACTGTGCTAATATTTATTTTTTACTGTTTAAGAAAGAGGCAAGGATTCTTTAACATGTTTATTCACACTGAGCTCATTTTAAATTGTAGACACAAGGCATCAAAAGAGGTTGGGAAAATTCAATCTTGAAAGAATTAAAAAGCATCATTAGAATAACATCTTGGGTTTTTTCAACATCTCGGAATGATGATCATAGTCATTATGATTAAGGAGCACATCATTTCTGAAATGTTGTTTAGTTATGAATAAAAATGATCAGAATGAATTGCCCTGATAAAAAAAGAGCATGAAGTATTAAAATATTAGGTAGAACTATGGAGGTAATGAAGGGGAGAGACTGAACTTCTTGACATCAATGACTGTATAAAAAAGTACCTTTAAGAAACTGGCAAACCAGAAGGGAAAGGAGCCATTAGTTTTAATAAGAATATCTCTGTTTCCCCATTGAAAACTGCATGGGGGTGTTTATCGGATATGTAAAACAGACAAGGACAAATCTGTGCAGCATTTTGGTCCTAGCAGTAACTATAGCATGTTATTGTATTGTAGTAATTAAAGAGCACTTTTTAAAAATCCTTGTGGCCTCCGCCAGATAACATAAAATAGTTGTTTGGAGTGTATAACACTGGGGCAACATTGAATGTCACATAAGAAAAACAGATGTTGTTGAAGGCATGCTGAAATAAATCATTATTTCATCGAAGAGGGATTTTCCCCTTCTAAAAATGCTCTTAAATTGTGCCTTTGGGGTTAGATCTCTTCTCCCCCCTCCTCCCCACCTTAGATCTATTGGTTTATAGTTGTATCCACTCACAGATACTTTGACAAGTTAGAGGAAAGGGTGTATGTGGAGGAGATGCAGGATCTAAGTAGAATTGAATTTTCGAAGATGAGCACACCAAGGAGCGCAGCTAATGTAGTTTGTTTAGCCCCAGATTAAAATGTGGATGCAACCCAATTGACTGTGGGTTGATTCCATGAGCCCTGACTCAGTGCAAATGATTGAGCAGAAACGTTGCATGGAAAGATGGACAAGTTCCTATGAGTTTTTTCTTCTTCTTCCACAAGAGTGGTACACTGGTTCCCACAGACAGTTAAAAACTAAAAGGCGTAGTAATGGTTGTTGATAAGCCCTGCTTTATACATGCATTCCCTATTGCTAGTTCCTTCAGCTATTGAGTATCCCCCGTCCTCTTTAGAGAGTGCAAGAGATCGGGGGGGGGGGGGGGGAGAAAGCAACTCATGACTTGAAATGATCACATAATGCGCCTAATTAAAACAACAACAACAACACAATTGTTGGCATGGCGCGGCTCTTGCAAACGAGATCGGTAGGGCCAACAGGAACTCTGCGGAGAAGTCAGGACACGGTTTCCTGAAAACCTCCCTCTCGGTCACCCGGACCGATCTCCTTGCGCCAAAAGAAATCGTTTGCTATACGAGTTTTCCTCTATTCGGGCATCTCCACCCTTACAAGCCAGGCTTTCCATAAGGCGGTGAGGCGGTCTCTCGCTTAGGCACCCCAACAGCGCACGGGGTGAGCCGGCACTGCGATCTTTCCTCCTGTCAGGAAAGGCTCGTCCAACTGAAGGCGGCGGGCTTCAAGGAGGGCGCATGCTCTGCAGAGGCGGCGCCCTCGGCCAGCAGGTGGTGCTGCCCGCTCGAGTCGCTCGCTGCGCCCGAGCGCGGAGAAAAGTTGGGGGAGAGAGCGAGAGAGAGAGAGCCGGGGAAGGAGGAAGAGGGCGGCAGCGCGGTTTGCATTTGCCAGAGCAGCGAGGAGCGCCTCGGCAGCGCGTGTGCATGTAGGGGGGTGCATGCATGCCACGGATGCATGCATGCAGGCGTGCGTTCCCCTTCTTTCTCTATAGGATGTACTGCCGAACGGTTGGCTCTTCCCTGTAGGCACGCGTCTGGCTCGCCCTTGCCTTGCGAGAAGCGCTTGACACGAGTAGCAGCTGCCGCTGCTTCTCTTCTCTTTCCCTCCGGTCGGCGTCCAAGCGATCCAGGCGGCTCCTGCGACAAGGCTCGCGTCTTTCCCGGTCGCCGCTGCTGCTGCCGTCTGCCTTTTCCTTCCCTTCTCCGGTGGGAAGCCTCGATGTGCTGCCGCCAATGGCTGGGGCACAGCCAGGAGTTCACGCTCTCCAGCTCCAGCCGGTCCGGGTCTCGGCTAGCCTCAAGAAGGGCTCCACCTTCGTCAAATGGGACGACGTAAGTTTGCGGAGCTCTGCCACCTTCCCCCTTCTCTGCCTCCCTCTCTCCTCCTCCTCCCAGCTTCACTTTCCCTTTCCACGGTTTAGGGGCGCGAGGAGCGCAAGACCCCCGCGATGCGACGGGCAGAGCTGATGGATGGGCTGGCACTGCACCATGTGCCGGGAGATGCATTGACTCAGCGCGCGCTAGCCCCAGGAAGGGGGCAAGGGCATCCGCGTGTGGGATGTGTGCTAACCATCAAAGAAGAGACGGCGTGGAGCTGGCCAAGTTTCAGCTGCTTTAGGGCAGCCAGCTTGTCCACTGCCTGCAGCCCAGCCAGAGAGCTTATGCTTGGCATGCAGAATATTGAACAATTCTGAGTGTGCTGGGGTTGTCCAGTTAGGAGATTTCCTGCGAGCAGGAAAGCACCATTTAAGCATTATAAGGCCCCATCTTGTGTCTCTCAATTCCCAGTGGTTTAATCTGGCCCTTCAGGTGCTAAGAGCCAGCTTGGGGGGTTAGAATATGCCCACTTGTTGTGTGGGTGAGAGCCATGAGGCTTTGAATGAGGACGATCCTTCATTCTGACAAGTGGGCGGAGAGGAAGTAAAATGGGAAGTACAGGTGCTACTGGGTTTAAAGTTGGGAAAGGAGCAGGAAGATGGAGCTTGCCAATTTTTTTTTCCTGCACTGTAACATTGGAAAAGCTAGAGCATTGGTTCCTGGCAAGTTACCCATAGCAACAAGCGACTCAGTGCATTTATGTGGATTTAGACAAGCAGCTGAAGGAAAACATGCACAGTATGTGTGCTTGTGTGCATGTGTACTGGAGGGAGAAAAAAAGCATAGGGATAAATGGAATTGGGAATCAGGAAAATAAACGACTCCACCAAAGTGGCAGATATACCAGTAGTGCCTATTCTTTGGCTTGAAATATTTTAATAGTTTTCAACCATCAATTAGATGCTGTTTCACAGATCCTTCTTCATATGATGAATCTGCTGGATTCACATTTTTTTTCCTACAGCACAATGATCAATTAACACTCTTATAGCCTGAAAAGTGCAATAGAAAAAATAAATGGATAATGGGGTAGGGAGAAGAGGGATCAGTGATTGAAGTTAGACAAAAAAAGACTCAAAAATTAAATGAGATTTCCTTTTTGTCTCTTTGCCATTATCTTGAGGGCAATTAAAACAAATGAGAACGAAAAGTTAGTTTTCTAAGAGGACTGCTTTTTGCATCTTACTTTCTTAAGAGCAACACGGCACATTTGATTTCAGAGACCTGAAGATTTATTTAGAGTGTGAATTTATTTCTCACCTTATATAGTACTTGTGATCCTTCTGTAACAGGTGTAGGACCTGCCCTTTCGTTCTCATGAAAGCTGTCAAACTCTGCTTATGTTTTATTATTTTGACCAGAGTCTAGCTGAATATTCCAATATGCAATAAAGAGGTATGCTGTCTTATTCATAGAAAACAAGCTCGTTAAAAAGCTTAATTCGTTTGGCTCTCAAAAGTTCAGTATGGGTAGTCCTGCAAGAAAGCAAACTATCAGACTTTTTTCATTGGCTAAGAATGAAATGGCAAGAAAAGATTTCCAAAGACAGAAAAGTGCAGATAAATCATTTTATTGTAGAAAAACGCATAAGCCATTGCAAAAGAATCCCAGTGTTTATTAGATATGAAATGGTTTTATAGGTGAAATTAATGGTTCATTTTTTTTACTCTTTCTCCAGCCCAAGTGATACAATTAGCCCTCTGTTGTTGTGCTTCCCCAATTTTTGTTGAGTGTGTATTGTGGGTAAATCAGATCTAGTTATTGGGCTGTTTACTTAAGAAAATCAGCTTTTTCATGGACTCTGCGTCTTACATTCAGTTATTATTCACTGTGTAAAGCTTTGCCACAAAACTAGTTTTTTCTGAATTATGTCTTTTGAATATAGATTTGTAAATAGAGATTGCCAGGGAGAAGAGATAGCAATAAATGGTTAATTTGTAATTGAAATGCTTAGGCAACAGGTGTCTTACCTGTATTCATTTTCATGTCAATCATTGGAATTTTCTGCTTTTAATACCAGCATAAGTAAACTCATTCCTTCTAGCAGAAAATGACATAAAATATGCTGTTCCTTCTCCTGTGGTTGATAGATAACACAAAGCAGCAGTTGGGTACTTAAATAACATTTGGGAAGCTTAAGAAAAAAAATTCCTTTGGGGTCTTTTAGCACTGATGTGTTCTTGTAGAGGTTAGGATTAGTGACTTTTCAAAACTGATACATAAGTACAGCAAATTATAAAGTTAAAAGTTGCATTTTAATAAGGGTTTTTTGCTTTAAAAAACAATAACATTGTTTGAGAAGTTGATCTCATTAGAAATATTGCAAGTTGTGGGTGCAGAATAAAATCAGTGGTGATCTGTAAAAAGAGCATATCTGTTACTTACCATAATCAGTTTGTGGGAGAGATGTTCACGAACAAAATGTAAAAAAACAATTAACCTTTGTCAATAGTCTGGAAGAAATGCCTGTTTTCCTGTAGGCAGGAGATAGATTTCTGATGTTGGGTATACGTTTCTCATCTGGAGCTGATTTCATAATAAGAAGAGCAGGAAATCTTTCTCCAAATCCCCAAATTAGGCAGCTGAAATGAAGATAATTTATGGAATCCAGCATATTTAATATTTTTTGGTAAAGAAAAAAATGAATACAATTCTGCTACTGAACTGATGCAGTTCAGTTCAGAGTTTGCTCAGAGACACGGTAGAAAATTATTTTGTGCATTATTTCACATTATGGTGATCTCTAGTTCTAAATAAAACATATTATTTAAAGAAGTCCACTACTAACCCACCAATTAAGCGAAGCATATTTATTAATGTAAAGTTTGGAAGGATTGGAAAGATAATGATTAAAAGTTCTCATAGATACCCAGTCTTCTTTTGAGAATTAGAAGCCACATGCTAGATTGTTAAGGTAGGAGCCTTCTAGATTAACAGACTCTATGAAGGTATTAGTTATTAAAGCAATTTGCCTTTAATTAATACAATGCATAAACTTCAGAGTATGCAGATTTGCCAAGTTATTCTATAAGCATAGCATCATCTAAGCAATTAAGTTGTTTAAAGCTACAAGACTTACAGACTTAAATATATTTAGATCAAGCCTTCTATGGAAATTCCTTTCAAAAATTCTTCAGACAGCTGCTTAGTCACAATTTACAACAAAATGTCATAGGCTATTTGGTTCTTTGAAAACACCATGCCTAAATTACTTCACCTCATTCAATCTATTTTCTTGGCATAACATCAGGCAACACAGAAGCTATGTTGATGTTGAATTTTGGGAGTGTTGCTTGTCTTTGTGTAGTTAAAGAACAAATCCTGACCTCTAAATTTAGCTTGGGTTAAAAGTGACCCTGGGAACTAGAAAGTGCAAGATCTCATGTAATTAGATGTAATCTAATCCTAAAGCCAAGCTAGACATGCAGATAAGATAATTTCCCAGCCTCTGTTTCTGTGGGTTATGTAATTATAAGGACCAAGTGGGAACTGTAGACTTGGGTTATGCTGTTACTTTTCTGAGGCTGAGGGTCACATTTAAACTTTGAGTAGTGCATTTAAGGGGTTTAAAACAAACAAATAAGCAGGCTGAAGATAAAAGTGAAATCTGACATATTTAAAGTTAATTAAAAGTAAATACAGACAATTCACTTAAGCTCTGTGCATGCTCTGTTCATGTTTTTCTCCTCCATCACACAAATGTTGTCAATTGATAATAGATTTTGGAGAATCTTTAAGTACCACTTCAAAGTCTTTAGGGACCGCAGATTGTATGCTCCTAATTTGCTTTTCTGTCTTTTCCATCAATTCAACTACAGGGAGAAAAAAGCTAGAAATATTGTGCCTTTTCGTTAGTGAAGATAAATTTCTGAAAGGACTCCATGTGTGTGTGTGTGTGTATGTGGTGTGTGTGCGTGTGTGTGTGTGTGTGTGTGTGTGTGTGAGAGAGAGAGAGAGAGAGAGAGGTTCCTAAGCTGTGATTCGAAATAAAATACATACACACACATATGCATACATGCATAAATTGTTCATTCATTCATTGATTACAAGTAATTTTGTGCCACTTCATTTGAATAAATCTAAACTTCTTACAGATACAACGAATCCTACAGGACATAAAAAAATAGTACAAATTATAAGTTATAAACATTCTAATTAATTTCATAAAATCATAAATACTAGTTTATATACTTTCTGGGTAACTAATTGTCAGACTCGTAATTCCCAAACACTTTCTTTACTAATTAGGCTTTTAATAATTTTCTGTTAAAAGGTTTATCCTTGGTTCTGTTCAGTAGTTTAGTAGCAAGAGAAGATATACTTAAATAAAATAGAATGTATTTTTGTCATAGTGTTATTGCTGAAATATTGACAAGACAAAATAGGAACTCTTTGTTTGTCTTTCTGTAATTGCAGATTCTAATGAAGTAGAAAATAAGTCATAAAAAAAAACAACCCACTTACTGCTTGGGGAAAACACGACCAGTAAATGTTAATTGTGTTTATAAAGAAGCTTTTTGAAACTAGTATAGTCATATATAAGGGACTATACGGAAAGGTGGCAGATTTCACAGCTAAATTTAAATTGCTGAAATAAGAAACAAGGGATGTGTTGGGAAGAATAAGATGGATCAGAAACTACAAACCTTTAAATAGATTTAAATTTAAATGAAAACATTTAAAGTCTCAGGTGGGACTAGAATCCATTTACTATATTTGCTCCCTAGGATTTGTGTTGATATTCAATGAACACATGAATGAATATCTGAAAATAAAATAGTCCCCTGAGATTGAAGCATCTTACAAATTTTAATATATTTCTCTATATATTTTGGAATATGAGCCACTATGGGGTAATCATTATGTTGAAATAGAACAGAGGAGAGATACAGGTTCAAATCTCCACTTGCCCGTTATGCTCCCAGTAGTGTTGGGGGCCAATCAAGACTACTCAGAACCAATCATCCTCATAGGTTGAGAGGAGAATAAAGTATATTTACATTGCTAGGTAAAATGGGGATTATAACCTGAACGCATCAGACTTTTCATCTAGTTTCAAAGCTTCTGTTCAAGAGATCAGTTCAGAAATGGGGTAAGGAGATGCCTTTTTACCTCAACTGGCTGGAGTGAATGACATGAAAGGAAACGAGAGAGAATAAAAAAGCTATGGCTACATCTGCTCTTTGCTTCCATTCTGCATTACTTGTGACCCCTAACAAACCAGGGTCTTGATGTTTAAATTGTCATCCATCCTACAGCAGAGATCTAAAACTCGACTAATCAAATGTGTCACATGTCAGGACAAGCTCATTAGTCCCAGGGCTTCTTCAAGGTATCAAATTATTTCCTTATGAAGCAAATGATTTTTATCCCCGATTATTTATTTATTTATTCATTCATTCAATCGATTCATAGGTAGTCCTCAACGCACGACTACAATTGAGCCCCAAATTCATGTTGCTAAGGGCGAAATGCGTTGAGCGAGTTTTGCCCCATTTTACGACTTTTCTCGCCACATTTAAGTGAATTGTGGCAGTTTGTAAGCTAGTAACCTGGTTGTTAAGTGAATCTGGTTTCCCCATTGACTTCGCTTGTTGGAAGATTGCAAAAGGGGATCATGTGTCTCCAGGACACTGCAGCCGTCATAAATGTGAGTCAGTTTTCAAGCATCTGAATGTGAATCATGTGACCATGGGATGCTGCTACGGTCATAAGTGTGAAAAATGGTTATGTCACTTGTTTTCAATGCTGTTGTGATTTCGGAAGGTCAATAAATAATCTGTTGTAAATTGAGGATTACCTGTATAAACCTGCCCATCTCACCTTTACAGGACTCTAGGTGGCTCACGATAAAGCAAAATAAGATAAAAACAAATAGAAGCACATATAGCCAGTCATAATGTAATTATCATCCACACAACCAGGAGATGGACTCTGTCTCTAACCCAAGCCCAGGGCTCCAGGGTTACATTTACTTTCAATTTACTTTCCAGTCCAGTGCATCCAGGTGATTGTATATATTTACTTATTAGATTCCTAGCCTGCCTTTCTTCTAGCAGCTCAAAGCAGCACAGGTAGCATTCCATCCTCTTATTTTTTTCCTTATAACAGCTGTGTGAAAAGGGTTGGACTAAATTAAGAGTGAGTGGCTCAAAATCACCCAGTGAATTTCCATAGCCGAGTGTGGCATTAAACCTCTTTGCTCCTTAACCACCACATAGACTCTCCAAAGAAAGTACAAGGAAATCAAACTGTAATTTGAAGGCGAGCAATCCATTGCCATCGAAATAATCCAGTACTTAATTACATCTATAGAAAAGCAAGAATGAAGAGAAAAGCAGATTCAGCCAACCGAGGAACCACTTTGTTCTTTATTTTCATGAAGAAATCAATCTCTTCTCTAAGAGAAACAATATAATTTAATAGATGGACTCGGCCATCTATTAAATGTGATACGAAAGTTCAGGTACTTGCTAGAAAAAGTAATACACTGCCTACGATTCAGCCTTTTTGACATAAACATTTAATTGCCTAAATAGCTATCTCCATACACCTTTCATTTGTGCTTCCTACAGTTTCTTGATGCAAAATGCAGTTTATGCTAAGGAAATCAATTCCTAACATATTAAAAGATATACTTTTTTTTACACCCATCCACCCTTAGTGATGTTTTCAAAATGCATTGAAGGCGTACCCAAAGATAAAAATTGTTGGCATGCCTTTTCGGTGCCCTTTCCCAGTTCTTATGATTCATTGTGATACCTTCCAGTGGCATTAAATCTAGTACTTCTGGTACTTTCCAATTTAATGAACTCTGCCAATATGTGACCCAGAAAACATTGAAACTTTTGACAGCCAAATTGAAAATTGCTCAAAGTCTGTACTTACTTTAAACCATTGTGTGGGGTTTTGTGGTGGTGGTTTTAAAAAAATGTATTAATTTTAATTATTATTCATATATTCACTTCAATTAATTATTAATATTAATTCAAACGTTTGAATTAATAGGCAAGCTTATGCCTTCCAAATTTTTGCAGGGACATAAACATTTGCTTGTTGCTTTCGTGTTCTTTTATGGCTAAGTCTTTTTCTAAAATGTTTTGATGTTTTAGCTATCATTTCACTTATCACAACAGTTGCTGCTATTGAATTTTCACTAGACTCGGGGGGAAAAAAGATGCTTGGCAAATATATCAATGAAGATTCTCAGTCATCCAGGTAGTTGTCTGGAAAATTGAATCCTGGCAACTGGACATATTCTTTGTTTGTTTGAGTCATTGTTGCGATGATTCAATTTTCTAGACAACTTTGCTTGAATGATTGAGAATCGTCATTGACATATAGCTAGCACTTTGGGGAAGAAACCCTGAGGTTGGTGCGGAAGTGTTAGTACATTCTAATGACTGTATCAACACACTCAGACTGAAAAAGCTAGTTGGATGAGCAATGCAACGTCTCACACGAACAAAAAATAAGTCTAGTTACCTTGATTCAGTTGCAGCAGTGTGCAGCAGCTGCCAAAAAAGGCAACACAGTTCTAGGCTGCATAAACAGAGGGATAGAATCAAGATCATGTGAAGTGTTAATACCACTTTATAATGCCTTGGTAAGGCCACACTTGGAATACTGCATTCAGTTTTGGTCACCACGATGTAGAAAAGATGTGGAGACTCTAGAAAGAGTGCAGAGAAGAGCAACAAAGATGATTAGGGGACTGGAGGCTAAAACATGAGGAACGGTTGCAGGAACTGGGTATGTCTAATTTAATGAAAAGAAGGACTAGGGGAGACATGATAGCAGTGTTCCAATATCTCAGAGGCTGCCACAAAGAAGAGGGAGTCAACTTATTCTCCAAAGCACCTGAGGGTAGGAAAGAAGCAATGGGTAGAAACTAATCAAAGAGAGAAGCAATTTAGAACTGAGGAGAAACTTCCTGACAGAACAATTAATCAGTGGAACAGCTTTCCTACAGAAGTTGTGAATGCTCCAACACTGGAAGTCTTTAAGATGTTGGATAACCATTTGTCTGAAACGATATAGGGTTTCCTGCCTATGCAGGGGCTTGGACTAGAAGACCTCCAAGGTCCCTTCCAACTCTGCTATTGTATTGTATTGATTCAAATGTTTAGATGCTTGAAAAATGTTGCCAAGTTGCAGAACTTTTTCTTCTCACCCCCCACCAAGTGATTTCATTGTAATTTTTCAAGACCTATAAACATACCCTTGGGAACAATAATAATTTGCTAAATTAGGACTGGGTTTTTCTTTTATAAATACAGATTCTCCCATTTGTCATGGAAAATGCTTTATTTCTTCCACAAATCATTTTTGGGTCCTAAAGCCATTAAAGGTGCTAACCCCAACATGAATGTCATTAATACATAGCCAATTGTCTAAGTGATGTCCAAAGATTATTTTTGACTTGACATCTTATGATACACATCAAAAGAACACTGCATGGGATTTGACAGTGCATGTCTGTTTATTTAGTTTCTCAGTGCTGTTAATATCACTAACCCATCGCAAATAGTGTATCAAAACGGTTTCTGCAATTTTCTGGAGAATAATGCTGTTGTCATTTGAGGCCTGTAGAGGATGCAATGCCAACAGAACATTCTCTTTGTTCTCTTGGTAGACATTATGTTCAACATGATGGGAAAGGTGTGGTACAATGCTGTAGGCAATAGTAATGCACACAAATGGCTGTGCAGTGCAGTGTGCATTGAGAACGTGCGGTGACCATTGGGTGTCTATGGAGATTCTCAGTTATCTAGAGAATGGTTGTCCCAAAGGTGCTTTTTTCCCCCAAGAGGCAACTGGACTTTCTAGTTTTTCTTTGAAGACATTTCGCCTCTCATCCAAGAACGTCTTCAGTTCTGTGAAGAAGCTTCTTGGATGAGAAGCAAAACATCTTCAAAGAAAAACCAGAAAGCCCAGTTGCCACTTGAAAAAAAAAAAGCACCTTTGGGACAGTAACCATTGGGATGTCCAGTAAGTTATAAAAGTAGTCTGGTGGTATATGTATGTCACAAGGAAATCAATTGAGATGCCTTCTATGCCATTCTTACCAGATTTGGGTCTAGACCAGAGGTGCCAAATTTGTGGTGTCATGTGACATATTGTGACTTTTTTCTCCTTTGCTAACTCGTAGCACATCTGGACCTCCGGCCGCAAGTTTGACACCCCTGTTCTAGACCACCACTACACACAGAGCTTGTGGGCTCTTCTGCTGCTTCTCTTCTACTGTGTGGCCTTCCATCCACCCACGTTGTCTTAAGAGTATGAAGGATCAAAATGATCATTGCAGGGCTAGGGACTGTTCCTCCTATCACCATCATTACTGCAACATCTCCTTTTTATAGTTGTATAATGAGAAGCAGAATCAATGTCTTGGTAGTGAGTTGCCAGGATCCACCACTTGGGTGTGGGGTTAGCAGTGCAAGACCATCTTGACTGACCCTGTCTGGAGATACAGCTGCAGATACCACAATTTGGCCCAAAATTTCTGTTGCTAAGTCAGACAATTGTTAAGTGAATTTTACCCCACTTTACAACCTTTCTTGCCATAGTTGTTAAGTGAATCACTGCAGTTGTTAAATTAGTAACACAGTTGTGAAGTGAATCTGGCTTACCCAATGTCAGGGTTCCAAGTAACTCCCCCAATGCAAGAAGACTCCGAGGCTTGAAGTTCCTGTAAGTTCCAGTTTATTACAGATGTCATATTGGCACATCTGGGAAAAGCGAATCTGAAAGCTTCCAGGTTTTCCCCACCCAACAGAAAGTCCAAGTCCCTGTCCAGCACCCACATATCCATCACATCGCCCAATCAATGCACCGTCCCAACTGGAGATGCCTCCCAGTCATGCCCTTCCAGGTGCATGGCAAGACGTCCTTGACTCTCTGAGAAAGGAATGTTATTATGACTATATATCTCCCATACTCCATATAACCCCCCTTCCATTTTCCCACAGCATTCTTTGTGGCAGGCCTGAAATCCCAACACAAAAGATGGCTTCCAGGCCTGACATCCATTGGCTCTGCTTGTCAGAAGATCACAAAAGGTGATCACATGACCCCAGGACATAGTCATGAATGTGAATCAATTGCCAAGCATTTGCATGTTGGCCACATGACTATAGAGCTGCTACAATAGATGTAAGTGTGAAAAATAGTCATCGGTCACTTTTTTCAGTGCAGTTATAACTTGAAAACGGTCACTAAATGAACTGTTGTAAGCTGAGGACTACCTGTATTCTCTAAAACTGTAACAAGGAGGAGATGCAGCTGGAGGAGATGCAAACTTCTCATGGCTGGGTCTGCCTGGAGCTATGAGTTGAAGATCCCAGTTTTCCTTTCTTATCAACCTATTGGAGTATGAGCAAATAGCTGCCCTACTTTTGACCACTATTCTCATGCTAAGTGAGTGACGTGTTGTCTGCCCTAAATGATCTGGAGGGCTGCCTGCGGTCCGTGGCATCTCTGTCCTAGAAGAAAAGTGAGACTTAAAGGTATTAAATATATTTTAAAATATAATCATATTATACATTTGCATCTGGCAGAACTCACTGTCTAAACCTAATGTACAAATTGCAATACTACTTATTCCTTTATGGAAACAGACAACATTCCCTAACACTTTAGTTCAAGTTGTACTTGAAAGGCATTCCAAATACCTCCAAAGTCTTGCATATTCAGTGGATGTAATGCCTAGATTTTGGCTGGGTTCCTATATTGAGCTACATCATAAATTGTGACTTACCCCAGTCGCTGGGTTCACTGAATATGCTAATCCATGACAAAGCAGGCCTCAATGAAACACCTGGTATGCAAAACCATCCCTTATGAAATATGCTAGAATCAATCTGTTTTGACATTCAGTAAGAAGGCCCTCCTATGAGGAATTCTATTCAAGGGGAGGAATGGAAGAGCCGGTGGTTTTCTCAGCAGCCTCAGCAATGTGGACGATATAGTTCAGCAACATCTGGAGATTTGTAGCTACTCTATTCCTGCTCTAAGGCTAGTAACAGTTCGCCACTTCATGTAACAGAGTTATTTCTCCTCTGATCTCCATTCCTTTCATAGCAGGATGTGATGAAGGGCAGAATGAAGAACAGGATCAGAAAAGCCAGCAGTACAGACTTCCATGCTTCCATGATTAGACCAAACTCTTTAAACATATAGCACGGCATTCCTTGCAGCATTCAAGGAGTGGAATTGACATATTGCAATGCACATTTCATCACTTGCCCCTTCTTGCGTCCCTGTGGTTGACAGTGGACACCAGAGGGATTATTATGACCAGAAGGAAACCCAGGGGATCATTATTACAAGAAAATAATAGTTTAGAAATAGCCTTCCCCATTCTTACGCTTTCCAGGTGAGCTAGTTTTGATTACATTGAGAATTCTGGAAGTTATGCAATTATAAATTACATTATTTGTAGGGTACCAAGTTGGGAGATGTTCTTAGAAAACATAGACAGGCAAACCCAAACAATTTATAATATCCACAACACATAAAGGGATTACCAGATTTAAATGAGCAAGTTCTAAAACCTGGGTCCTTGAGAATTAATTACTGTACATACCTGACTTGAAGCTGAGTAAACAGAAATGTCAGGTGCTTAAATAAAACCATGGAAGTATGAAAACTTAAATAGCATTACTGAGTTCTTAATTTTCCTCTGGACCATAATGGGCAGGGGGACAGTTGGAGAGGCATATGTCTGTAAATCCCTCTGTGTATATTGGCTAAGGTTGGTACAACCACAAATTATAGTAATTACAGGAGCACTATGATCGCACATTGGATTCATACATTTGTGCGTGAATTCTAATATTTGGCTAACTATTGAGCTGGAAGTATTTTGGAAACTTGAGCTCAGTTTGCATTTTGTTTCACTATTGTGCCCCGTTAATTTTATCCTTAATAGCTTATACGCCAGTTGAATAAATGTAATTTAACTAACGGCTGTGCTAGAATAAACCATTGCTAATTCACTGAATATCCAATTTGGCATTGCTTCTAGTTGGCAGTTGAGAGATGAGCACTATCTTTTTCAGTGCTTTATAGCTCTGGTCTAATGTATGTCAGGTTAATGAGATGTAGAGTCCATTGAACTAAGAGATTACTGTTAGGTAAGTATTATTGTAATTTTAATTATTATCTCTTAAGATCTGGCTTCAAAAGAGGTCAAAATAGTATGGTATGCTGCCAGATAGATTCTAAGGATTTGTCAGCTGAGACACTTGGGAATTATAAGATAATGTAAAATAAACTGAAGATGGATTCTTTTAGAAAACTCTTACCCACCACAAACACCCACATTTGTGCCCTCGGCTATATGTCACAGCATGACAAAAATAGAAGCTCAAAACACTTGGAGGTCACCAAATTATGAAATGTGATTGTTCAACCCTCTTTTAATTGACCGTGTTGGATTTGAACTTGGGGCCTTCTTTCATGTAATGAATAATGCTGTTCTACCTATATTATGATACATGGCTGCACTTATTTTTGAAACAAATTGTGGGGAGTTTCCTGCATAAGTCCCTTGATTTGATTGCTTCCCTACATATTACCTA
The DNA here is from genome assembly GCF_964273705.1 of Natrix helvetica. NCBI lineage: Eukaryota > Metazoa > Chordata > Lepidosauria > Squamata > Natricidae > Natrix > Natrix helvetica. The sequence continues at coordinate 135,693,433 of NC_138552.1, read as the reverse complement.
GCAATTGTGCTGGAACAGGGGTGTCAAACTCGATTTCATTGAGGGCCGCATCAGCATTGTGTTTGACGTCAGGAGGCGAGGATGGAGGTGGCCAGCTATACGTCACTTGTGTCAGGGGTGCCTGTAGTGGCCCGAGAGCTCTGCCAGCGAAAATGGGCTGTTTCCAGGTTGGCCCTGCGGGTCATATCTAAGGCACCCCATGGGCCAGATCCAGTCCCCTGGCCTTGAGTTTGACACCCCTGTGCTAGAACATATAAAAACTTTCCTACCTCAAATAACCATACTTTTTATATTTCGCCTCTTTGGTTATGTCAGTTTATGGTATTAACTGGCTTCTTTTAAGTTAGTAGCGCTGCTAAATTAGCGTATTGGTTAATTTGTGCTAAAATGATAAGCCAGTGATGGTTAACCTTTTTGGTGCCGAGTGCCCAAAGCGCATGCGACAACCCCAAAATGCAATGCAAGCACCCCCCCCTGCACAAGTGCCCTGCCCCCCACCCCTTTTTGGCTTCCAGGTTGGTGCAGGAGACTTTCCAGGTCCAAAATGGGGCACGTGTGTGTGTGTGTGTGTGTGTGTGTGCGCGCGCGCACGTGCACTTCTTGGCACATATATTTATATTTATTGAGCCTCTCCTTTTGTCCTTGTTTCTCTTATTTAGAATGCTGCAATCATTTTAAATATATATAAAAAAGATAAAGTGTCTAGCAGCTCTATATTTATAAGAGCCATGGTGGCACAGCGGTTAGAATGCAATATTGCAGGCCAATTCTGTTGAGTGCCGATTGCCAGCAATTCAGCACTTCGATCCTGACCCGCTCAAGGTTGACTCAGCCTTCCATCCTTCCAAGGTCGGTAAAATGTGGACCCAGATTATTGGTGGAAATAGGTTGACTCTGTAAACTGCTTAGAGGGGGCTGTAAAGCACTGTGAAGAGGTATATAAGTCTCAGTGCTAGTGCTAGTGCTATATTTGATTTTAGTGTTTGAGTCATGGTGGCGCAGTGGTTAGAGTGCACTATTGCAGGCTACTTCTGGTGACTGCCGTCCACCTGCTGACTCTGTAAACCGCTTAGAGAGGGTTGTAAAGCACTGTGAAGCGATATGTATGTATGTATGTATGTATGTATGTATGTATGTATGTATGCATGTATGTGTGACAACCCCTGGTATGCCCAAATATGGGAGGGAGCTCACTCCTCCCTCTTTCTGTCCTTCGGCTCATCACAGAAAACCATCCAGGAAGAAACCCATATTTTTATTTTTAATGTTGCCTTTTTATATTTGTGTTGTATTTGTGCTGATAAATAAATAAAGGGAGACTAGTATGGATCCATTTCAAGCTATTTAGCTCTCATATTACATATTAGGCAGATTTGTTAGCCACTACACCACAGGCTCTCCTCCTTTTAACACATCCCAGGTTCAAATCCCAGTAAGGGTATGGCTAGCTGATGAGAGACCTGTTGCCTCCCCCTGGGTCTGATGAGACGCTGCCCCTTCTTCACTCCCCCTCCAGGTGGGTTCCGATCAAAAAGGTTCTCGGAGATGGTTTGTCAGACAGGTTCATGTGAGACTCTTGACAACCCCCCTACCCCCGTCTGTCCAGCTGGAGAACTTCCAGTTGAATCCAAGCGACATATAAGTCTAAGTGCTATTGCTATTGCTAGTTTTTGTTCTTCCCCTTCCAGGAGAAACTAATATTTGCTTGATGGATTGAATATATAGTTGGCTTCTGAATCCAAGCTCTATGTGACCTTAAGTATATCATTGCATCCCATATCTTTCTTCCTCTGAAATAATAATTGGATGGAGCCCCTAATAAATACTTGAACTGTGATGTGAAAATGGAAAAATTTAATACTAAAAAAAATTCAGGGCTTTTCTTATTAAAAATGATCCTTCCAATGAAGTAGAGATTTCATCTTTCAAAGTGCCATTGTAAGAAATTGAGAGAATTTTTTTTTTTTTGGTAAAACCTAATTGGAAGCGTGCTAACCAGATAGTTTTCTCTAGTTCCAGTGGGTTACCCAATGGCCAGGTTCACCTACCACATAATATAATTCAGATAGGCTTTGCTTGACACATTTTAATAACTAAACCAGTTGCTCTATACCAAATTTTAAAAAATGGCTAAGCATATAAAGAATGAAGACAAATATACATGTCCCAGGATAATGCTGCAGGATCCAATATGGGTCAGTTACTGGGACCAGAGGTTTTGTCGTCTGATCTTTTGGATTTGTGCACATCCTCAGGGAGCTTCTCTTTCTCCAGAATGTGGAGCCTTGAGGATGGGGTCCAGTATGAGTCCAAAAGCTTGGAAGACTAAATCTCTGGTCCCAGTGACCAACCCAGATTGGATCCTAAGCAAATAATATCTTAACTTGACAAATATCATTGTGTTATATAACTGGATGCCATTGAGTCAAATGGGCTATTATTTTAGTGGTGTGGAATGACTATGTGTTCTGCCCAAGGATTGGATGATTGACCTGGTCTATTTCATATTATCAAATAAATAATTTTAATCCTCCTTTCCTAGCCAACATTGATAATACTTGTATGCATCAGATATTATGGGATTTGTAATCCAAGTACATATGGAGAGCACCATTTTAGAAAATGATGAATGATTGTTCCAATTTCTATCTTAACTTTTTACCATAAATTTTCCTAAAAATTTATTGTGCAATACATGAAGCATGGTGTATAAAAAGGAAGAGATTGCTCCTAGAGCAAGGATGACAAACTCGATTTCATTGAGGGCCATATCAGGATTGTGTTTGACCTCGGGGGCCAGGATGGGTGTGGCCAGGATGGGCATGGCCAGTTTGTGGTGGCCCGAGTGCTCTGCCAGCAAAAACGGGCTCCCAAGCTCAATTTTCAGCTGTGATGGCTTCTACCACCCTCTGCCAGTGAAAATGGAGCTGGTGGGGGGCTCTCAAGCTCTGTTTTCGCTGGCAGAGGCACCACGGACTGGTCCTTTGCTATTTCTAGGGTGGCCCCGCAGGCCGGATCTAAGTAACCCACGGGCCAGATCTGGCTCCTGGGCCTTGAGTTTGACACTCCAGTCCTAGAATGCTTTGGGTCTTTGTGCTTTGGAGGCATATGAGAATCCAATAAATCCTTAAGGTAACAGGAAGCTCAACAGCGAAAAAACAACAACATGCCCTTTCAGTCATGTAACTCCTTCTCTAAATTGGGAGCTGAAGTAAATGGAGATGAAGGGGGAGTTGAAATATTAACAAAGTGGATTAATTCAGATCACCAGAAAGTACCTGTTAACCAGGTACAACTACGCAGCATTTGGTGGTGGTGTGGGGGACTGCTGAGAACTGCAAACCAGAGGGCTGGGCTATTTTTTTTTCTTTTTAATTGCGATATGTGTGTTGTATAATTTAATCGCACAGTGTTTATCACTTTTCCAACTGATAGTAGCAGGGAAAAGGTGTCATTATTTTTCAGAGGTTATGTTCATAAAAGGCTGTAAAAATATAAAAGTGTGCTGGGATCACATGACCAGGTTTTGCAACCTTCTGACAAGCAAAGTCAACGGAGAACCCAGACTCACTCAACAATCATGCCACTAATTTAGCAACTGCAGTGATTCACTTAAGAACCATGGCAAAAAAAAAGATGTTACAATGGGGAAACATTCAGTTAACAAATGTCTCATTCAGCCATAGAGATTTTGGTTCAATTGTGGCCATACATCGAGCACTACTTGTATCTGGTGCATTATTTTAAGTGTCTAAAATTATAATCTAAGGTACCCAATGGCAGTACAACTTTGGTTTCCAAAAGTAGATCCTTTTCATAGCCAGCATATCAGGATCTACTCTCCAGGTAAGGAGATGCCTAAAAACTTGAACTGTAAAAGTCTAAAAACCTAGAGATGGAACAAAGGAACATGAAAAATAACATGTTCGTTTGTTACGCACTACTAAGCCTATGATGTAGTGAAGGGGAGAGAGAGAATGGAACAGATCCAATCTAGGAAGAAGGCTTGGTTGGTTGAAGTGGCAAGAAAGACCTTATTGGGCAGTGGTGGGGTTTTTTGTTTTGCTGTCTTCTTATTCCTTATTCAACATATTTAGGGAGTGCATTATCTGGTTTTCAAAATATAGTGGTTGCTTTCAGACGTTCATCTCAACTGTAAAATATTGGTAGAAATAATGGGTCGTAAGGAATTGTTTCATTTTTTCTTTCCTTTATAAATACAAGAGAAATATATTAGGAATAGTGGGGAAAGGGCTTACTGGTACATGCTAACCGTCTTGCAGATTGATGCAGAGCTATCCAGCCATTACTGAATATATAAACCCAGTCAAAGTAGTGTGACAGATGCTTGGGACAAACAGATGTAAATGACTATGATACCCTGTAGATATAGCAACAAAAGGCAATAAAATAAGCATAGGGCCATTAGTCAGTGTTCATTGGGGGAGATATGCATATAATCATCTTGGAAAAGCTATGATTCGGCATCAGAATTTTAAAGCTTTCAGTTGCCCAATGTTCTACTTAAATGTTCCCTATGCTCCGTGATTGGAATTGGAAAAGTATGGATGAGTTAATGATTTAATCACCTCTGCTGCATTGTGTTTTGTTAATGGCATATTCTGTGATAGATAAGCCAGTGTGAAAGATGAAAGCTCTAACAATGCTGGTTCAAGAGAACAGAGACCAAACCTTTATTTTCCCTTCCTTGCTTCCCCCCCCCCACCCTTTTTTAAAGAGTCCATTAGGATTTCTCAATTAAATCGGTATATAGGATACACACTGTTAGTCATTTAAATTTTATATTTGCAATATGCGGTAAATACAAATGCAGGGAGCCAAGAAAAAGTAAAGTTGGAATGATTAAAGTTTGCTGAACAGATATTGCTTAGAGTAAACAAGAAGCAGATGAACTTTTTTCCTGAAGTATATGCATCAATCAATGCAGAAGCCAGCTGTCCCCCTGCTGAATCTTGTGCAAATTTAAGCTTCACTTCAAGAATTACCATTAGGAAGATGGATTCCTTATGGAAGCAATATATTATTGCTGCAGGTTTTTTTTTTTTACTCTGTCAGGAGTCATATACCAGGGAAAATGTCCCAATAAGCTTAAGAGGGAATATTTTATTAACAGAGTTTATGAGAAATATCCCAATATTGCAACGATTTAATACCAGATTCTGACTTTTAATATTTATTTTTACCGTGCCTTTATTGTTTTTTAAAATAAATAACCCAAGTTGATGATTGTACAGGCAGTCCTCAACTTATGATCACAATTGAGCCAAATATTTATGTTGTTAAGTGAGAAATTTGCCCCATTTTCTCACCATCTTTGTTAAGTAAATTACTGCACTTCTTAAATTAGTAATGTGGCTGTTAAGTGAATCTGGGTTCCCCATTGAAGGCCGCGAGAGGGGATCACATGACTTTGAGACACTACACCTATCATAAATGTGAGTCAGCTGTCAAACATCCCAATGTAAGTCACATGACCATGGGGATTCTGCAATGGTTATAAGTGTGGAAAATGGTCATAAGTCACTTTTTTCAGTGCTGTTGTAACTTCAAACTGTCACTAACTGAACTGTTGTAAGTCGAGGACTACCTGTACATAATATTGCTTACTCCTCCCATTTTCCTTACAACAGCAACCCTGTAAACTGTGTTGGGTTGAGAGAGAAAGATTGGCCCAAAGTCACCCATCTGTCTTTCATACATAAGGCAGTACTAGAACTTATCATTTCCTAGTTTTTAGACTGGTGTCTTAACTAGATCAAACAAGTAGTCCCCAGTCTAAGAAGAGTTCCATTAGCAAGGTCTGTTCTTCAGCCAAATTTGCATGTAAGGTGGAAGAGAATTATTGTATAATCCGGTATAACTGAGGTGTCAAACTCGTGGCCCATGGGCCGAATGCGTCACACACTGGCCACGCCAACCCCCATTTTAGCGAAGGGGAAAAAAGTCGTGATACATCACATGATGACAACGTGACGCCATGAGTTTGACACCCCTGCTGTATAGGTAGTATTGTGTAATGAACTTGAACTATTGTGTATTTTATTTGAATAATTGTGTATTTAATTCAGTTTTTACTACAGTAAATTCCATTCTTAACTTGAATTGCCTTCAACTGGGGCATTCTTAATCCAGTGATATGCTGGGTGTACGTGTGTGTATGTGTATACTAACATTGTGCTCCCCTATGCACTAAGCTTTGGCTGAGGGATATCCTTTCCACTGTACCAAGAATTTCAATCTCCCCTTAAAATATCTTGAGTCCAATATCTTCTTGATTTCATAGTGTTCCTCACCTTACAATGGGAAGTGGAGTCTTCTCTTCAACTTGCTTTAACTTAGAGCCTCGGAAGGGTTTCAACAAGCTACAGTGGAACACCGGGTGGACTCACCTGAGTATCTACGGTGTAACCATAATTCCATTGTATACACATACCCATTCCCCCACACCCACACACGGCTCATTTCATACACAGGCTAGGATATATAAAACAAATGAGAATTGTTTCCTATTAATGGCCAGTTGTATGACTATTACTGGTAGGTTTGTTTTCAGCAGAAGTTCTGTTAAAAATAAATTCATTGCTTCTTGGGTTTGAGTCTTTAAAGTCGAAGAGATGCTTGGTTCTCAAGTAGAGAAACGCCCATGAGAAGTATTACAGTATTAGTTCATGCCAATCTGAAGTCCGTAGAGCATAGCTTAAAAGTCAGAGCTTTCATAGATGAGCAGATGTTTACCGCAAATATGTCAAAATCTGAAGGGCTTCTAAGAATATCTATGCTTTGGGCTTCAGGCTCTGGCTGTTGTCGACTCTTGGCTACCCTTCTTGAGCCACTTATCACTGCACTTCAGGTAGATAGGTTTCAAATGGCAACTTGCTCAATTTTCCAAGGTTTGTAAACCTCAACCTATTTGCAAAGCAGCAAGTTTTAGTAACTTGCTAAAGTTAGAAATTAACTGCAGAATAAGATTGAACAGGGTTACACGATAGGTGTTCAGGTTTATGGCTTTCAAAGAGTGGGATAACATCAGGAATTTGAAGTATCGAAGTTCGTTTCATAATGGACTTCTATGAAACCGGTTAAATGAGAGATGAACTCAGATATTAATTTATCCATAAGAGACAAAACTACGGGTTTGCTTTTTGATGCTTCTTGTGGCTGATACATGAATTTCAGTGTGAGTTTCCTGGTGTGTGTGTGTGTGTGTGTGTGTGTCTGTGTGTGTGTGTGTGTGTTCATAGAAAAGCTTAACTTTTTTCAGTACATGCTTGAAGTAATGTATTTAATATGTAACTTCTGCAAAACATTCCCAAGACAGCTCACAGAATATCAGGGAGTAATCGTTATTGTCCACCTATTAACACCATAAGCAAAAGTGCAAAAACAAATTATACACTGAATCTTAAAACATGTTTTGTTGATTGGAGTGACATGATAACTTTGTTCAAAGTTGAACTTGCATTTAACTTCAACACTCCCCCCCCCCAAGGAGAGTTGATGCACAATGTGGGGGTTCTCCTGAATTCACAGTTCCTGATTCAAGAGCAAGTGGCAGCTGTATCTGGGAGAGCCTTTGCACAATTATGTCTTGGGCACCAGATGGGGAAACAATTCTGTCTTGGGCACTAGACTGGGAAACATTGCTTAAAGTGACTCGTGTCTTAGTCAGCTCTCTGCTGGCTATTGCAAGATGCTTTACATGGGACTGCCACTTGAAGAGCATTTGGAAGCTTCAACTAATCCAGAATGCAGCAGTATGGACAGTACTAGTTGCCCCCATGTTATGCCTATGTAACACTGAAACATTGTCAATTGCACTAGCTCCCAATAGGCTTCTGAGTGCAATTTGTGATGGTTGTGACTTTTGAAGCTGTACAGAGCATGGGACCAGGTTCCTTCTAGGATCACAACTCCTGATAGTTTCTGGCCAACAGATTGGGCAGAGTGATCAAACTTCAGCTTCAATTGGTGAAGCGGTCTTTTGATGAGCTTTCATAGCATGCCTTCTTTGTCACGGTTCCTCTGGGATATGGGCAGTCCTGACCCTGCTGTCCATCCACAGGTCTGTAAAGACCAGTCTGTTCCTGCATGCATTGGGATCAGGGCATTGATGAAGTTCTGATATACCATGTTTCACTGAAAATAACGCCGGGTTTTATGTTAATTTTTGCTCCAAAAGACACATTAGGGCTTGTTTTCCAGATTATTTGGGGAAAAATATGGTACTAAATGTGTCCATCTGTCTGACAATCTTATCTGGGTCCTATTTTTTGGATAGGGCTTATATTATGAGCATTCTGAAAAATCATGCTAGAGCTTATTTTCTGATTGGGTCTTATTTTCAGGGAAACAAACATGGTAGGTGTAGGTCTCTCTGTTTAATTGTTACGATGTTTTTTTTAAGGGTCTACCAACTGCTAATGCTAAAGTTGATAATGCTATTGATTTTTATGCCTTTTTTATAATTATGGATTGTGATTGTTTTTGTTTGCCACCCAAAATGTTTTGGTAAATGGAGTGACCCTGTAAAATAAGTGAAATTAATAAAGAAACATAATAAGAGATACATTAAAATTGATAACATGATTTGTTTTCTATGCACTGAAGCTGCTTCTGTCATAACCTCTAACTGGGCAAAACGAGGCATCATAAGGCAACAGTTTTTGAACCAAGGTACCTCAAATGGGCCAGCTTGCAGCATGTATCCAAAATCCAGAAATCATAATTCCAGAAGAAATAAAATTTTGAAAAGTTGTGGTTGCTTCAGTGCTACTGTCTGCTGCTGCTGCTATCATGTGATATTCATTTTCAACAGTCCACGACAGTTTCCCAGACAGTCTCACCATCTCTTTACTTCCTCCCCCGCTGAGAAGCAGCCACCAACCTGCAGGCTGGGAAGGAAGGAAGATTTCCAAGGCTTCCTGCCAGATCCCTTCAAGGAAACTCAATGGGGAAGCTGGCAAGAAGTCAGAAGTCATTCCTGCTCTCACTACTTTTTGCCCACCCTTGGTTTCTCGGTTTCTCTGTTTAAGTGAAGAAACATCTTGGAAATGATGATCCAATGGGGCATGGGATGTCTATTGTCATAAGTAGTGAGCAACAGAACACAGAAATTCATGGGATCAATACAACAGCCAATTATTGCCTCATATATTGTTATTTTCATTGCCAAAGTACCAACCATATGGTATATTTCAGATTTGTATTATTCAGTCAACATGTTCAATCTAATATCTGCATCTTACCAATTTTTAAATGCAAGAACATTAGTGTTTATTGTTAGTATTTATTGTCTTTTGACCATTTTTAAATGACATTGCTTCCTCCATTAGACTATGTAGAATTGGCAGGTAGCAGCAAAATTGTGCCTGGTTAATAGTTGGGTGGCATACCATCAGGGAATGCCAGTGCTGTAGGGTAGATTAATAAATTGAAAACATTCCAAAAGATGACAGTAGCAAACTCTTTCTGTATTCCTGCCACAAGAGTTGCATAGCTGTGTCCATTTAGTCTCCAGGAGCTGAGGTTAACTTGGTCTGAATCCAGAAATTAAGCTAGGGAAAACAACCAATGGAAAACAACTGAAGTCAGATAGGTTTTGCAGAATTATTGATATATATTTTTGCATTATTAATCATTTATAAAATGGGATTTGGGATAGACTTTTGCTAAAATTATGTTTACTTCAGCCCACAACGTAAGGCAAAGTAAGTTGTTTGCAGTTTCTTGCTGTTTCAAACATATTCTGAATCACATAAGAAATCACATAAATATAATTTATTATCAATTTAACTGGCAATATGAATCAAAGAAAGATAGCTCCTGGATGACCAGATGAGCCAATGAACTATCCAGCATATGACTAATAGAGGCTGATTGTAAAGCAGCTGTCATTTTTGGTTAGCAGCCATCGAAGAAGGAGGATTGATGTCCCTAATTAATGTAAAATTTGTAGGTGCTTGGGTCCCAATTTGCATCTGGAGGGGTCTAGGTGTCCCCTATGTGCTTTCTGCACATAGATTGGAGAAGTTTCTATATTGGAACATATTCTGCTTGGAGAACTGTTAGACGATAGAATAAGAAAAAACCAATCAAGGAGAAAACCAGCCTAGAACTAAGGAGAAATTTCCTGACAGTTTGAACAATTAATCAGTAGAACGACTTGCCTTTAGAAGTTGTGGGTGCTCCAACACTGGAAGTTTTTTTTTTAAAAAAGAGATTGGACAACCATTTGTCTGAAATGGTAATAGAGTGTGCTGCTTAAGCAGGGGGTTGGACTAGAAGACCTCCAGGATCATTTCCAACACTTGTCATTCTGCTCCTTGGAGAAGTCAGAACCACAGAGTCAGAGACGCTTCAAAAATACATGCGTGATGCACGCTGATCCCTATTGCTTAGCTTGTCAGGCTGTACTTGGAGTGCTTACATGAGGCAGACGATGTACAAACAGCATTTTGCAAGACCTGGCGAACCTAATTACCATCTGCCTTCCTCCCTGTGCCTTTTGCAAAAGAAATAAAAATGTTCAGGCTGTAGCTTGTTTGAAAGGGGGGGAAAATGTAAATGGTGCCGGGAAACTAAATCAAACATGCCCTTGTAAACTATGATAGGTGGAAAGGCCCTTTCTTTGGTGTCACTGACCTTTGACATGCCATTCAGGGATTATTTTACAAGAAAACATAGCCTTGGGAAACTGCCCTCTATCCCAAAAATTCACACAAATAATTCAGCAATGACAGTCAGCTTTCCTGTTTTTACTCCTTCCATTGCAAAATCCCTAACAAGCCCCTTTTAATATCTTTCCCAACTAAAATAGAGGGTTTGGGTCTCCCCTATTTATGTTCCTTTCCTAGGCTTGAAGGTTCCAGAAGGAAAATTACTCTAATAAATCTAGCCAGAAGTTAATAAGAACTTTTCTCTGTCTTTTTTCAGCCAAAAGGACAAAGCAGAGAAGCTTTACCTTAAAGTAGGAATTCCCTTGTGTATTTCCCACAGAGGCTATCTTTCTGATTGAAGAGGTGGGAAATAGTTGTTATAACTGTTTTGGCAGTCCTTTCCTATTAAGGGGATGAGATGCCAACTTCCCATAACATTTATTTTTAACAAACTCCTCCTAACTGGGTTTTTTTTATTCTACAACATATAGTGTGTTTGTGAGGAATTGATGCTACCTATGTCTCAGAAGACTTGTGAAACCTCTGTGTTAGAAGACCTTCAGAAAATGGAGTTTGCTACAGCAAGAGTTAACATAGGACCGTGATGGCAAACCTATGGCAGGCGGAAGTGCCACACAGAGCCATCTCTCCGGGCACGCGAGCCATCGCCCGTTACTCTTCCGGGTTCCGGTTCACCGGCCAGCTGGTCTTCATGGATGTGGGAGCGCTGGAAACCAAAAGACCAGCCACCCAGTGTGCATGCGCGTGCTGGGAACATGATCTTCTGGTCTTTCGGTTTCTGGTGTGCATGTGCGTGCAAAGACTGCACCGGAAACCAGAGGTTCACTTCCCCACATGTGCATGCGCACCAGGCGGCTGCTCTTCCGGTTTCTGGCACGCGCGCACGCACGGGCTCCTCTTTTAACACTCGGTGCCGAAAAGGTTCACCAACGGGCATAGGACCCTGTTACAAATCAGACAATTCTAGCAAGGGTTTTCTTTTATGTTATTGTTAGCCGTTTAAGAAATCCAGTGTCATATAGAATAGTGCTATTTGTATTATAAGTTTATGTTAACAGAATCTTGCAAGTGTAAATGTACTCCTTTATCTTGTGAGAACTAAGGGGATTTTTTTTGAGGTGTTTACTTAGGTTACGTTCCGGTTTTCTTTTATCTGACTTCACCTTGGTAGCAGATCTTCTTCCTGTTCCCCAAGGCCATCCCTTCTGTCCTCTATGGCTATAAACTGAGACTAATCCATATTATTAGGATCATGCCTATTCATCAATTACGCTAACTGGCTTCTGGATGCATAGAGTTGGAAGGGATCAATTGTCTCATTAAATACAAATCTTTACTCAGGGTAGGGATTCAAGTTAAAGGAAACCCTATAGGTGACTGTCCAGCCTTTTTTTTTTAAGTCCTCTTTCTTCTCATCGAACAATTTGTTTGTTCTATAGTTGACCTGTTCTTATTGTTAGGAATTGTTTTTTTTAAAATTAAAATATTATGCTAGTCAGCCCTATTTAATTATACAGGTAGTCCTTGACTTAGAGTAGTTCATTTAGTGACCATTTGAAGTTATAGTGGCACTGAAAAAAGTGATTTAGGACCATTTTTCACACACTGTTGCAGCATCCTCATGGTCCTTGGCAACTGGTTCATATTTCTGGCGGTTGCAGTGTCCCAGGATCATGTGATCCCCTTTTGCGACCTTCTGATAAGCCAGATTCACTTAACAACCTTGATACTAACTTAACAACTGCAGTGATTCACTTAATAACTGTGGCAAGAAAGGTTGTGAAATGGGAGAAAACATTTAACAAATGTCTCAGTTAAAAACAAAAACATCTGGGCTCAACTGTGGTTGTAAGTCGAGGACTACCTGTAGAGGTGACACTGTCGCCAATATATAGGGAGAAGATCCTCTTGTAGTCCAATTGGATATGAGAAGTATTTTGGAATGTTTGAATTTTTACCTTGGAAGTGTTCCACAAGAACCGTTATGTATGTTACCCAGATTTTTTTCCTTTCTGGATTCATTTTTGATAGATTTGGTAGGCTTCCAGCATTTAGCAACATGAAAGGAAATAGACACAAATACTGAATGCTGCCAGTTAACTAGTCACTCCGTTTGCAGAGTTTAATTATGTTCATATAATGCCCTTATCCTATTTAAGAAATATGTTGACGTGCAGAAAAATACATACAAATGGCAAAACTCTTTTCCTTGAAGGCTCTTCAGAAAAGTGATAAGAATATGAATACTTTTCTGTTCAGAACAAATATATAATAAATGTGTCATAACTTTAGCATTTGAAACTAAGATTGTGGTAGGTAAGTTGATAGAAAAGAAGGAAGGTTAGGAATCAGTGTAATCCCTACAGCCTACATATAAAATAGTGAAAAACTTAGAAACATCATCAGAATGTAATTTAGCACCTAAAACAGCTTCAGAGAAGGCCTTTTAAAACTGCCACAGAACAAATCAATATCTGGAGGACAAACCTGGATTATGCTGAAAATCGTTCAAAATGTTGGAACCTGCCTTTTTGCAGGCTTAAAAAAAAAGCTTCAGAGGAAGATATATTGGTAGACATTATCATACAATACAATACAATACAATACAATACAATACAATACAATACAATACAATACAATAGTAGAGTTGGAAGGGACCTTGGAGGTCTTCTAGTCCAACCCCCTGCCTAGGCAGGAAACCCTATACCGTTTCAGACAGATGGCTATCCAACATCTTCTTAAAGACTTCCAGTGTTGGGGCATTCACAACTTCTGGAGGCAAGCTGTTCCACTGATTAATTGTTCTAACTGTCAGGAAATTTCTCCTCAGTTCTAAGTTGCTTCTCTCCTTGATTAGTTTCCACCCATTGCTTCTTGTTCTACCCTCAGGTGCCTTGGAGAATAGTTTGACTCCCTCTTCTTTGTGGCAACCCCTGAGATATTGGAACACTGTTATCATGTCTCCCCTAGTCCTTCTTTCTCTTAAGCTAGACATACCTAGTTCCTGCAACCGTTCTTCATATGTTTTAGTCTCCAGTCCCCTAATCATCTTTGTTGCTCTTCTCTGCACTCTTTGTAAAGTCTCCACATCTTTTTTACATCGTGGCGACCAGAACTGAATGCAGTATTCCAAGTGTGGCCTTACCAAGGCATTATAAAGTGGTATTAACACTTCACGTGATCTTGATTCTATCCCTCTGTTGATGCAGCCTAGAACTGTGTTGGCTTTTTTGGCAGCTGCTGTACACTGCTGGCTCATATTTAAATGGCTGTCCACTAGAACTCCAAGATCCCTCTCACAGTTACTACTACTGAGCAAGGTACCACCTATACTGTACCTGTGCATTCCATTTTTGTTGCCTAAATGTAGAACCTTACTCTTTTCACCATTGAATTTCATTTTATTAGATAGTGCCCTGTTGTGTACCGGTGAGCCTGGCCAGCAGAGGGCAGTCGAGAATAGGGATCCTCTGATTGGCCCAGGCGCACCAGCCAGCCGGCGGGAGAAATACTTTATCCCTATTGGTTCGTCGTCTGACAGCTCCTGGTATAAATAGCTGTCAGACGACTCGTTGTGTTGTTCCTGTCAGTTTATTCAATAAACAACAGTTGTATTATATTCGCCTCCGTCTCCTCATTCGAGAGGTTTCTACACTGGCGACGAGGACGGGCGACGTGGAACCCTATACAGTGCCGCAAATGGCTTCAAATGCTGCCTTTTCGCCGTTCCGGCCAGAGGCTGAGGCTTGGGAAGCGTTCCTCGAGAGGTTCGACTGCTTCCTCGTAGCGCACGATCTCGTCAGCCTCACCCAGGAACGAAAGCGCGGAATCTTCCTGAACTACTGCGGGAGGGAGATGTTCGCCACTGCAAGGGCTCTCGCTGCTCCCGATCCTGCCAATTCGCTGCCCTGGGACGAACTCCTGGCTCGCCTCAAGCAACACTACGAGCCCGCCCCGTCTCGTTTTGCCCGGCGGCAATATTTCCGCCGGTGCATTCAAAAGGAGGGCCAAACCATTGCCCAGTACGTGGCCGCTCTCCGCGCTGAGGCAAGTCTCTGTGAATTTAGTGACTTGGAAGACGCGTTGCTCGAACAATTTATCTATGGGCTACGAGACATAAAACTCCATCGCCGCATCCTAGCTCGCCCTGAGTTAACTCTAAAGATTGCGGTAGATGATGCCAGGGCTTATGAAATGGCTGATCAATCCACACCGGATTTCAGCCACCTCAGTCAGCACCCGCATGCCGCTTACTTGCCGCCATCTCCCTACGCGGCACCTTCTTCTGCCTACGCTCCATCTACCGCTTCTACCTTTCATGCTGAGGTAGACCAAACTGCCGATCGCCTTCAAACCCTCTCCACCCGGGATGGACGGCAGTGCCTCAGTTGTGGCGGCCGCCACCAACGCTCCCAGTGCAGGTTCCGGCAAGCCCTGTGCCACCAATGCGGCAGGAAAGGCCACCTCGCTGCAGTTTGCCGTTCCGGCCAACAGAACCGCCGCAGCCCTCTGCCGCAACCTCCTCCAGCCCGTCAGCCACCTTCTACGTCTTCCCGCCGTCAGCACTCCCTCTCCGTGGGGGACCCAGCTGAAGCCTACCCTGAATGGCTTGTAGACTCGGCCTCCTCAACTTTGGAGGGCCGAGGTAAGCTGCACCTCCTAATCTCCATTGAGGGGGTGCCCTGCCCTATGGAAGTGGACACAGGGTCGGCCCGATCCGTTATGTCATGGGCCACCCTTAACTCCTTACTGCCTTGGGTTAAACTTCACCATCTACAACCCCCTGATTGCCGCTTACGCGACTATCAGGGAAATGTCATAGACCTATTGGGCTGCCGACCCTTTAACATCTCTTTGGGTTCTCGCAAGGCAAAGCTTCCCTTGCTAATTGTAAAAAACCCCCTCGCTTCCCTTCTAGGACTGGACTGGTTTAAGGCCCTCGGCCTTTCTATTGCTGGGGTTAACTCACTTTCACCCCTCCCTCCTGTTACCCCGCCCTCTATCTCCTCCCTCCTTTCCGACTTCTCCGATGTTTTCTCCCCCTCTTTAGGCTGCTATACCGGCTCTCCTATCTCCCTCAACCTCGACCCGTCAGTTCCTCCAATCCGCTTGAAGGCCCGCCGACTTCCCTTTGCTTTAAAAGCAAAAGTCGACGCCGAACTGGACAAACTAATCGGCCAGGGCATTTTAGAACCCGTTGATTTCTCCCCCTGGGAGACTCCCATAGTCGTGCCTTTGAAGTCCGACGGATCTATTAGGATCTGCGCGGACTTCAAATCAACACTTAACAAAGCCCTCCAATCACACCCCTACCCTGTGCCGGTGGTGCAGCACGTCCTGCACACTCTGGGCCAGGGTCGCATATTCGCAAAGCTGGACCTCGCGCAGGCGTACCAGCAACTGCCTGTCGACGAGTCGACCGCGCTTGCGCAAACAATCGTCACACACCGCGGCGCTTTCAAATGTCGCCGCCTTCAGTTTGGCGTGAGCGTGGCCCCCGGCATTTTCCAGGGACTCATGGAGCGTTTGCTCCATGGCATTCCCGGGGTCACCCCCTATTTTGATGATGTTCTGATTGCCGCCCCCAACCAATCAGAACTCATCAAAACCCTACGTCTGGTCCTACAAAAATTCCGTTCCGCCGGCTTGCACCTCAAACCTTCAAAATGCCAGCTCGGCGTTCCCTCTGTCACCTTCCTCGGCTTCCTCATCGATGCCAACGGCATCCACCCTGACCCATCAAAGGTCGAAGCCATTCTCTCCGCCCCCACTCCTTCCAACAAAGTGGAGCTCCAAGCCTTCCTTGGCCTCCTTAATTTCTATTCCTCCTTTATTCCCCACAAAGCTTCCCTGGCCGAACCCCTTCACCGTTTACTAGACTCTTCCACCCCATGGGTCTGGTCCAGCCGCGAAGCGCATGCGCTCGCGGCTGTCAAGCGCTCACTCACTGCCCCACCAGTCCTCGCCCAGTATGACGAGCGTTTACCTCTAACCCTGGCCTGTGACGCTTCCCCCTTTGGGGTCGGGGCTGTTCTTAGCCATTCGTACCCTGATGGCTCTGAAGCGCCCATAGCTTTTTACTCCCGCACCTTATCCAGAACTGAGCGAAATTACAGCCAGCTGGATAAGGAGGCTCTTGCTGCCGTTGCGGGAGTAAAACGTTTTCATTACTACTTATATGGCCGCCCCTTCTCCCTGATCACCGATCACAAGCCCCTACTGGGCATTATTGCAGGGGACCGTCCCACACCCCCCATTCTATCCCCCCGCATGTCCCGTTGGGCAGAATTCCTATCGTCCTACTCCTACACATTGTCCTACCGGCCTGGCGGCCACATTGCTCACGCTGACGCGTTGAGCCGCTGCCCTCTGCCTCTTCCTGTCACTGATCCAGCCCCTGTCCACTCTATTAACCTCCTGGCCGACCTCTCCCTACCGATGTCCGTTTTGGACATCGCGCAGGCCTCCCGAACTGACCCCATCCTGCACCGTGCAATGACCGCTGTCTCCCGGGGCTGGTCTGCAGTCTCCAATGATCCCCAACTCTCCCCTTTTTTCCGCCGCCGCCTGGAGCTTTCCATCATGCAGGATTGCCTCCTGTGGGGAAACCGCGTGGTTGTCCCCTCTTCCCTGCGGCCAGCTGTCCTGTCTCGCCTCCATGACGGCCACCCTGGCATAGTCAGGATGAAAAGCCTCGGCCGCGGCTATGTCTGGTGGCCGTCCATGGATGCGGACATCGCCGCCTACGTCCAACGCTGCACCCCTTGCCAGCAGGTGCGCTCCGCGCCGCCTTCTTCCCCGCCCAGGGAGTGGGAACTCCCCATGGGCCCATGGAGCCGACTCCACGTCGACTTCATGGGGCCCATTGAGGGCCGCCTATTCTTCCTTCTGGTGGATGCCTGGTCGAAGTGGGTTGAGCTGTTTCCTATGCCCAGCTCAACCTCTTCGGCCACTATCCGCATCCTTGACTCCCTATTTAACACCCATGGTCTTCCGGACGTTATCGTTTCCGATAACGGTCCCCAATTTTCCTCCACCGAATTCCAGTCCTACCTTGCCTCCTTGGGCATCCGACATGCCCCGATTGCCCCCTACCACCCTGCGGGCAACGGCCTGGCCGAACGAGCGGTTCGCTCCGCTAAGGAAGCCCTGGCCCGTATGGCCACCCTTCCCTGGCCACTCCGCATCTCCACCTACCTCCGTTCCCAGCACTCCACCCCTTGCCCCGCTACGGGCAAAAGCCCAGCGGAACTATTGCTGGGTCGCCGTATTCGTTCCCTGCTAGACCGATTCCACCCTCTCTACCACCCTTCTTTTCCTGTCCTTCCTTCCCCTCCCAGGTCTTTTCTGGTGGGTGAGGGGGTATTCGCTCGCAACTACACCGGCGAGCCGAAGTGGCTACCTGGCAAAGTGACTGACATCACGGGGCCCTGTTCTTACAGGGTCCTCCTCGATGATGGCAGACATTGGCGGCGGCATATAAGCCAGTTGCGTCGGCGACCAGAGGGACCTGGACACAACACACCTGCAGAAAAGCAACCAGGCCCTAACGACGCCGCCTGCCGGCTCGACCGTCCAAACGCCACTAGCTCCGACCTCGCAACAGCCCCCCCCGGTGCGCTGGCTCACTTACCATTGGCCGTCGGTGCAGTGCCGGGAGGAAGACCCATCCAGGACGCTGCCAGGCCTGTTCGCCACAAGAGCGGAGCCGACACTCCACCGTCCCTGGGCGAGGCGCCATCTTCTTTGAGACGCTCTCAGCGCGTGCGCAGGCGTCCGTCGTACTTAGACGATTACGCCTGCGCAATCCAGGGGAAAGGGGTGTTGTGTACCGGTGAGCCTGGCCAGCAGAGGGCAGCCGAGAATAGGGCTCCTCTGATTGGCCCAGGCGCACCGGCCAGCCGGCGGGAGAAATACTTTATTCCTATTGGTTCGTCGTCTGACAGCTCCTGGTATAAATAGCTGTCAGACGACTAGTTTTGTTGTTCCTGTCAGTGCTTGTTGCAATAAACACAGTTGCCTTAAACCCGTCTCAGTCTCCTCATTCGAGACTTAACACTGGCGACGAGGACGGGCGACGTGGAACCCTACGCAGTGCCGCAAATGGCTTCAAATGCTGCCTTTTCGCCGTTCCGGCCAGAGGCTGAGGCTTGGGAAGCGTTCCTCGAGAGGTTCGACTGCTTCCTCGTAGCACACGATCTCGTCAGCCTCACCCAGGAACGAAAGCGCGGAATCTTCCTGAACTACTGCGGGAGGGAGATGTTCGCCACTGCGAGGGCTCTCGCTGCTCCCGATCCTGCCAATTCGCTGCCCTGGGACGAACTCCTGGCTCGCCTCAAGCAACACTACGAGCCCGCCCCGTCTCGTTTTGCCCGGCGGCAATATTTCCGCCGGTGCATTCAAAAGGAGGGCCAAACCATTGCCCAGTACGTGGCCGCTCTCCGCGCTGAGGCAAGTCTCTGTGAATTTAGTGACTTGGAAGACGCGCTGCTTGAACAATTTATCTATGGGCTACGAGACATAAAACTCCATCGCCGCATCCTAGCTCGCCCTGAGTTAACTCTAAAGATTGCGGTAGATGATGCCAGGGCTTATGAAATGGCTGATCAATCCACACCGGATTTCAGCCACCTCAGTCAGCACCCGCATGCCGCTTACTTGCCGCCATCTCCCCGCGCGGCACCTTCTTCTGCCTACGCTCCATCTACCGCTTCTACCTTTCATGCTGAGGTAGACCAAACTGCCGATCGCCTTCAAACCCTCTCCACCCGGGATGGACGTCAGTGCCTCAGTTGTGGCGGCCGCCACCAACGCTCCCAGTGCAGGTTCCGGCAAGCCCTTTGCCACCAATGCGGCAGAAAAGGCCACCTCGCTGCAGTTTGCCGTTCCGGCCAACAGAACCGCCGCAGCCCTCTGCCGCAACCTTCTCCGGCCCGTCAGCAACCTTCTATGTCTTCCCGACGTCAGCACTCCCTCTCCGTGGGGGACCCAGCTGAAGCCTACCCTGAATGGCTTGTAGACTCGGCCTCCTCAACTTTGGAGGGCCGAGGTAACCCCTCACCCACCAGAAAGGACCTGGGAGGGGAAGGAATGACAGGAAAAGAAGGGTGGTAGAGAGGGTGGAAACGGTCTAGCAGGGAACGAATACGGCGACCCAGCAATAGTTCTGCTGGGCTTTTGCCCGTGGCGGGGCAAGGGGTGGAGTGCTGGGAACGGCTGAGCAAGGTACCACCTATACTGTACCTGTGCATTCCATTTTTGTTGCCTAAATGTAGAACCTTACTCTTTTCACCATTGAATTTCATTTTATTAGATAGTGCCCAATGTTCAAGTTTGTCAAGATCCTTCTGTATCTTAAGCCTGTCTTCTGGAGTGTTGGCTATTCCTGCCAGCTTGGTGTCATCTGCAAATTTGATGAGTTCCCCATTTATTCCCTCATAAGAGAATGGTATCCCACATTTCATCTGGAAGTACCTTGAACATTTATGCTTGGAACAATATTTTATATTGCATGAGAGTTATATATATGTGACAATTCTTATAGGGCAGAGAATGTATTTTTCAGATGGACAAGATACTTTCACAAAGAGGGGGAAAAGAGTTCATTAATGAACAATTTAGGGTCTCCCCTCCTTCCCTCCCAGAAATACTTCCGTAGTAAAACGTGTTGCTAATAACTCCTGAGCAGTAGAAGTTCGATATAAGAGAAGATTGTCCTTTAAGCTCCTAGTTTCTCAGGAAGAACCGTTTGCCAAGGGGATAAATGAAAGCCAAGAACTTCCCTTAGTGTTCTGAATTACCCTTGAGAAATGTATAGCCTGACGGGGAGCTACATATATCAGATGGCAGTGACAATAAAAGATCTAATAGTATACAAGGTCAGAGTCTGGTTCATTGGTGTTTTTTTTTTTAAAAAAAATCAGAATAACACCCAATCAGAAACAGCAATGCAATATCCTTCCTTATGTAAAAGAGATGACATGTTTATGACCTTCCCTCGGTGACAAACTGCAAATGCGCATGACTCAGTGGTATTTGTTTTCGTAGAAGCTTGATACCTTTGGCTGTGCCTCAGCATTTGAAAATGAACTTTGACAAGCCTAGGAATTTATTTATTTATTTGAACAATTTGAATGGACATCCAGTTTACAAAATGCAACTCCGGGTGAGTCAAATAGGATTCAAAACCAAAGAAGTTAAACAATAAGAATGAGAACATCACAATTAACGTATCAGAAACGTAAGACCCAAAACATGACATATTCTGATCCTGTGCCAGTTCTTCAGATGGTTTCCTCCAAAATCCTAACTCACTTCTTGAGGAGGGGGAAAAAAAACTTGCTAAAGTTTTAGGGAAGGGCAAGGGGCTTTTTAGGGTTCACAGGTAAAGTATCTGCATAAGAGCATCCCAAATCAAGGCCATTGTTTCTCTCCATTCCAGCCAGCGACTGAAGTCTCAATCAAACCATATGTCAGACCCTCAGAAACAACATCAGGTTCCCTTTGGAAGCTAGCTGGATCTATCTGGTGCCGGGGTAGATTAGATGAATGTTCTTTGCCTTCATTGTGGAAAACAGCTGTTGAGAACTCCAAGCCAACACTGAGGGATCTGACCACCACAAGGAATTCATGGTTACATCCCCCATGTTATGGTCTTGCTGGTCTTGTCTTCTGATGATGATGACAAGGCGGAAAAAGAACCAGAGGCATATAGGGATAGGTGTCCCAGAAGAGAGGATTCCAGCAATGTTGAAGCCAGTGATCCAGCAAGCCTAAGGATTCCCTGCCTACACCCACTGACGGTATCTCAGACTCTGAACTCCAGCCGTCTAGTCCTAAACAGGGGCATGCTTTAAAGATACAGCAGCAGAAGGCCAAAGTCCACAGATCAGAGGGACTTGCCAAAAAGCAGTCCGGAGGAGAGTAAACAACAAGAAATATGCCTCAGCTGTGCATTTGGGTAAAGGCTCAGCTTGTGTTATTTAGTGGCCTCACTCCCTGAGAAAAAACACGGGAGAGCTTCTTTTTACACCTAGCTATGAGATGATTACAGTGAAGTGCCATGTTTTGAACTCAGGATCTTACCTCACTATGAGAGATCCTTGGTGCTCTCTCAGCTTGGTTGTTTTCTTACAGACGTTTCATGATAATGTTACCTAGTTTGGGTAATAATGCAAGAAAACAACCAAGCTGAGAGAGCACCAAGCACCTGTCATTTCAACCCTGAGCTACAAATACTCTCCTTTATTGCTGCCTCACTGTGTCTCTTGTCTTGTCCCTTGGATTCATTGCTTGCGAAAAATGAGTTGATTTTTCACTAGTCTCCCGGGACAAGGAGGGCAGACCTGGAAATGTAATAGCATTGTTGATCAAGAAATTGCTGAACTCCCATCAAAAGGTTTCAGCCAATCTATAGAGAATGAGGAAGATGATCTTGAGGCAAAAAGAGCAGAAGCATTTTTTTAAAAGTCTGAAACAGCCAGATAACATTTGGAAGCAGGTCAGGCAGATATGTCCCTAATTCACAAAACTATAAGAAGGAAGAGGAAAACCAGCACAATTAGACTTGCAAGAAATGCTGTTATAATATCCACTCAGTAGCCCATTCTAGCCTTCCTGTGGAGTTGAGTTCAGAAGGTCTCAGCAGGCACAGTGTATTTCTAACACATTATAGTTATTAATTGATAAGATACTTGTAATCTGTCTCGTGTGTACATTGTAGCTGTATCACAACAGTGTCTTCTCCCTTTCCTCCGTCTCATCCCAATTTAAATCCTACATCAGTCTATCCACTCCATGCATCTGAGAAAGTGAGCTGCAACTCAAACTGTTTATGCTTTTTAAAATAATCTGTTAGCTGGAAAATTGCTATAGGTGCCTTCTCATTTTCTGCCATCACAGATTAACACAGATCTCTTCCTACAACCACTTAGGTACATATGGTAGAAAACTTAATACGGTAGAATGATGCATAGAAATGATAACACCTGCAGTAGCTGATTTTGGTTGATTCCCCCACATGGGGTAGGTTCCCTTAAGACAGTGGTTCTCAACCTTCCCAATGCCGCGACCCTTTAATACAGCTCCTCATGTTGTGGTGATCCCCAACCATAAAATTGGTGTCTCGGTTCCTAAGACCATCGAAAATATGTGTTTTCCCATGGTCTTAGGCGACCCCTGTTGAAAGGGTCGTTCGACCCCCAAAGGGGTCCCGACCCACAGGTTGAGAACCGCTGCTCTAGGATCTCTCTAGGATAGCTGGACCTGTATAAACACTTGGATGGAAGTCACCAAGAAATTCTAGAGGTGTAAAATAGATATGTATGTAATGGGCAGAAAAGAAAGAGGAAGAAGAGCTGCTACCAAGATGACGATCTCTATCTATCTATCTATCTATCTATCTATCTATCTATCTATCTATCTATCTATCTATCTATCTATCTATCTATCTATCTATCTATCATCTATCTATCTATCTAAATGGCTGTGTGTGTGTATGTTCTAGCATAACTCTGGAACGCCTCAAGCAATTTCAACCAAACTTGGTACACAGATAACTTACACTCTGGAAAAAAAAATACCGTGGGGGTAAGACACTCCTAACACGCCTCGGGGCGTGTCTTCTGTTAAGATACAGCCTGTTGTGCTTTAAAATGGCTTCTACTGTACAGCACAGTGGAGTTGCCATGGTAACGGCTTCACAGTACTCTACAAGGGGGCTTCTTGTGGAAAAATTGTTGTAGTGGATCATTTTTATTTTGTATTTGGCTACCAAATTTTAGTTTTTCTTAAATTTCTTTTGTGTTACACAGTTGTATTAATTGTTGTAGAGAATAGGGAAGAGGATCTTGAAAGAGCTAGGCTAGATCTGTTCCCAGAGGGATGAGAAAAACATGGTTGAAGTCCAAAAGAAGCAGAAAGCATTTGCAAGTGACTCAGAATTCTCCCTTATTCACACGGGTACAAAATAAGAAAGGAAGGAGACATAGCACGATTAGACTGGCAAGATTCTCTTTTTATAAATACTCTCAATAAAAGCTGTCTTGGCATTTCTGTGAGTTGGTTCTTCGTCTGGACTCTCTAATGAAGCTGGGAATCATGTACTTACTGTAGCTACAATATGCTTCTGAAATACATCAGTTCTTTTTTTTTTACCATCCTATTAGACATACAGGTAGCCCTCCATTTGCAATCACAATTGAGCCCAAAGTTTCTGTTGCTAAGCGAGAGAGTTAAGTGAACTTTACTCCATTTTACAACTTTTCTTGCTACAGTTTTAAGTGAATCGCTGCAGTTGTTAAGTTATCAACGCGGTTGTTAAGTGAATCTGGCTTCCCCATTGACTTTGCTTATCAGAAAGTCACAACAGGTGATGACATTGCAACTGTCATAAATAGGAGTCAAGCATCTGGATTTTGATCGTGTGACCATGGGAATGCTAGTTGTAACTGTGAAAAAATAGTCCAAAATCACTTTTTTCAGTGCCATGAAACTTTGAACGGTCATTAAATGAACTGCAGTAAGTGGAGGACTACTTGTAGTAAAATATGAAAATCTATGCAACATTTTCAGATGGGGGTTCTTAATATATTTAGTCTTAAAAAAAGTGAACAAATTAGTGCAGCAAAAGTATACTTTAATGGAAAAATGATATCCAAAAATAATTGTACCATTCAGAAACTGAATTTGAGGGGGGGGAAAACCCAAATGGTTTTGTATGTTTGCGTGAATTAATGTTTCTTATTTATGAGGAGATATTATGAGCTCAGTTTTTTTTTAAAAAAAAACTTTCTACAGAAGTAAGTGAAATGATCTCAAGTGACAAATGAATGGATGTAAGTGCTAGCTTAGGCCAAGTAGATGAGGACATAGAAGAAAGCAGTTTGTGGCTTCCTGTTATAGTTTTATTATCCGTTGTTTGAAATTAGTTATTAAAGGAACAGATCAACTATAGCTTCCTAGTCACTATATTTATTAGGCTTATGTCTGTTCACACATCAAGGACGAGTCCAAGGGGCCATTTAAATATACTATTTGACCTTGGCTCAGTGGCTAAGATGCTGAGCTTGTCGATCAGAAAGGTCGGCAGTTCAGCAGTTCGAATTCCTAGCATCGTGTAACAGAGTGAGCTCCCATTACTTGTCCCAGCTTCCACCAACCTAGCAGTTTGAAAGCATGTAAAAATGCAAGTAGAAAAAATAGGAACCACCTTTGGTGAGAAGGAAACAGCGTTCCTTGCGCCTTCGGCATTTACTGTATTTTTCGGAGTATAAGACGCAGCAAGGTTTTGAAGAGGAAAATTTTTTAAAAAGTTTTTGCACTCTGCAATCCTCCCCAAAACCGTTTCTCCCCCCCCCCCAGGCATAAATAGTCTTTAGGGAGCTTGCAGAGTGCTCCTGGGGGCGCGGGGGACCCCAAAACAAGCAAAAATGGCCCCGTTTTTCGTAAAAAAAGGGGAATGGATAGCCTTTAGGAAGCTTGTAGAGTGCTCCTGGGGACTGGGAGTAGAACTGAGCAAAAAAACGGACCGTTTTTTGCTCATTTCTGCCCTCCCCAGCCCCCAGGAGGTCTCTAAAAGCTTCCTACAAGCTATGCACAGTCAATTTGGTGAAGGGGGCGGAGTTTTGGGAGGTAAAAAAATGCTGTATTCAGTGTATAAGACGTGCCCAGATTTTCAGCCTCTTTTTTGAGGTAAAAAGGTACGTCTTATACTCCCAAAAATACGATAGTCATGCTGGCCACATGACCATGGAGACGTCTTCGGACAGCGGTGGCTCTTTGGCTTTGAAACGGAGATGAGCACCGCCCCCTTGTGTTGGGAATGACTAGCACATATGTGCGAAGGGAACCTTTACCTTACCTTTAAAGCAAACAAAAGCACAAGGTTACATGTGGGTTTTATTGTGTGTATACTGAAGCTCCTTCCTATATACATTCTGTCTTTAATGAGAGGCATGGTAGTTTTGAAAAGTACTTCTTAAAAACATATGGATGTTAAAAAGCAAGAGTTGTGAAATAGAGGAATTTACAGGCTCTATAGAGCAGGTGTCAGGTAGACAGTAAGCATAATTGGATTAACACATAGAAAAAAGCTGTGTCTCTACAAAATAAGAATCATGCTGTATACTTCAAGAGGTCCACTGCTGGGAGATAATGTAAAAATGATGTTGAATGGAAATTGACTTGCAGTATCAACTCAATGAAATTGAATGGGACACATTTTCAAATGCTTCCCTGTTCAAAACTGTTCTCCAAAGAGAGAAGCCGAGTTCTTGATTGCTTAGCTTTGAGATGTGATTGGCTTCCCAAATGTTGTGATACTCTAGCATTGTCAGTAGGTATCATTCAACAATTATGCAAATAAGAGAAGGTTTCAAAGTACTTGATGAGTATACTCACAGTGTATATTTGTGTGGGGTTAATTAACTGCAGTGCTTTCATTTTGAATTACCATAATGGCATTTAAAGTAGGATTTCAAATGGGTCCTGGCAGATTTATTTTCAAAAATGCCTTTGGGAGTAGGGAGAGGGTAGATCATGGGTGTTCAAACTTTTGGCTTGCCTGGGTGGCATTGAGTGAAGAGGGATTGTCTTGGGGTACATATAAAATATATAATATAGTTAATGTATATAAATCACATAATGTTAAAAGCTTATGACCTTGTGGGGCCACATTACTAGCTGTCCAGGGCCACATACAAGCAACCGTGGACTGTGGATTGGACACACCTGAGGTAGATAGAGTTATAAAAGTATACTAGTATAGTTAATTGGCACCCTCATATTTACCTATTCTGTCCAAATGGTTTATGTGAACTCATACTGAGTAAAAAGGACTTGAGTACAAAACAAATTACAGTAGTTTAAATTTACTTCCCTCTAAGTATATTTGTATATGTATATGTTATAAGTTGGGTATATTTCTATATGTATATGTTATGAGCTAAACTTTTTCTGTTCAAGATTATATCACATGCTAATTTTTATCCTTTGTTTTTGTTCAGGATTCTACTAGCGTGACAATGGTTTTTCTCAGAACAGACCCACACGGATTTTTCTTATACTGGACAGATCAAAATAAGGTAAAAATATTCTGAACTGCTTGAATTAGCTTTTCATTTTTCTTTTTAACGAGATCCTTTTGTTGATATGATTGAGAGACTTGAGTAATTGTTGGGTAGTATGAGACCTCACTTGAGTTCATCATTTTCACTGTGTTGGCATATATTTTTAGAGGATCACTGAATTCTGACTGTCAGGAGTGTGCCTTGCAAATTCTTTTGACTGCTGATACTTAAAGCTGTGGATACTTGGCCAGCCTGTTTAAATATATTGAATTGCAACTCCTTATCACTGCCAGCAAGCATTGCCATTTATTCCAACAGCTCTAGAAAGGGCTGAGTTGGAGAAATTTAGCCACGAGTGAAAGAAAAATCAGGCAAAGGGGGCATTTTACAATTTGTGAACTGCAGAAACAAGTTTGAAAGACAATATGCAATATAATGAGGAAAGATGCACTCACTCCAGAGGTGCTATGCTGCCAGTTTGCACCGGTTCAGGTGAACCGGTAGTGGCGGCGTGAGGCTCCACCCACCCACCCTGACATCATCACGGGTCTTCTGTGCATGCATGTGCTCCCGCTACCCAAACTGGTAGTGAAGAGAATACCATACCATTACCGACTCACTCCCTCAGTATATCTTCCCATATAATCTTGTGCTTGCTGGGGTTTTGTGCTTCCTGTTGGTTTAGCCTTAAAAGAAACCAAGTATCTTTAAAGAGTAGCATCCCGTAAAATTCTTGAAATGATTATTTGCGGGATCGTAGATATATAAAACGCCCTATTATGTAAAGGTCAGATGAGTCTTTCTCTTTAGTTAATGGATTTAGGAATATTTGGCAGAGTGTATCTTTTAAGGCTCTGTTTGGCAAAACAAAAACAGATCAGTTGTTTGAAAGACTTGTTTAGAAATTGGACACTTATTTATAATCTGTGTTGGCAGCTACTGAAAGGTTAGTTACAAAAAGTCTTATAGGAAGAATCTGCAGTAAATTCCAGCATTTGCCTTTCAGTTACTAGAAATGATTAGAAAAAAAGAAACAGGAAATTTTATGTAAATCTTCTAGGATGGTAGATTTATCTATCTATTTATCTAAATTCTATGATTTATTCTTAGTAGCATACTGAGGGGGAATAAGCAAATTTCTGGTTAGCAAAGTGCTCTTGTTTTTTGTCCTGTCAAAGAACACAAACCAAATTTATATTTCATTTTGTTTACAAAAACATCTTTTCATTTTTCAAACAGCAGTTAGCTATAACTTCATTGAAATATGGTTTACATTTTGCTACAGTAGCTATCATTTCTGAATTTATACTTTAGATATTGAGGTAAAGTTCTACATAACTTTATGATTCTTGTGAATCCAATAGCAACCATTTCAGTGGTGGGTTGCAAGCGGTACGCCCTGGTACGGGCATACCGGAGCCTGCCCGTAGCATTGGATACCGTTCCGGTACGGTTCTCCGGAGGGCCCACCCACCCACCCAAACTCCTTACTGGTCTTTTAAGTCTTCGGCGCTTCCATTCATGCACATGGCGCTTACAGCACCTGTGCAACGCTCTGCTGAGCAGCTGGAGCATCACAGAGGCTCGCGGAGGCGCTAAGACTCATGCGTGTGCTGTGTGCATGTGCACGCGTGCTGCACGCATCCATGTGGATGCCGCCGGGCCCCTTCCAACCATACCGGTTGGAACGGGATCCGGAACCCACCACCGATCCATTTGCTTTATTTTTTATACTCTTAATGGTCTTTGTGATCATTTGAAGGACTACAGCATAAACATAGCAACCTAATGTCTTATTCATAGTTCCTGTTCTTTTTAAACATAAACAAAGAAAAGACCAGGGGGGGAGTTGTTTACATTGGAGTGGCGACACTGATAAAAAGGGTTTAAAATTCATCTAAATTGTGTACCTAACTTAAATTGCTTATAGGTCTTTTGATACCTATTTTGTTTAGATTTAATGTGTAGAGTTAGAAGCGTTTTCTGGGGTGACCACAATCATCGCAGTGAATAAAACTTCCACAAATATCAGTGGTAAAATACAGATCCCTTGAAGCTTTATTTAGGTAAAAATAGAACATCAGAAGATCAAATATTCATTTCACATATTGTAGTTTGGGCATAAATCCTTATACACAGATATGAATTTTCTTTAGGCAGGCTTGCCCAAGTCTGGTGGTATGAAAATTATGATTAACATGCTGAGAAAGGGGATTATTCTGAGTGTAGGTTTTTTTTTAATTTGTTTATTTGTATCCCACCTTTATTATTTTTACAACACGCCTTTTTCCTCCTATTGTTCTCTACAACAACAGCAACCCTATGAGGTGAATTGGGCTGAGAGGGAGTGACTGGCCCAAGGTCGCCAGCTGGCTTTCATGGCTAAGGCCTAGAATTTATGATCTCCTGGTTTTTGGCCTGGTGCTTTAACCACTAGATTAAACTGGCTCTGTTTTATTATTATTATTTTATTAGTATTGTCATAATAGCACCTTTGGGGTATTTATGATTTCTTGGCCAAACAATGATTGAGTTAACAGTTTTGTCCCAGGCTTCACACAGGTCAATTTTTTTTTGGGGGGGGGGGACATATCATCATATGTCAAGAAGAAAAACAAGAAGCTTGGAGTCGGAGAATTCAGTTACCATTTTTTTTCTTTTTTTCATAGGTATTTCAATTTTAAGTTGCTTATGGGTGGGCAAGACTCAGAAATGATTAAGTGGCAAGATGATTTGATTAACCATGAGTCTGTTGGGGAAGTCATATTGATTGATCAATGAAAGTGCATGTTAATAGAGAAGGCTGCAAGGAAGTGCTCTGACTATTGTATTTTACTACCCTGTTTCCCCGAAAATAAGATCTCCCTGGATAATAAGCCCAATCGGGCTTTTGAGCGCATGCACTAAAATAAGCCCTGCCCTGAAAATAAGCCCTCCCTGAAAATAAGCCCTCCCTGAAAATAAGCCCTCCCTGGAAATATTGCAACACAGCAGCAGCCATGAGGTGATCACGCTCACTGCCTCCTGCACCTGAAAAATAATAAGACCTCCCCGAAAATAAGGCCAAGTGCTTATTTCAGGGGTCAAACTAAAATAAGACCCTGTCTTATTTTGGGGGAAACCCAGTACTAGAGAACCTTTCCCCACAGGAAAAGGTAGGACAATTTTTGAAATTTCTACCTATTTACCCCTGCCCTCCTTTCGCCAGTAGCCCCCGTTTCCCCTTCTTTAGCAGCCCCACCCTGCCCCATCCCCTGTCCCACCTGGCAGCCCCAAATTGTGTCCCACTGCTAGACGCGCATCTTACCAGAGTCTGGCAGCTCCGTCACATTTCTCAGCCATTGTGTGCAGGGAAAAACCTTGCACAGTAAAGAAAAACTTCTCGTGAGTGTGAGACAATTAACAGCTTATCACACTCAAGAGAAGTTTTTCTTTACTGTGCAAGGGCCAGAAGTTGCTCCGAGGCTGCAGGCACCCGGGAGGAAACACTGCCCAACTGCCCCCTCCCAAAGCAACCTTGGAAGATTTCAAGCTCATCTGGGGAGGTGGTTTTTTTAAAAAGAAAACCCCGAAAAAGCTGCAAGATCCAGAGCTGCCAGTCTCCGGTAATATGCACATCTTGCAGCCCGCCCTACCACATCCCCTGCCCTACCTGCCACCCCCAAATTGCACCCCACTGCAAGCATCTCTCAGCCGTTGTGTGCAGGGAAAAACCTTGCACAGTAAAGAAAAACTTCTCGCGAGTGCAAGAAGTTGTTAATTGCCTCGCACTCATGAGAAGTTTTTCTTTACTGTGCAAGGTGGAGTGAGCAAAGAGGTGGAGGAACTGTGGGGTGTTGACCCAGCTGCCTGGACACCCCATGCCATCCGGGGTTGAGGGTGAAGCCAGGGAAGCCCCTGGGACGCCTAGGGAAGCCTCCAGGATGCATCCCGCCACAGCACATTGTCGGGAGGTGGGGGTGAAGCCAGGGAAGCCCCTGGGATGCCCAAGGAAGTGTCTGGGATGCACCCTGCCACAGCACGCCATCAGGAGGTGAGGGTGAAGCCGGGGAAGCCTCCAGGATGCACCCTGCCACAGCACACTGTCGGAGGTGGGGGTGAAGCCGGGAAAGCCTCCCGGAAGGTTTGTGTCCATTGTGATCCTCCCCTACGGAATGGCAGCCTCGAGCCACTGGAGTGAAATGGGGCTGACATGGGGAGAGTCCCATGTGTTGCACCCCTCCCAGCCTTCGCCTGCGCCTCTGCACCTTTTTTGGATGCCCAGCTTGCTGGGCTGCTGCTACCTTTGTCTCATCCATGCTGCGTTTGCAACACCGGCTGCTTCAGGAGATGCTGGTTGGTGGGGGGTTGCACAAATGCTTACCTGTGTGTAGGCAGGAGGAGGCAGTTCTGTGGATGCATGTGGTGAGGGAGGGTGAGCGTCCGAGCCAGTTCGGGTGATTTTTGTCATCTCTGAGAACCAAAGGTTTCAAAAATTATCTTTCAGGTCAGTGATTCCCTTCTATTATAGAGAAATAGCATGATTATAATGCTTTCTCTAGTTATTATTTCAATAGGAAATCTTAGCACATGTAAACTAATTTTGTCCAAAATAAATAATTGCACATTTTAAAAAACATTTTAAGGTTATGTTGTACTGGCTTTTTGTGTAAAAAAAAAAGTATATTTTCATTATCAATACTGTTATATGTAAGAGGAATTTGATTTTTAAGAATAGCAGTGTCTGCAGGTGAGAAATTAAGTTGTGCATTGTGTTTGCACTTTCTGAATCTTCTGATACAGCTTTCTGATTCAAAACAAGGAAAGATCAAAATGAAATGACAATGTTTGTTTTATGTGAAAAGACACCCAGGAACATACTGACGTTTTATAGGACTATATTTTATACATAGAGAAGACACATTGAGTGAGTAAATATACATGAAGAAAACCCAAAGAAGATTGAAGACATTTTTTAATAGTAATATTTGGAAGCAGTGGCATTATGCAGTGCTAGTGTACTTAAAAAAATAACATACCTTGTATTTATCTGATATAAACACCGGTAGATTGAATGGAGCCACTTCCTACCTACTTACAGTCTCCCATGAGACTCCCAGATATCCAATCTTAATGAGGATATTGGAGCCACTGAGACCCATCAAAACAGTGGTGGAACTAGGACAGTGCCATTGTTTCAGTGCCTTCATTTTGAAATGCTTGAGTGTTCCATTCCATATTCAAAGAACCATGGTGGAATTGGTTCCACTATTTCCATTTGGATGAAACTCTAGGTAAATATGAAAAAAGGATTCTATGGCTATCAAATTCTGGAGGACAACCTGAACGAAGCAAAGAATGCCTCATGGCCATCATTGGAAGTAAAAGGGAAAGCTTCTTGCAACAGTTCAAAGATAATGAACAGATATGGGAATCTGCCTCAAGGAACAGGTTTCAAATACTAAAGGACAGAATTAAATGCATGAAATGCATGTGATATTTGCTAGTGTTATGTAAAGTATTCTGTAATACTAGAATGTGGGGGTGCTGTCTTCATTTGGAAACACACATATTTAAACCCTTATTTAAAATGAGTGGCAAATTCACACACATACAGCATGTATTCCATCCTTTTTACAGATCACACAGTCCAAATTCAAAGAAAGAAAATACAGGATTAAATACAATGGAAATAGGAAGAGTATCTATCAGCAGAAGTGAGTCTTGTTCCCTTCCATAGATACACATCTCCAAACCTGAGTATAGGTATTCCTTGACCACAACTGAGCCCAACATTTCTGTTGTTAATGAGACAGTCAAGTGATTTTGCCCCATTTTATGACCTTTCTTGCCATAGTTGTTAAGCGAATCATTGCAGTTTTAAGTTAGCAACATGGTTGTTAAGTAAATCCGGCTTCCCCATTGACTTTGCTTGTCAGATGGTTGCAAAAGATGATCACATGACCCCAGGAAATTGCAATTGTCTTAAATATGAGT
This sequence comes from Natrix helvetica, assembly GCF_964273705.1. Lineage (NCBI taxonomy): Eukaryota > Metazoa > Chordata > Lepidosauria > Squamata > Natricidae > Natrix > Natrix helvetica. Next base: position 135,660,693 of record NC_138552.1, on the reverse strand, counting down.
CAGTTGCCAAGCATCTGAATTTTGAGCCCATGAGCAAAGGTTCTTAGTGGATAACAACATGCTACGCAAATGTGGAGAGGCACAGAGCCTGATTTATCTGCTGGTATGTTGGCTATTGTCAGAAACATATGTATACCAATAATGACTTCTTTTTGGCCAACAACAAAGCCAAGAAGGTGGCTTCATTCTGGCAGTTTAAAGTTTGATCTAGACATGGAAGAAGAAGAAGACATGACGTAGAGATGCTGCAATGGTCTTAAGTGTGAAATGTGGTCACAAAACCCTTTTTTGAGTGCCATAGCTTCAAACAGTCACTAAACAAAGTATTGTAAATTGAGGACTATCTGTACAGAGGATAGGCACTTCCTCTGGATTATCATGGGGAGAATCTACAGAAAAGAGTTGGCAAAAATATCTCTGTATGAAGAGCATTTTCCTAAAACTACGTGGCACTTTAGCTCTAATATATTGTTAGCACTTTTAGATTAAAAAGATCTAATTATCATCAGTCATATAAGTGTCTTAGGGGGGCAAAAAGCTGCATGAATAATTGAAATGTCTGTAGAACCGTAGGTAGAGGTTATTTTTTAAGCCACATTGCACACATTTTGTACTTTTTCTCTTTTCTCTCCTTTTGAAAAAGACGTTCCCTTCTGCAGTGTTGTTGGTTAGTTCTTAATGCTAAATGGGACAAATATCCCCAAGGCTTCAACACTGTTTTTTTTTAAATGTCTCCTGACTAAAGGGGAACAGAGGGGAGCCAGGAAAACCTTGTGTACAATGTTTAATTCTGTAGACAATCATGCTATTCATAGAGAGAAAAGAGTTTGGGAATGCAGCAACACAAGAGGTTTTCCCAATTGGGTTAAAATAAATAATGGGCCACTTTCACTCTATTTTGTTGCACAAGTATCATTCAACATTTTGTAAGTAACTTTGGAAAAGGCTGATTAATTAGTTTAACCCTATCTATTTAGTCCATCAGTCTGCTTCTGAAATTTACTACTGGATTATAGTATTCGTACTGCTTATACCCCCAAAATCAGATTTTTTGGGCAAGGCATTTTTCTCCCAAGGTTTTTCTGCTAAAAGGTGTATCGCTTCTTAGACATCACTTACATCACTTTAGCAATGGCACTTAGACTTACATACCACTTCACAGTGCTTTACAGCCCTCTCTAAGCAGTTTACAGAATCAGCCTATTGCCCCCAATGATCTGGCTCCTCATTTACACCAACCTCAGAAGGATGGAAAGCTTAGTCAACCTTGAGACAGTCAAGACTGAAAGAATCGAACTCCTGGCAGTGTGACCAGAGTTAGCCTGCAATACTGCTTTCTAACCACTGCGCCACCACGGCTCTATTGATTTGGAAGAAGGCTGTGAAGATGATCTGAAGATCTTGATAATGTTATCTGGGAGGAGACAACGTTTTGGATTGTTTTAGAGAGGTTTTGTTTTGGCCACCAAATAACATCGGAAATCCTTTCAAATCCTAAAGTATAGAATAGGATTGCATTGCAGCATGCGTATTTCAAAAGAACTTAATATTTGAATGCTTGGCATGGTTTCTTTTATAGATAAAATGAGACCTAGAGGCCATGGAGAAAGTGCGTTTGGGTATGAGAAAATGATGTGGGTCTTTTGAGTTCAGGACCACAAGTCAAGGATCTTGACAATGCACCAATGGTTTGTCCCGAGAGAAACTGCATTATCGACAGAAATCCTCCTACGTATGTGAAGCAATACATTGCAATTATAATATGCCAGAAGATGATTTTGCTTGCAGCTCTTTGCTGATGTAAAAACTACCATGACCTAGTACTCACTTACGGGAACACAGCAGTATAGATTACATTTTATTTATAACTGGTCACCCAGAAACATTTATGACTCAATTGCTAAAATTGTATCATAATGAGGCTGTATTCACAATAAGCAGCTGTCGACAGTAACAGTAACTAACTCACAGAAGTTTTGGTTTCCACAGTGGGCACATTGCTCCTGGAAACATAGCTATTCTATTCATTTTAATAAATAAATGCAAACCATTTTTAATAAAGGTCTGTTCAGTGATACTTTCATGTTGCAGATAGGCCTGGGTAGTACTTCCTTTGAGTAGGTCACAATATAAATTAAGCCTGTATTCATGTTGCAATAAAGGGTGAATGGTGCCTTTTGTTGATAAGCAAATAATGCAATTTTTCCATATTGTTAGTACCTCCAAATTGGTGCGGCTTCGTATTAGCAAAGATATTTACAGGTAATTGCAGATTGAGGTGGTAATAAATACAAGCAGTTCTTGCTTAATAACTACGTATTCAGTAACTGCTTGATTCCCAAAGTTACGGCTGCTGCAGCACACCCATGGTTACAAAATCAAAGTGTAGATGCTTGGCAGGCTTCCAGCACTTATGACTGCTGGAATATTTCAGTTCCTCCTACCAGCTGTCTCCTGCCCCATCTCTGCCTTTTTGGCCACCTTCCACAGTGGCACTCCATGGTGATGCTTGCGGTGCTGGAGCTGAAGTAGAGGCCTGTGGTCTTCAGCAGTCTCAGCCGGCCACTGCCACCCCTGTGCTGCCCTACAGCCAGCCAGCTCACTACCACAGTGCAAAGCCCAAGCTGCCCGTGCTATCCTCTGCTCTGCAAGTTCTGTTGCCCACAGCTGACCCTTGTTGTCTTCTTCTTCCCACTGCTGATGAAATGTGCCCAGCAAGGTTCTACGAGAGGCAGTTGCTGGCCATGTCAGGTCTTCCTGAGTCAGTGGTGGGTTGCAGGCGGTATGCCCCAGTACGGCCGTACCGCAGCCTGCCCGGAGCACCGGGTACTGGTACGGTAAGGTGCTCCGAAGGGCCCACCCACCTGCCCAAGCTCCTTACCTGTTCTTTAAAGCCTTCCGCGCTTCCGCGCAGGCGCATGGCATGTACAGCACCCGCGCAATGCTTTGCCGAGCAGCTGGAACGTCGCTGGCAGATATGACGCATGCGCGCGCTGCGCACATCCATGTGGGTGACGCCGGGCCGTTCCAACCGTACCGGAAGTCAGCGCTGTCCTGAGTCCACCCATACATGCACTTTTCTCAATTGTGTGCCTCCTTCTCGCAATGCTTTGGAAGTCTTCAGGAGAAAGCTGACTTTGTCCCTCTCCAAATCATAGACATGCTTCTCCAAATGCATCATAAGAGAAAGCCTTTCCTTTCAACTTAATCCATTTTGAAGTAAAGGTTGATAGGCAGTTAATGATCTTATTTTGTATTTGCTACGTATAATTGCTCTGACCTGCCTTTCAACTTTTTGTATATTTTCTACCAGATAGCCTGTGGCATTAACTACTTCTGTAATGAGTAATTACTGCAATAATTACTAATAATAATATTAATATTAAAGTAACGTTTTAGAATTATAGACTGATTGATTATGTGACAGCAAATTATTGACTCTTACTGGCCACATAGCTTTTTCTCCAGGAGGATCTGCTCCCAATCTAGTCCTTTAGGTCTTCCAACAGTTCAGATACTGTAATTGCGTCTATCCACCTTGCCTCTGGTTGTCGTCTTTCCCCCCCACACTTTCATTTCACCTTTCCCAGCAGTATTGATTTATCCGGAGAGCTAAGCCTTTGCAAAATGCGTCTTAGATGTAATACTTTGAGCCTGTTCATTTGTGCCTCAAGTGAGAACTCTGGGTTGATTTATTGGATGATTTTTTTCCCCCTTTCATATCCATGCATTCTTTTAGCATTAATAGAGGTAATCTATTAATTTTGTAATAGAAGTAATCTATTAATTTTGTAGATTAATGCAACCAATTCTACGTGGGACAAACATCACTCCAATTAATAACCAGGATCCATGAACTGGCAGTCAAACACCACAACCCCAGATCCTTAATCTCTACCCACACCGACACCAAACAGCACCAGTTCAACTGGAGCAATGCAAAAATCATTGGCCACGCTACCACCCACCACACACTCGTGAGTTTGTCGAAGCCTGGCACTCCACAAGCAATTCCATCAACAGACACCTTGACCTACATCTAGTGTACGAACCCCTCAGAATCCAAATCAACCACACACAGCTAACCAGAGATAGCGCCAATCTTCAACCAACCCACACAGTTCCCCCCTTCCACAGTTCACTTCCCAATGACCCTGACCTGAGGTAATCTCCTTATTACAAGACTCACTGATGACTCATAGTTGACCCATCACAAGACACTTGACACACTCACACCTCAAGCCCTTACAAACAAAAGAATACTGACACTGACATTCCCCTAAACTCTGCTGAAGATGTTATCTAGCCTGGTAATGAAACGTTCAGAAACCAATCCACAAGCTCGGACAACAAACCTTTACCCTCATTAGCAGAAGTGTGTATAAACATTGTTTATTGTACAAAAACTAGTAAAATGGTATACCATTTCTACTGATACAAAATATACAAGGAAAATTATATTTTTGGTCACTGGTGCTGATGATTAAAAAATAAATAAAACAGAAGAAAGAATCCGAGAAGTGAATGAGGTTTAACCGCTGGATTCCTGTAGTAATAAGATGAAATAAAGCAAATGACATCAAATTAGAACTTGGTTACTTAGAAACTGAACTGACACCCATTGCCAAACGGGATGATTGCCATGATTTGCAGTTAGTTCCAAATATGCATTACAGCAATTTGAACATTTGGGGTGAATGATGTATTAGCTTAAGTTTTGCTTTGCATTTTCACTAGGGAAAATGGATGCTGCCTCAAGTGATCCAGGATTGGGTGCATTTCAGCAAGTTACTTTGCAGATCAATAGATAATAACTCTTGCTAACAAAATTGATGTAGTGAAATCATGGCAGAAAGTGGGAATAGGAACTCCCTCACCAGAATTAAGGTAGTTATAAAAGAAAAAGGCCCTGAATACTTGAGATTGTGCAATTGAATATTAGGGCAAAATAATAGAATACATGATAGCTTGGCTCCATGGTGTGCTAAGTAAGTTGGATGACTGCAGTGGGCAAGCTTTTAGAGAAGGAAAGGAACACTTACAAGAAAATTGCACTTGGACAAGTTGATAGGTTTTCCATTGTAGTGTTGAAGTGAAGAACAAGATTACGATAAGTGTGGAGGCTGACTCTACTTCAAGCTTTCATTTATATTAACAATGAGTTCAGTTGAAACATGCGTTGTTGAGCTATTTTTCTGTTCAACTCAATGCATTTAAGGAACAGCTTTAATATGAAAAGCAATGAACCTTGTAATTTATTGCATCCAAAGTAAAATACAATAAATGCCCTAAATTTCCATGTGAAGAAAGGCTGAATTCTGCATAATAGATTGTGTGCCATTATTAAGAATATAAAAGAGAAAAATTATCGTAAAATGAGGCATTCAGCAGGTGGGTTTTTCTGTGTAACAAAACAAAGTACAAGGTGTAGCATTCGAAAGCAACTGAACAATTGAACAATATCTAACACTTTAAGGTAAGCACTTTATTAAATAAGGTGCTTATTGGGGAGCCCTTTGTTCCTAAAGCAGTTTTAAATATCATTAGCCTCTGTGTAAACTAATAAAGTGTTCTAGCTTAAAATTCTTGGTATTGTAATGTGGAACCTAGTTGAAAAACAGCCGAAAGCATCACTGAATAAGTAATCAACTTGTTTGCAAAAAAGGCATTTCATTAAATGTCAAAGGAAAATTCAGGTCAATATTTTAACATTCTTTAAGGTGGATACTGCATTGCCTCTGAAATCTTTAAACTTAAAAATCGTAAATTAGCTTCCTAGGATGGGTGGCACTTCCATCTATAGATGAATTAATCGTGGGATGAAGTGGTTTGCAACAGATGTTGCTTTTGCCCTGTGATGATAGCAGTGAGCTGGCGTTGTTCCATGTAAGCAGGTGTGGGCTGTGATAGTGGATGAATATGGGCCTTGTGCTGTATCATTTAATTTTATTGCTTCAATAAATCAGCCAGGCATTAGCTATATCACCAGTGCCTTCTGCCTATCAGGCATCTACTACTTCTGGTTTCTGCAGCTGACTAGCATGGCATAATTGTAGTTATGGGTAATCCTTGCCATCTACAGTGTACACTGTATGTATACCTACATAAAGATTGTGGCTTGTTTAAAAATTAACTTGGCCTTCCAAACACTGATAGAGTAACTGGAAAGTAATGCCAGCACAAGAAGGAACAATTGCTAGTTTTGGCACTTAATGTACATATTTAAGTAAATACAAGGTTGCTAGCTGGATATGCCTATATAGAATTGTTTTAGATCACTTAGTTGTATTGATTTGGAAAGCTTGACAGTTAATTTTGAAGAATAAAAAATCATGTATTTAAAACAAAGTTTATTTAGCAGCTATTTCCTTGGCAAGCATATTAAATTTTTCTATTCTACCGTACATCATTAATATTTAACAAATAAAGAGAATGAAATATACTAGCTTGAAGCAATTGATTAAGCAGCCATGTTGGCCCCAAACACTGCAGAAATTTATGATGATAGACATTGACAGATCTATTTCGATTATATTACTGTGTCTTGGAACCTACAATATATACAGGTGGCAGACTGTGAATGCAATACACCATATGGTTATTTTAAAGTAGAAGGACTTCAGTTAAAGTATGTTGGACTATGTCCTTAGAAATTGTAAACTTTCATATAAAGAAATGTACATTTGGGACTAATAAGAGTCAAATATGCCTGTTTAGATTATTAACTAAAGACTGGTTTCACTTTGGAACATACTTTATAAATTAAATTCATAAACAAACTTAATTCACCTGCTTTTGAATTGCTAGTGTATTAGTCCAAGGGAGTGATGGATAGATGGGTGCTTTGTCTTGGGGGCTAATTTGTTCACTTTTCAGCCCAACCCTATCTCTGATCTAAGAAGAAATGTAATTAACATGAAAGCCTAATCTGATTCTTTTAAACAGATGTCAGAATGTACTAGATAGAGTATCTCTGAGATACTGGTTAACTATACCACATATTATGGTGGTCTAGTACATCACACATGATAGTAAACTATGATGGATACTTTCATACATGTTGTGAAAAATCAAACACATTGCACTTTAGCTTGATGTGTCTATTTTCCCTGAGTGGGGAAAGGAAGTAATTATCAAGCTTGTCTCAACTAACAAGGCAAAACATTAGAGGAATATTTCCCAGAATAAAAGGGGTCTGATAAGTAGATTTATTGTACCAAAACAAGGAAGCTATTATGAAAGAATTCCAGCTACTGCTATCTGTGAGATTTGAGCTCTGCTTAATCAACGCTTAATTTTTTTGTGCCTCTTTTTCTCACTAACCCTACATAAAAGGGCTAGAAGCAAATCAATTTTGGGTGGGAAATACAGCTTTTATCTGTTTGAACCTGGTTTAGTAACCTAATCCAATATTTTATTTTTGACCATGTGAGACCAAATGTTTACGCTAGTGTGTGGTTTGGATTTTAAAAAATCTCATATTTTTTTTAAAATTTAGTTGTATTTTTAATCATTCTGTTTATTTTGACTTTCAGATTGATTGTCCTTTCCAATTTCCATTCCTATAAAGGTGGAAGTTACACTGGATTATAAATTTAAAAAAAATGTAATTATCACATGTTTATGTTTCTGACTGTTATGAGTTACTATTTGTAAGCCAGTGAATCTCTGTTTTTCTTCTGGCTGACCACTCATATTCTTATTTTCTTCACAGAGGGTCCTCTTCAAATTATGACTTCTAAATGTTTGAATTTTTAGCTAGATGTTTGTTCATAGTAACATTTACATTTTTTTTCCTGAATTCTATGCCAGATGCTGGCAGCAATCATTTATAGTTTTACTTGGTGTTGGATTAAAGTTGATGACTGGATGTTTAATTACATAAAGAAGTTATCTTCAGTGCTGTGCATTTGGTATATGATTAACTCTGCCTTGTGTAAACGTAGCTTTAGTTCCACTTTGGAATGTCCTGAGAATCCTGGCTGTTTTTAGAAGAAACGTGTTTGCTAGCTATGGTAGTTGAAGAGTGAATTTGCCAGCTGTGTTGCTCAAAGAGAAATTAAAAAGTGGTCTCAGAGTTTTAGGCAATCAGTGGCCATTTCAGAATAGATAGCACAAGACCTGACCTTTGATACTGGTGGATGTTTATTCACATTCTGCATACATTTAGCCAGAGCGATATAATTTTCCTCTCAGAAAATTGCTTGCTGGAAAATTGCTAAAATCTACTTGGAGATGAGAGCAACGTAAAAGCAGTTGAAAATTATCAATCCCTTGGCTTGTTACCAAATACTGTTGTCCTGCAGATTGTACCTACAGAGGATGACCTTGCCTGATAAATTGGATTTAGTCCCTTTTGCAATCAGGATTAAAGGTGGTGCTTGCCAAAACACAGATGCTTTATATAGCAAGATAAAAATTAATGGCCCCTTTGGGCAATCAAGTAAATATGACAGGCTGATGAGTTTGAGAGTCTGCTTGTGGTCTGGTGTCACATTTATCCTTTCAGGGATAATAGGCTGGAGAGATCTGTAAGGGAACAAAAAAAGGCATTAGTTGTTCATTTTTGGCCATATAACAGCAGCGCTTGTTACTTTGTGAGCTCTTTTGAATTTTCAGAATTGCTGCATAAATATGAACCAAAATGTGATCTGGTTTCTACGTAAGTCCTAAAACTGAAACGTCATTAACAAATGAGTCAAAACATATGTGTTTGTTTATTTATTGAGGAAAATTGATCCAAAGCTACACATAAGTAATACAAACATTACAGAAAAATGCTTTGTTATGGCCCCCGTCTTCCTCCCCAATTTCTTTTTTCCATGTTGCTAATTGCTATACTATACACTGAACCTATGCAATGGCTGCATATTTCTATTTGTATCATTTTGATTATACTTTTAAGCAATTTATGTTTTTCTTCAAAAAAAGATATTCTTTCCAATTTTAGCCTCCCTATTTGAATGCAAAGGGACACAGTGGCTTAGTGGCTAAGACGCTGAGCTTGTCGATCACAAAGGTCAGCAGTTCGGTGGTTCGAATCCCTAGCACCGCGTAATGGAGTGAACTCCTGTTACTTGTCCCAGCTTCTGCCAACCTAGCAGTTCGAATGCACGTAAAAATGCAAGTAGAAAAATAGGGAACCACCTTTGGTGGGAAGGTAACAGCATTCTATGCCCCTTCGGTGTTTAGTCATGCCGGCCACATGACCATAGAGACATCTTCAGACAGCGCTGGCTCTTCGGCTTTGAAAGGGAGATGAGCACCCCCCCTAGAGTCGGGAATGACTAGCACATATGAGGGGAAACTTTACCTTTACTTATTGAATGCAAGGTTTCTCTTTTCTAGCGATGTGCCAGATTGATTCTTGCCTCTGCTAGCTGTATCTTAATAAAAATGGTGATGGTTTTCATTTCATTATTCTCTGGGATCATAAGAAAATATTTGTGGCTTTAATTCAAATGCTATTTTCAAATTTTCTGGATGTTTTGGTATATTTCTTTCCAGTACTTTTGAGTCTTTTTCCATAACTTTGGTAAAAAGTTCTTCTTTGTTGTGGCATTCCCAATGTTTATTGTTTTATGATTTGTCCATCCTGGCAATTGTTGACAGAGTCATAAACCATCTGCGGAACCTTTTATACTATTTTCCCCTTAAATTGTAACTTGATTTTTTCCCCATGATTCTTCCCATTGTTCTACTGTTACTACTTGGACATTTTGAATCCATTTTATCATAGAATTTGTATTTGTTCTGTGTCCATGCCATATTTGAATAATTTGTAGACACGTCCTAATCAATTACTTTGAATCTTTATAAGTATTTCAAATTCTGTCATCCTTCTCAGAGACTATTTTTAAGACTGCTTTTCATTTTTCCAATTATTTGCTAATACATTAACCATGGAAGATGCCTTCCTGCATTAAGCACATTCTTGTGATGTCTTTAGTCTATTACATGAGTCCAGATGTTTCAGGTTAGCATCTATGATCAGGTCTTTCTGATCGGATCTTGAAAGAGCCAAAAGATACGCAAGGAACTCTATCCAAAGGTTTAGTGTGAATGAATAGTCATCTGTAGGTTGTATTTACTAGGATTTTATAGTGCACGCTATTTCAAGAAAAATAGTTGTTTCTTGAACAACTGAATATTTGACTGTTCAAAGGATGTCAAGAATTCTCAGCAATTTGTCCCTACAAGTAGACTACAGCTACAAATACATCAAGATAAGCTAGATAAATAAGAATTCTTAAGTAGAGTGCCCTTTTAGTAAAAGGCCTAGCAGTAAATGGTAGAGCGGTATTTTTGGCGGGAGCATACTTTGACTCCCAGCAACTGGCTGAACTATCCTTGCAGTTTTGTCCCTGTTTAATAATTTTATTAAACTGATCAAAGGACAAAACACAAATGAAGATGAAAATAAGGAGAATATCAGGTAAGGAAAAGGAGAAGAAAGAAAAATATTGACTTCTGACTCTTTTTAATGCAATATAATAACATAGTAACATTATAGCCTCAACTTTTTACTTTTATGTACTTAATATCTATTAGCCATTTCTGTAACAATAAACCTATCTAATCAGCAAAACGCAAAGTCAAAGTTTCATTTTTTTCCATCCCAAGCACATAATTCAGAAGCAGTGTCCAAGTAGAAAGTTAGATATCCTTGCAGTTTTCTTGGCAATTTTTGGAAGTGGTTTGCCATTCTTTATATGAAGGTTACAAACACTTAGACTGACAAACAAAGGGATGTGTTTTAACAAATGGGAACTGCTATGATAAAAATTAAATTTGCTTTAATTTAATTTAAATTTAAATTCAGACTATATGATTTATTGCAATAAATGTTTATTTCCTCATCCTGACTTAATAGAAATTACTATATATAGGTAGTCTTCAATTTATGATTGTAATTGAGCCTGGGATTACTACCATAAGTCATTGTGGTCATAAATTGAGGCATTAAGTGACCAGATTCAAAGTTATGACCATTTTTATGAGAGTCATTAAGCAGACAGTGCAGTTGTTAATGAGTCACTGAGCAAACACATTAAAAAAGCCAGTTGCTCTGTGCCCAAAATGCACCATATGTGCAGGCTTGTTGTAACTTTGAATGTTTGTTAAGCAAACAGACATAAGTTGAGAACTACCCATAATGGTTGCTTTGACAATCCTTAGTGCCCTACCCACTGATACTTGCTGGTGAGCAGAATGACTCCTTGTCACTCATATGTGGACCCCTTAGAGATGATGTACTAGGTATTCTGGGATGCATAAAGAGGAGAGCAGCATTAGTCAGTAGATATTCCATTGGCTATTTCTCTTAAAAGGCATTGCACCACTAAGTTTCTTCAGTTATAAAACCGGAAAATAAAGAGTGTCAGTTCTGTTTAGCATTGGATTTTGCATAAGTTCCTGAACTATAATGTAGAATTTTAGAATGTCTATTATTGATTTTGTCAGAATTCCCTTGCTTAAGTGTTTCCCCAGAGAATTATTTCATTTTTTTTTTTGCCCCTTTGAATTACCAGTACAGAATAAAATAATCACTCACGTAAAGAAAAACAAAATTTTGGAAAAACACGCCTTTGTGTGATGTTCCTTATTTTTTAAAAGAGACTCGTTCACTTGTGCTCCAGAAGAGAATTTTAAAATACTTACGTTTAGAAGTAAATGCCCCAAACAGCCAGTTTCCATAGTAAATTTCTTTTTCATTCTGTTTGAATTATTAATGTTTGCTGTATATAGCCTTAGGTGTCAGAATCTAGATATTTCTTTTTCTTTTTCAGTCCATTCATAATTCTTGATTATGAAAGATTCAGAAGTACAATTCAAGAAACACTGTCAGTTGCGCATTTGATGATACTATTCAGATGAATTTGTCTTAAAATATGTGTTTAAATTAATTGGAAAGGAATTTTGTAGTCTTACATCTCTCATAAAAGTGCCAAAGTAGGACAGTTTAGATCTTGGGTGTCAAACTCAAAGTGCCATGTTGCCGTTGCGTGATGTATCACAACATTTTGTTCCCTTTGAAGAGGTGGGGTGAGCATGGCCTGCACATGGTGCATCTGGCCTGCGGGCCACCAGTTTGACACCCATGGTTTAGCTGGATAGGTACTTTGTTGTGCTTGGTTCTAAATCTAAATTTTAGATTTAGATTTAGATCACCTTTTGAAAGGTGAATGGTGAAGACCATAATATCCATAAATTAATAGTGCCCTATTGAGAAATATTTTCCCCCTTATTTGTTTGCCACAGAACAAATCACATTCGTAATTTTGGTGAGGTTGACTAGCTGAAAAGTAGCACCTCAAGTAGCATTGACAGTCTTTTCAAACCAGTAGCAGTGAAATTAACATAATAGCAAAGCCAGTAGCATTTTATGCAGTAAGTGGGTTTTGTGTCAAAACATAAACTCATTACTCAATTACCTTTTGAGATTGCTTTTCTTCTTCCAAATAGCAGACAAAATAATAAGTGCTTTTAGAGTTGAGAAAGTGCCAAAGATAAAAATGTCCAGCTTGCACTTTTTTTTGGGGGGGGGGGGTTGAAGCATATGCTGACTTTCAGAGAGGAGTTGATATATAGTTAGGGCAGAGATGGAACTTGCTTTTCAAGTTGACTTTGTGTGGAAAAAAAGTTGAATAAACCACAGACATCATACTTTAAGTTATTAAGACAGGGGAAGGGAAACAATTTCTGGACAAAAAACAAAAATCAAATTCAGTGCTCTCATAGGGATGTGATGGCCAAGAAAAGAAATAAATGATTACATTATTTTGTAATTATGCAAATTACAATTATGCAAATCATTGTAATTTGTTGGTTGGTTTGTATAATTTGTTAGTTTTGAAAATACTCTGTGCAAGCCTAGGTTACTTGCTGGAAAGTATGACTTACAAACACACTTGACTCTGGAATTATGGTCATAAGTCATTGTGGTTAAGTGATCACTTCACTGAATGCTGTCTCTCCCCATTGTGGTAATTAAGTAGACCAAGAGGGCCTCAGGGTGGGAAATGCTCCAGGACACTTGACGCAGACCCACACAGCAACACTACCCAGCTCAAACCTGGCCTTTTGAAAATCTTGCCCTTCTGAGAGATTGCACGAATGGTCCCCACCTTCAGAATGGTGTGAGGCAACCTCTGTACATTTTAGCAGCGAGGTACTGTTTCAGAAAGATGATCTTCAGAAACCGCCTTTCCAAAAGAGAATCAACGGATGTGGCATGCAACCTTCCTATACAGACACCATCTCATGACAGTCCAGAAGTGGGCATCACTTTAGAAGTGCCTACAATTCTCAGATTGTGAGAACTTCAGCAACTTCCAAAATAGTGCACGCTTCTAGTATGGCACAAGGCGATTCCTGTACAGAAAAGCCATGTAAGCGCATCAGCTGATTCTTTTTTTGGAAAGGTGATTTTTGGAAGAGATAAGTGGACCAAGGCAGGACGGGGCAGGGAGGAGTCCCAAGGCCTGTAGGTACTCACCTAAGCGGGAAGTAGAGCCAAGGGACCTAGGGGAGCAGGTTGGGGGGAAGATGAACAAGTGGAGGCAGTTGAAGCATTTCTACGGTTGGTCATAAGTGCCTAAATTGTGATCATGTAACTGCAGGGCTGCTACTTGGATAAAGATTGCAGTTTCCTTTGTTCAGCACCACTGTCATTTCAAATGGTCAAGAACAACCTGTAAGATAATTCCCCCTTTCCTTCCTGATACATTCATTTGCATATCCATTGCCTCTCATGTCTGCATATAATTGTTCTCGCCTAGCTTAAAATGGTTTTTGTTTTACTTGAAGATAAATTTAAAAGGTTATGACTTTTATACTTTCCACATTGCCCTTGGTACCTGGAAGCAATCTTCTCTTGAAAGAATTTAATAGAAAAGGTGTGATAAACTGTAGGTCAGTTTTCTGAACCTAATGTTCAGTGCTGTGCTTTACTTACAAGAAGGAAAGTCTATCATGGAGGAAGCCAAGTTTGTCTTCTGCCTGACAGTAGTCTTGTTAGAGAAGCAGGGCCTTAATGACAAACCTCCTAACCATGGAAAAATATTGAAGCTCTTCCTCAGTGGCGGGCTGCTTTTTAGAATGTTCTCTAACTGAGTAAATGTCAGCAGAGAGTTAGCTTTCACGGTGACATTTATTATGTTTGAAACAAAGAGCATTTCAGATGCCAACTCATTTATAGATAAAACGTAAGTACTTATTTTGTTAAAACAAGATGCAAAGCAAAGAGATGTATATTGGAAACAGCGCTATTTTATTTATTAAATAAATTTTATTAAAAGTTTCAAAGAGAACGTAAAAGCTACAAAATGCAAAGAAAGGAAAAAGACAAAATAAAAATGCATTGAGAAAGAATCAAAAGAAATAGAACGAAGAAGCTTCTGAGTTCCTCTGCAGCAAATATAAGCATGATTACAAAATTACATCTTATTCCATGATTACAAAAAGGGCTCACCTTTTTCTGTTCATTTCTTTTCTAATCATTAAAACCACAAGTCGTAAGTACGTTTTCCTCCATTTCATGGCACCATTATAAAAGGCAGAGGTCACCAACCTTTCGGACCTCAGGGACCACTAAATTCATAATTTTAAATCCTGTGGACCACAATTATGATCTGCCTAATGACCGGCTGGGCGGGGCTAGGTGGTCATGTGACTGGGTGGGCGTGGCCAACTCGATGTCACTCATATCAAGGGGCATCTTGCCAGCCTCTACTCGCTCGTCCCCAACCCTTGCCTGCCCTCCCGGGCTCCTCAGGGCCCCAACAGGAAGCAGTTGTTGGAGTTAAGCAGCCACCATGAGAAAGAGCTGGCAAAACAGCTCAGTTCAAATTGGATCTGACCGAGAAGGAGGCTCAGCAGAAGCACCTCACTGAGGACTATGAGCATAGGCTTTCCAAGCAGAGGGAAGACCTGCAGGAGTGCAAGGCCAGGTGCCGGCGCCTGGAAGCTCAGCAGGCTGAGATGGTCAGCCAGTTCCAGGCCATGATGCAGTCCCACTGGAACAAGGCCCTCTTTGCCACTAGTGTCACTTCCCTCCAGCCTTCGCCCAAAGCCCTGCACCAGGAGGCTGAAGCAGACCCCAAGTCAGAATTTCTGTACCCCTCTGACCCTCACAAAAAGACCCCAAAGGGAGAGGCTCTCAGCAGCAACCCAAACATTCATTGCAAGTATCTGGCCCAGGGGCCGTAGTTTGAGGACCCCTGATTTAGTGCAATATAAAAAATGCAAATAATTTTTCTCCGGACCACCAAAATTTTCTCGTGGACCACAAGTGGTACACATACCACCAGTTGGTGAGCACTGATATAAGGGATTTCTAGTTAGCCATAAATGTAGACATTGATTTTCTCTGAGCAAGGAAGTCAGTTTATCCATCTTTGGATAATTTCCATCATCTTCACCATTCTTCTACTGTGGGTCGTTTCAAACCCTTTCGTGCTTTAGCGTACAATAGTCTTTTTATACAATTGTCATGTATAGAAACAACGTTGTATGACTTTTTTCTAATTGCCTGTCCATTCGTCCCAAAGAGAAGTTTCACTTGCACTTTAATCTATAAAATCTTCTGAACTAATGTGTACAGATGTATCCATTTTGTTTCATTTCTTCTTTTTTTTCTTCTTTTCTTGCTTTTTACATATTCACCAAGCATGATAAAATGTTCCTCCAGCAAAGATTCCAAACATGTTTATACAATTTCTCTGGTGATAAATATATCAGCAATGCATCATTTTATAAAAGCTCTTTTTAAGGCTAGAATATAGTGTAAATTTCAGTCCTTTCAACCACATTGGCCCATTTATGTATTGTAACCAAATTTTAAATCATATATTCTTTCACCTGTTCTTCTTCTGTCCAGTATTTCAGCAACAGTTTACACATTTTAGCAATGACATGTTCATCATTAGTACACAATTCTGTTTTGGACTCAACCTTGTTCAAAATCATAAGACCTTTGATTTTTATAACACTTTAACCCTTCTTGTTAATTATGCATATGAAAACCATAGAACATTTATTAGTTAGATTTTTACCCCAACTTTTGTGTGCACTGTTCCCCATTCAGTAGCAGAGCTCTTGACAAATTAATTTTGGTAGTGTAAGCATGCATTGGTGTTTCTGTTGTGGTAGAAATATTCCTCTCTCTTCTTTGCAAGCATGCCTCACGTGTTTTTGGAAATGGCATCATAGTGACTGAAGAGCTTGAGGGGGATAGAGATATTTGTGCCTTCTCCTTTACTAAAAAAAAAGGAGAAGGAGGGGGAAGAGGAAGAAGAAGAAGAAGAGGAAGAAGGAAGAGGAGAGAGAGGAAAGGGAAGGGAAAGAAGAGGAGGAAGAGGGAGAAGGAGGAGGGAGAGGCTGAAGGGGAAGAGGAGGAGGAAGAGGGAGGGGTAGGGGGAAGAGGAGGAAGGGGAAAGGGAAGAAGAGGAGGAAGAGGAAAGAGGAGGAAGAGGAGGAGGGAGAGGGGGAGGAGAAG
This sequence comes from Natrix helvetica, assembly GCF_964273705.1. Taxonomy (NCBI): domain Eukaryota; kingdom Metazoa; phylum Chordata; class Lepidosauria; order Squamata; family Natricidae; genus Natrix; species Natrix helvetica. The sequence goes on along the minus strand of NC_138552.1, from coordinate 135,644,195 downwards.
GGAAAGAGGAGGAGGACGAAGATGAAGGGGGAGGGGAAGAGGAGCAGAGGTGGTATTCAGCAGGTTCTGACCAGTTCTGGACAACCAGTAGTGGAAATTTTGAGTAGTTCAGAGAACCGGTAAATACCACCTCTGACTGGCCCCGCCCCCATCTATTCTCTGCCTCCCGAGTCCCAGCTGATTGGGAGGGAATGGGGATTTTGCCGTATCCTTCCCCTGCCACGCCCACCAAGCCACACCCACAGAATCAGTAGTAAAATATTTTGAATCCCACCACTGAGGAGGAGAAGGGGAAGAGGAGGGGGAGGAGGAAGAAGAAGAAGAAGGGAAGAAGGAGAAGGAGAATGGGAAGGAAAAGCCCTAAGCATGGCCTAAAGCATTCTTTTCTGCAAAGGGGGCATCTGGTTTTCTCTCTCCTGATTCAGTTCAACTTCTCGTAAAGAAATAAAAGCTCAGACTCTAGTAGGAAAGAATCTTTCCAATGATGTGCTGGAAATCTGCTACATTAAGAAGAAAACAGAAGTGCCTCTTCTACCTTTAGTGCAGGGGTGTCCAAACTTGGGAACTTTAAGACTTGTGGACTTCAACTCCCAGAATTCCCCAGCCAGCTGGCTGGGGAATTCTGGGAGTTGAAGTCCACAAGTCTTAAAGTTCCCAAGTTTGGACACCCCTGCTTTAGTGCATTATCTCAGTTTCTTTCTATTGTTTTTGAGATGATAAGATTTCCTTTTTGGGCAAAAGGTTTCCAGGAAAGCATAAATTCTCAAATGTTTTTATGAATTTTTGATGAAAAGCTTAAGAAAAACCTGCATAACTCATAAAGTAAGTGAAGAAGGCTCAGCTCTTCTCCGGCCCTGTAAACTGTGACAGAGACCTATTTTCAGTGAATTGAGGATAAACATACAGATAGTCCTTGACTTATAACCACTCATTTAATGATTGTTCAAAGTTATGATGTTCTTGTAAAGAGTGCTCTACTGCCAGTAAGACACTTCTGGCTATTGTAAAATGTCACATACTGTACCCCTATGTCATATGGCCACATTTTGGGCAGTAGGTAACCAACTGCATTGATGAGTGGCTGCAATGTTCTGCGGCCACATGATCATGATTTGCAAGGTTTTTTTCCCCCGTTTCTTGCAAAAAAAAATAATTGTCCTTTTATTTTACTGCAACAGAGGAAGTTGGAAGTCAACACTTTTTATTTCTTTTTCCCAACCTTTCCTCACTTCTCTACCCTCCCTTCCCCCCCCCCCCACTGCTGTCCTATTTACTTTTGTATTTTGCATCTTGTCTTATCTATATAAATATAAATAAAAATGTAAGGTTTGTTTGTTCAAAATCTCAAATCTCCGAAAATTCTTCACCGATTGCTTTGAAATTTCAACACAACGTTGCATTCGAATACGCACATGTTTTTATATACGTATATTATATAGATGTCACACCTGGGACAGGTAAAAAGATGCTTTTTTTGTAAAAACACGCTTTTTTGAAAACCAGCACCATCTGCTGGATGTAAAAGCAACACACGCTATACCAAATATTTCACGATTCCATTTCAATGTTTCCCATTGCATTGTTATATTGATTTTTTCATACATTTCCATTAATTTTCATTTTGATTTAATTATTCCATGTGACATTGTGTTGGAATTCAGCTGTGTTATTTACCATGTTTTTCCTTTGTTTTTCAGTTCGTGTTTTTGCTTTTTTAATGTTTTGCAATTTTATATTTTTTTTTGTGTTATAACTTTCTTTCTTTTTCAATGCAATCGTTCTTTCCTTGGGAACTCTGCACAGACGCAGAGAAGGCTTCGTATAGAGCATTTGGGGGATGTGCGTCTGCGCTGAGATCCCAATGAAAGAACGATTGCTAGGAAAAGGGGGGTTGGAGAAATCTTCTTAGATGCGCCAGGAGGAATTGGTAAAACGTTCCTAATTACATTGATTCTGGCAGCAATTCGATCCCAAAATGACATAACCTTAGCTCTTGCATCGTCGGGAATAGCTGCAACATTGCTACCAGGTGGAAGAACTGCTCATTCCACTTTGAAATTGCCATTGAACATGCAATTCATTGAAACTCCCACGTGCAACATTTCCAAAGCATCCGGCATGGGAACAGTAGTGCAGAAATGCAAACTTACTGTTTGGGATGAATGCACAATGGCGCACAAAAAATCGCTCAAGGCTCTTGATCGATCATTGCAAGATTTGCGAGGAAACATCAGACCATTTGGGAACGCATTAATATTGCTTGCAGGAAATTTCAGACAAACATTACCTGTAATTCCTCGATTGACACCAGCGGATGAAATAAATGCTTGCCTGAAATACTCTACTTTGTGGTGACACGTAAAGACATTAAAATTAACTACAAATATGCGTGTCCAGCTGCAAAACGATCAATCAGCTGAGATATTCTCACATCAATTGCTGGAAATTGGGAATGGAAAAGTGCCTGTTGATCTGACCTCAGGACGAATTTCATTGCCTCATAACTTCTGCAATTTAGTGACATCAAAAGAAGAATTGGTTGAAAAAGTATTTCCCCATATTCAAACCAATTATAAGAATCACGATTGGCTGAGTAAATGAGCTATTCTTGTGGCCAAAAACAAAGACGTCTACGTACTTAACAATATTATTCAGTCTAACATTCAAAGTGAGGCAGTCACATACAAGTCCGTCGACACTGTTGTGGAAGCAGATGAAGCGGTTCATTATCCAACAGAATTTCTGAATTCACTCGATCTGCCAGGGATGCCACCGCACGTACTGCAATTGAAAATCAGCGTGCCAATTATCATGCTGTGAAGTATCAACCAGCCAAAGCTTTGCAATGGCACACGGCTTGCAGTAAAAAAATTAATGACCAACGTCGTAGAAGCAACAATCTTGACAGGACCTTTCAAAGGTGAAGATGTCCTCATTCCTCACATTCCTATGATTCCAAATATGCCATTTCAATTTAAGAGATTGCAATTCCCAATTCGATTGGCGTTTGCAATCACCATCAATAAAGCTCAGGGCCAATCTTTAGAATTGTGCGGTTTAGATCTAGACACGGATTGTTTCTCACATGGACAATTATATGTTGCATGTTCTAGAGTCGGCAAACCAGACAATCTCTATATCTGCACACACAATGGAACAACAAAAAATGTTGTATACCCACAAGCATTGTGAAATTAAACATATTAGAAACTTGCGCTTTCTCTTTTCTTTCTTTTCCATTTAACCAGACTGGGCCACAGCAACGCGTGGCAGGGTACAGCTAGTAATTTAATAAAAATTTTAACGTTAAAGAGATCTGGACTTCAACTCCCAAGAATTCCCCAGCCGACAATAATCTAACGTTACTTCAGACAGTCTTGCTGAAATTTATATACAGGCTTGTAAACTCTCTTTTATGTGCTTGAATTTCTAAATATCTATTAAACTAAAAAATGGAAAAAGCCACTGCATTAAAAAGAACCCATGCAGTAATCATTTATTTCCCATACTGCTCATAACCAATCATCAGTTATCTAGCTATCCAACAAACAATAGCTTCCCTATTCCCATCAAATAACGTGGCTAGAAAAGAAGCTTTTGTAAATATGGGCTATAAGTGCTGCGATAAAAAGGAAAGGTAGGGAGTAGAGAATTATCTCTGCCCTGTAAACAAGAGCATTTTTTTTTTGAAGAAAATGTCTGCCTGACAGCTGGTTCTAACAAAGTCTTGGTCTCCAGTTGTCAAGATCTGCACGAAGCAAATAGAGCTGTTGCATAAATTGTAAATAAATATTGTGTAATTAAACAATCAGCAGTTCAGTAATGACTAACAATAAATCCTTAGAATTTAAATACATTAAATGTCTTCTTGGTATGTTTGTCTCTTCTTTTGCTGTCCAGTGTTGGTTTCCTAAATTGACGATGCCTCCAAATTTTAACTGGTTCGAAGTGCTTGTATTTCTAGTTTTCTATATTGCTAGCCAAGGTAACTTACAATACTTGATTCATATCATAAGCAAGGAACAAGTTGGAGTGAAAATAAGCAATCATTTATCTCTTCTAGAAATGCAGGAACTGGAAAGCAGAGGAAGCATTTCATTGAGAACATTTCTGTGAAATGCATGATCCAAAACATACAAATGCTGTCCTCCTTTTCGGCTTCCACACGTTGTTGACAAAATGTGCAGTGCAATTATTTGAAATGCTGCATCTTATCGTCGAAGGGTACTTCTCCAACACGTTATTTTCCATCGTATTCTTGTGACATGGTCAACGATGAAAAGAAATTCTGGTAGATGTAAGCATGCCACGAGAGGAGGACCTTAGGATAGGGAAGACTACTTTTGTGGTGGTTTTAAAAAAGAAAGAAAACTGGACTATATTTCTGATTTAGTTAACAAAGCAGAACTCAGTTTTTATATCATGCCATACCTAGAAATTTTCTTAAATGGGATGGAAATCATTCTGCTGGTAACGGAGGAAAAGGTTTACAGGAGCTTTGCAGTTGATGGAAGGTTGTTTCTCATAAAGCTTGTCAACTTGCTTTTTAAAAAAAGTTGGAATAATAAATATAAAGAAAAAAAGTCTACATTGCATAGTAACGGTTGAATATCATAAAATAATGAAACATAAATAAAATATAAACAAAAAAAAAAATGAGAAAACTTTCTAGTGACACATTTTCGTCTTCCCTTCTGCACATTTCTCTAGCTGCTGACCATAACTTAAGTATTTATACTTAACATTAAATATAATTCCTGGTATCCATTTAAATCCTTAATCGATTATTTTAGGTGTCATAACTTTCTTCCTAAAATTGGCCTGTGACTGTAATAAAAATTGATTGATTGATTCAGGGTTGGTATTCACTTACTTTTCCTACTGATTCACAAATGTGTGTGTGTGCGTACATGTGTACATGCTGTCTTTGCTCGCATGCGCTCCGTCCACGTATGCACTCAGCCTTCCGTGCACGTGCTTCGATTGTGCACTGGCTTGTATGCACGCACATGACTTGAAATGTGCTTAAATAGGACAGCATATAGACAGGGCAGGTGGGTGGGCCCATTCGCGATTTCTACTACCAATTCAGGCAAACTGGTCCGAATCAGCTGAACACCACTTCTGGATTGATTCTTCCTAAAAATGATATGCCAAATTGTGATGTTTTTCACTTGCATTTTCTAGAGTTAAACTAAGTAAGAATATTTGTGTTCTCCTAGGTGCTGCTTGGAGTGTCCAAGCATGGTTTAACTTCAGCTTGCTGCCCAAGGACTGAGTTCAAATTTTGTGTAGACACGCCTCCTGCTCCCTTTAGAGGCTCAGTTTAAAAAACTCAGTCGCCCTAAAAGGACATATCTTGGGGAGTTCCAGTCCTTGTGCAGCAAGTTGAACTCTCCAATTCAGTGCAGTGTAGCCTTTGTTATTTTTCTACATAGTTTAGTTAGGTTTCTTTAGCTCTTGATTGTTTCCTCTTAATTGTCAGAAGTGTGGATTGCCTAGTTTGAATTCTGACGCGAGGAACAGGCTGTCTGGAGCGTGGCTGGCTTCCGCTCTGCCGCGATTGCAGCTACACCATGGGAGGGCTCATTAGCAGCTGCTGATGAGCCTTGGGGGCAGGTAGACAACTAGGAACCCCGTAAAACACTGTCGGAGGACTTCTTGATAGCTGGAGGCTCTCCTGAGCTTTTTGAAAGCTTCTCTGGTGCCGCTCCAGGCGCAAGGTGGCCATTTTGGACAGGAAAAAAGTTCGTGCGCTTTATTCTGTGCCGTTTCAAGCCGCTGCCGCCTGTTCCTTTGCAGATCGCCGCCGGGAGGGGCTCTAATTATCTGGCCTTGCTCCAGGTCTCCAGACAGGCCTACCCGTCCCCAGGACTTACAACTGGGCAGCTGCAGGGATTTTGGCTATTGCTTGGCCATCCCCTGATATTCAATCTAGCGTGGATCTGCGAGCGCCTTGAGCACATTCTGACCGGCGCCATTTTGTCCTGCCTTGTCTTCATCTCTTGGGACATTGACTGTTTCTGAGGACATTTAGCTCCCATTTTCTTAGTCACCTGGGACATTGACTGTTTTCTGTGGCCATTCAGTTCCCATCTTCTGTCCTGAAGCCTTGTTTCTTCTGCTCAACAAGCCAGTTCTGCCTCAGTGTCTGATACCATGGCTAACACCACGGAGGCCGATTCCAACTCCCAGGCGGGACCGACCACCAATAAGTGCAGCTGGCTCAACCCTGCTACTAAGGGTGAGGGGACTGGGTGCCCATCCAAGGGGAAGCAGCCCAAGCCCAAGAAGGTGTCCAGGGCTGCAGAGAAGATGGCTGAGAGACACCAAAGGGCCCTTGAAAAGCAATTCCAAAGAGCTCAATTGGCCCAGAGACCTGTAAGGGATCCCTCTCCACCCATGGAGGAGATTGCAGACCCTTCCCTTCCCTCTCCCCAGTGGGTAGGTCCCCATCCCTGGCAGGGGAAGACGACTTTGGGTTTTTGCCCAATCCTCCTAGGGCATCTCTTGGGTCTCCCTGCCCTTCTCTGGCTGAGGAGTCCATTAATGAGGCCTGCTCCATTATGGAGGAGGAATCTTTGCCTCCATCTGGGGCTGGCCCAAACCTGCCTAGGAATCAAGAGCCTCAGCTGTCCAGGGAAATGCAGGAAGTAGTCGCCCGTGCGATTTCCCATGGGATTGCAGATGGCATCCAGCAGTTAGGCATCAAATTGCCCATTCAGACCAATAATCTGAGCAGGGCCCACGCTGCTGGTCCTACAAATCCACCGACCAGAGCCGCCTCCCCGGTTGCTTTGGGGGTGAGCGAGGTGTCCGAGTCAGAGGAAGGGGAGCAGAACGCTCCTGATCTTTCAGAGGATGGAAATCCTCTCCTTTATAGGCCCACCTTCTCAGGTTTATTCAAGCCCTCTATGTTTAGAGCTATCCTTACCAAAACCAGGGCTTCAGCCTCCCAAATGGGACTACCAGCTCAGGCAGACAAGCCCTCTAGAGTCCTCGCCTCCAATGTCACCTCGCACCGTCTGCTGTGGCTTCGCCACTGGCAGGCGGACATGAAGGCAAAGTGGAAGCTCGCCTCCACTCCCTTTAAAGGAGGAAAGTTTTTTGGGGAGACCTTGGATTTGGTCCTCATTGAATCCAAGGGTAAACGTAAGATCCTGCCAGCAGTCATCAAAAAACCAGACTGCAAGGGTCAGTCCTTTTTCCGTAGGCAGCCCTTTCGGAATGCAGACCCCCCCAGTCTCCTCTGGGGGATTCAATCGGTCATACTCCCACTCTCAGGATCAGGCACAAGGTAGGTCATCTTTCCGAGACAAGAATAGGCAACAGGGTAACCACAGGTCTTTCCGAGGGGGGTATTCCAACCGTTCCTTTCAGAAGTCGAAGTGACCATCAATGGTCACCTCCCATTGGCGGACATCTCCAACTTTATGCCACTCAGTGGGAGGAGACTATGACGGCTGCTTGGATTCTGAATACGGTCCGTCATGGCTCTACTCTGGACTTCCTCTCAATCCCTCCATGGACCTTTGTCCGTTGGCCCATTCCCAAGTGTGTCCACAAGCGCCAGCTAATGCAGAGATTCCATGAAAAAAACCCAAACAAGCCTGGGGGGAGGACGCAGCCTTGAACCCCATACTGGTACTCAAATTGTTTTTGTTTGCACAGATTGCATTTGAAAAGTGAGGGGAGCCGGATGTCAACTCTCTGTGTTGACATTCCATGAAGAGCGGCAGCGGAGTCGGATCTCAGATTATAGTAGCTGGGTTGAAATGAATGAAGCTATTGGATAACATGATTTATGACAGGCTGAAGGGAGGACAGAAACACAGGCAAAGTTCAAAAGCAGATAAAGAAAGCAAAAATGATGGCTGCGAATAAGAAATGCCTAATGAAGAATGGCTAATGAAGCTTTCAATAAATCACTGTTTTTTGTATTACAATATTGGGTCGCTTATTGTGAAGCAGGCATCGTTAGGGTACTTTACAGATAGGACATTTGCTGGAGATAGCGGCCATCAAGAAGGTCCCCAGGGGTCAGGAGGGCAAGGGATTCTACTTGATCCTCTTCCTCGTCCCAAAGTCCTCAGGGAAGGTAAGGGCAATATTGGACCTCAAGAAACTCAACATCCATCTAGCGTAAAAGCGCTTCAAGATGCAGTCACTTCAAACCATACTGGGTTGCATCAGGCAGGACTACCTCCTTACTTCCATCGACTTGAAGGAGGCGTACCTGCATGTTCCCATCCATCCAGTGCATCGCAAGTTCCTCAGGTTCCAGTTTGCCAACCAGCACTATCAATACAGGGCCCTTCCCTTCGGCCTCTTGTTGGCCCCAAGGACATTTACCAAGCTCCTGGCCGCCATCGCAGCACATCTCTGATCTCTCCCTGTGCGCCTCGAATGCTACCTGGATGACATTCTCATTCACTTGTCGTCCAGGGGGCAGGCCCAGAGAGATCTCAACATAACCATCTGCGTTCTCCAGTGCCACGGGTTCTCCGTCAATCTCGACAAGAGCCACCTGTCTCCAACATCCAGAATCCAGCATCTCGGCACGGTGATCGACTCCAGGAGCTGCAAGGTTTTTCTCACACAGGAGCGAGTGGAGAGCATCAGATCTCTGGTGAGATGCATCCGAGCGACCAGGTCAGCATCCATTGTTTCTCTCTCCCAGTTGCTGGGAAAACTAATCTCATGCATCACAGTGGTTCCTTGGGTGCGTCTGCATGTGCGGGAACTCCAATTGTTCCTCCTACCGATCCACAGATGCAAAGCCAGCAACTCCAGGAGAATGGTTTGCCTCCCTCCAAAGGTGCTTTGGTCCCTCAAGTGGTGGCATGGTGCTCATGAGTAAACTGCAGATTAGAGGCAGCTGGTGCAGGCACTACACCTGAAATGCAGGCAGCCTTTGACAGAGACGGTGCTGACTCTATTCTGCGGCGCTGGGGACTCTGCTGGTTTTTGGGTCTGCTGCTCGCCTTATCCTGGCCAAAGCCAAGATACAGCAAGTTCCCGGGAATTCCGGGACCTGCTGTCATGGTTGGGACGGGGGCACTGCCTGCCACTGCTGCTACTCCTACCGATGCCATTGCCCTCTCCTCCTGCCACCCTCTTCTTCCACCGCCACCCTCTCCAGCATATGAAGCTTGCCGGGCTGGCCCTGTCCTCACTGCAATGCTTACCTGTGCGTAGGCAGGAGGAGGCAGTGGATGTATGTGGTGAAGGTGAGGCAGGGTGAGTGTCCGAGTGGGCGGACCAGTTCTGGGGCGTGGCCAGCCAGCAGTCACTACCGGTTCGGCAACCCAAGTTGACATATCACTACCGGTTCAGCCGAACCAGTCCAAACCCACCTATGAATATAGGTAAAGTTTCACATCAATTTATTGGAAAGTTGGAGGGCTCATCTGTATCTTAGTGATAGCTTTTAAAATAATTATTTCCTTCTAGCAGTGATACACTTTTCCTAGTAGATAAGAATCAGCAATCGCACACAACTCTAAACAAAAAAAGAATCAAGTACAGATAGTCCTCAACTTACAGTTCGTTTAGTGACCATTCAAGGTTACAACGGCACTGAAAAAAGTGATTTATGACAGTTTTTCACACTTACAACTATTGCAGCATGGTCACATGATCAAAATTCAGATGCTTGGAAACCGGTTCATATTTATGACAGTTGCAGTGTCCGAGGGTCATGTGATCCCCTTTGACGAACATCTGATAAGCAAAGTTAATGGGGAAGCCCGATTCACATAACAACCATGTTATTAACTTAATGATTGCAATGATTTGCTCAACAACAGTGGCAAAAAAGCCGTTAAACGGGGCATAACTCGCTTAACAAATGTTTCACTTAGCAACATAAATTTTGGGTTCAATTGTGCTCGTAAATCGAGGATTACTTAGGTAATCATTGCAACCATCCCTGCTTTTTAGCTGGCCCTCTGTTTTTTTTTTTTTTTTTTTTTTGCTTCTTTTCACATTATTTGCCCAGTAAAGCTGAATACAGTAGAAATACTAGTGGGTGGCTGAATAAGTTGTTTCTGCCCAAGACTGTTTACTGTATCCAAAAAGCAATGTGGGAGGCAATTGGCAAATACAGGTGGCTACTACCTCTTTAGTAGCAGCTAATTAGTTTATTGTAACCTAAACTTTGCAGCAAGCAAAATTGTAAGTTAAATCTTCCAGATTTTATTTGGCCTTAGGTAAGGAATAGCCCAGAATTTTGCAGTGATTTTGTTTTGTACTTTCCTTGTCAACATGTTATACAGTTGTTCTTCCTCTGGGTAGTCATTCTTAGAGGCATCTAATATCCTGAGTTTTTAAAAATTTGATGACTTAGAGTGCTATGATAAGGGAAGCTGCGGTCTTTGGGTTAACTACTACAAAAAAGCCAGATGCCACAGGAAGGCGCTTTACTGGCCAGCTAAGTATAGCCTCATCTCTTCTAGTTCAAATACAGTAATCAGAAATTCATACCAAAAGCATTTTAGCACTACTGAGGAGTGATAGTTCATACATAAATCAGCCTTGTCTGGATCGAATCATTTCCCTCACTGGCAATTTGTAATCTGGGGAAACAGAAATAGCAACTTTCCTTAAATTGCATAACCCTGCAGGCTGGATGCAATGCCCTTTTCTATCCAGATGGGCCAGCTGCACATTTGTGTGGCAACATTCCTGCCTAGATAGCATATTTCACTTTCCTCTAGAGAATGCAGATGTTAATTAGCATTACTCAACGAGGCTGCTCTGATGTTAAAATGGAATATTAAAATCTCTGTCCTTGATATTGGGATTTCACTATTTAATTCTACTACATTAAAAGATACATTAAAGGCAGTTAACAATAAATAGGCAGACAATTTTTGTTGTTGTCTGCGGTTGGAATATGCTAATACTAGCAGCATTTTTCCTGTGCACTGCTTGGAGAGTCCAAGCGTGGGTTAACTTAGTCTGGTTGCCCTAGGACTGAGGAATCTTTTTCCTTGGCCACGCCTCCTGGTGCTCCTTAACGCCAGATTTTTTTCCTCAGTCTGGCCCGTTTAGGGACTGTTTTATGAGCTCCAGCTTCTAATTTTAATTCAGGCTTGGACTCTCCGCCTTTTACCTAGTATTTTTCTTTTTCCTTGTTCCTGTTGTTTTTTCTCTCTAGCTTGGGCATTTTTTTAATCTATAATTCTCAGCTTTTTAGTTGTTATTTTCCCTCTGGCTTTTTCGGCTCGTCGTCTTTGCAGCGAGACTCAGAGATAGGAATGGATGTTGGGAGTGTTCCACTCGCCGTGCCGTTTAAGGACGGCAACGGAGATCTGCCTGGATGGTTTGAAATTGTGGTAGGGCAGCAGGGCTCTTGGCGGCTGCCAGGAATGGACAGTTGCATTAATCTCTCTTACAGAGATGTGCTGCTGGCCGCAGAGAGGTGTGCGGCTGTTTTAAAAGCTGCAGCCGCCATTTTCTCCTTTACCCATGCACCGGAGCGGTGGCCATTTTGGAGGGTCCTGTTTTGCGCCCTTTTCAATGGACAGTCTGCCGCTCGTCCACGCTCCTGCAGATAGCCGCCGAGTGGCCAGCTGACCCTTTTCGAGTCTCCGGCAGGGTCACTGCCACTCACATCAGCACCTTCGGACGGCGCTGGTGTCTTGGCTGCCTGGCAGTCATATACCGGCACAGAGAGGGCTGTAGTTTTGGTTCCCCTTGGCTCTCTCTGCTTTATCTGCGAGGCTTTGCAGTGTGGCCTGCGTTCCCTTCAACAGACCCCCTCATTCTTCTTCAGTGGCTGACTTCTATTTGGACTCCTTTCATTGAACCCCAGTCTTTGGTTATTGGGTGACTGCCTCAGACATTGACTCTGAACTATACCCTTATTAGCCTTTACATTGACTGCCTTGAACCAGAATCTGCACTGTCATCTGTTCCTGATCCAGCCACCTGAGTCTCCATCGTCCTGCCATTCATTTTTGCCGGTTCCAGATGGCTGAGGAGCATAATACTGCAGCCATGGAGCAGCCGGGACCATCTCCTTCCTTTGATGGTAGAGCAGGGTCCTCCCAAGCCCCTAGCCAGGGAAACACCTCAGGCAAGGGCAAGAAGGCAAGGAAGGGCAGGATGGCTAGTCAAGGTAGTCATCCCTACCAGGCATTGTCCGTAGCCACGGACAGGGATGCTGAACAGCGGCAGTGGGCCCTCGAGAAACAATTCGAGAAGGCCCAATGCCAGGTGGCAAGGAAGGCCCCGCAGCCCACTACACAGGTTGAGCCGGCCCTTCCCCCATCTTCCATGCGGGATCCCCTGTCTTTTATTGATGAGGAGGTAGAGTCACAGGATTTATCCCCGGATATATCCTTGGAAGATCTAGGTTCCCCTACTCCTTCTTCTGTCTCCAAGTTAGGGCCTGGAAACATAGCTTCCATCCCTGGGGAGATTACAGGCTCATCCCTCACCCACCAGGGGTGGGCCTGGGACCACTGCGGCTCAGGACCCCAAAATATCCACCCACATGCAAGCGGTTATCGCCCGTGCTATATCCCAGGGCATAGCCAAGGGGCTTCAGAAGAGGGATCAGTTGCCGGCACCCACTGGGTCCAGACAGGAGGCGCCCGCCACCAACCGCGGGTTTGCCATCCTTCTCTGGAATCTTTTGCGCTCAGTGAAGTTTCCGTCTTGGAGGACCTGGAGCAGGAAGAGCAGGAACTTTCAGAGGACGAGGACCTTCCCCCGCATGCCCCTGCCTTCTCCGGCCTCTTTAAGCCTAGTTTATTTAAGTCCATCATGCATAAAGCCAAGAACATTACCCAGTTGGGTACCAAGCCCTAAGCCGGTCAGGGACCTTCTGATTCGACCTCTGCTAACTCTAAAGACAGCATGTTTAAGGTGCAGGCTCCCCCACAGGAGCTTGTTCCGGTCCCTAGTCTCTTCATGGATATCATCCAGCGCAGTGGGTCCAGCCTGGCTCCCTAGCCGCACCCAGTGGTGAGGACAAAAAGCTTTATTCGGTAGAATCAGCTCTAGAGGACGTATTGGTCCTACCTTCTGTAGATGCTCCAATAGTGGCCCTCACCTCAAATTCTGTCCTCCCTGCAGGCTTAATGGAAGGCCTCAAGGTGGAGGACAAGAAAGCAGAGAAGGCCTGCCATAAAACCCATCTGGTGGCAGCCTAGGCCATTAAGGCGTCTTCCTCCGCATCTTTCCTCAATAGAGCTTCCATCATTTGGTTACATGAGCTACAGTCTAAACTTCTGGCGGGAGATATTCGTCTACGTTAGGATGTAACCAAAATCATTGTGGTGGCGCAGTACTCAGCTGATGCCTCCCTTAACACTGTGAAATTTGCCTCTAGGGCGCTAGCCTCCAATGTGACATCTCGCCGGTTCATTTAGCTTTGTCACTGGCAGGCAGACCAGAAGGCCAAGTGGAAGCTCGCTTCTGCTCCTTTTAAGGGGACTAAATTGTTTGGAGAGGACTTAGACCCCTTCTTAATTGAATCCAAAGATAAACAAAAGATACTTCCTACACTGACCAAGAAGCAGGATCGCAAATCCACTCCCTATTTCAGGAGGCAGTCCTTTCATACAAATGACTCCTCATTCAACTCCTCCTTGACCAACAGACCTGCTAATCAGTCATCAGACAGGTCCCAGGACAGACAGTCCTTTCAGGACAGGGGCAGGCAGCAGTTCAACTTCCGCTGATCCAACCGCAGTGGGGCCTCCCACAGGCCCATCTGCAAATCCAAGTGACCACCCAGGAGTTGCAGTGGTTCCTCCTACCTCATCAGAGAAGCAGAAGCAACTCCTCATGAAGGTTCGTCTTCCACTGACCGTGAAGAGGTCCCTCAGGTGGTGGCTATCAGCAGCACTACTAAAAGAACCTGCGAGAGTAGTCATCACGACGGACACCAGACTTGCGGGCTGGGGTGCTCACATGGAGCATTGCGTAACTCAGGGCAAGTGGTCTCCAGCTGAGACGGCTTGCAACATCAATTGGCTAGAGCTTCGGGAAGCGAGACTCATCCTGCGTAATTTTCAACTGGACATTCTACATCAACACGTTCTATTAATGACGGACAATGTGACCACCAAAACAGACATAAATCACAGGGTGGCACGAGGTCCAGGAAACTCATGATGAAGGCAGAGGCCCTGGGCAGGAGGGCAGAATGTCACGTCGAATCCATCTGATCTGAACACATCTCAGGGGTGGACAACACCCAGGTGGACTGGTTGAGCAGGACCACCATAGACAATGCAGAGTGGAGATTGCACCCGGTCCTGTTCCGCCAGTTGTCCCACAGATTTGGCACTCCAGTGATCGACCTCTTTGCCACCCACGAGAACACGCAGCTACCATGATTCTTCTTCTGCTTCCACCCACCTCTGCCACAAGTGATCCACAAAATCATCGCGGAGAAGGTGGAGGTGTTGCTGGTAGCACCTCACTGGCCCCAGAGGTCCTGGTACGCCAACCTCGTCAGCCTCTCGGTGTCCAGCCCATGGCGAATCCCTTAGGGCCAGGTCTCCCTCAGCCAGGGGGCCATTGTCCATCCAGATCCAGTTGGCTGTCTGGCACTTGAGGGGGACCTCGTGAGGAAGGACAGCCTGTCAGAAGAGATAATACATACCACCCAGGCATCCAGGCAACCTTCTACAACCAGAATTTATGATTCCACGTGGAACACCTTCGCCAAGTGGTGCGACAACTTCCAGCTTGATCCGGTCACCGCACCTGTTCCCTGTATATTGGACTTTCTACAGGAGGGCCTCAATAGGGGGCTTGCCTCCAACACCCTTCGACGCCAGGTTGCTGTGTTGTCCACAGTTTGATCTGGGGCTTCGCCTCAGCCCCTCAGTAGAATACCAAAGGTTTCGTGCTTCCTCAAGGGTGCCTCCAATCTGCGCCCTCTGGTGGTCCACCGGTATCTGACCTGGCAGTTATCGGTGGTCCTACAGGCTCTCACCTCAGCTCCCTTCGAGCCTCTTTTCATGACTTCCCTCCGACACCTCACTCTTAAGACAATCTTTCTTATTGCTATAACATCTGCAAGGAGAATATCAGAACTGATGGCTCTATCTGTCCATGAGGACCTCTGTATCATATATCTGGTCAGAGTTGTACTTCGCCTGGACCTTGCCTTCATCCCAAAAATTAACACCTGGTTCCATAGGGCGTAAGAGGTAATTTTACCAAACTTTTGCCCACACCCCAGACACCTGAAGGAACGTGTCTAGCACACTCTGGATGTCAGACAGGCCCTGCGGAGATACATCAAAAGGACAGCAGATTTCTGCAGCTCCGAGGCCCTTTTCATGTCATTTCAGCCAGGGTCCATGGGACAAAAGGTAATATCCCCCATTATCGGCAGATGGCTAAGAGTGTGTATTGCGGCTACGTATGAACACCAATCCAAGACAGCACCTCGACATATCACTGCTCATTCTACCAGGAGCACCGCCACCAAGCTGCCTGGGCAACCCAGGCTACCATAGACAAAATCTGCAGGGCAGCTACGTGGTCATCCCCTTCGCCCTTTGTCAGAAACTATAAAATGGACATGTTTGACTCAGCTGAGGCATCGTTCGGCAGGCGGGTTCTCCAGGGGGTTGTTTCCATGACCGAATCCCAGGACAGATCTTCTTGCCCTAGTGACATATAACTTGGGTATGTCCCACGCTTGGACTCGCTAAGCAGTGCACAGGAAAATGAACATTGGCTTACTTGAAGGGTCCTTTTCTGTGCACTGCGGGAGAGTCCAAACCTGCCCTGGGTCTTCGGGTCCAGGGATTTGGGATCACGTCAATTCAGACTTCCTGTTAGTGCATCATCACACCTTCAACCTTCACTAGTTCCAGAATTGGTCAAAAATCTGGCATTAAGGAGCACCAGGAGGTGTGGCCAAGGAAAAAGATTCCTCAGTCCTAGGGCAACCAAACTAATTTAACCCACGCTTGGACTCTCCCGCAGTGCACAGAAAAGGTCCCTTCAGGTAAGCCAAAGGTCAATCTCTCAGCTTGTTGATGCTACAGGTCTGTGACAATTTCCTACAGATGGATTCAGAGGTGGTATTCAGCAGGTTCTGACCAGTTCTGGAGAACCGGTAGTGGAAATTTTGAGTAGTTTGGAGAACCGGTAAATACTACGTCTGACTGGCCCCACCTCCATCTATTCTTTGCCTTCTGAGTCCCAGCTGATCGGGAGGGAATGAGGATTTTGCAGTAACCTTTCCCTGGAGTGAGAAAGAAATGGAGATTTTACAGTATCCTTCCCCTGCCACGCTCACCAAGCCACACCCACCAAGCCATGTCACACCCACCAAGCCACATCCACAGAACTGGTAGCAAAATGTTTTGAATCCCACCACTGAATGGATTGTTCAAGTTTAAAAAAGAAATTACAATATTTTGTGATTGTGAGTGTCACCATTTTTTATTCATTATGTGGAGTTAGGAGTGAAAGGTACTTCATTGCTATATGTCTTTTTGTTTGTTTTTTTCTGTGTTGCCGCACACACACACACACACACACACACACACACACACACACCTGTGGTTTAGTGATTAATGATAATGATTTAGCGATTTATTAATGTTGCCCAGCAATTCTCTTCATCAAGACTCAAAACTGTCTCAATTAAGTCCAACCACGAGCAGGCCAAGATTAGTTCACAAAGCAATGGCCCAATGGTCCACAAAGCAATTGAAAGTTACTCAAACAAATACCTCTACCAAACAAACTTAAATCTGCGCACAGGAGAGCTCAGAAGGCAAGAAAATTTCAGAGTCTACCAGGCATGAATCAATTCTAAACATGGTGTCCATCCAGAGTGAAGCAAGAAACAAATGACCAAAAACACACAGTTAGAAAACAAACATGTTGTTCCCAGCTATGCCTCCCTCTGACTGCTGTGATAAATAGCCAGCTTTCCAGTGTAGCACATCAACATGAGCGGGACCTTCCCCTCTTGAGTAGTCTGGCTGACCTCTGTTGCTCCCGCCTTTTCTCTGCCCTACATGTTTTCAGATGAGGTGCAGAAGGCAGTTCCTCCTCCTCTTCGTTGGCCGTCTACCACTGCAAGCTTTCCCCAGCTGAAGCCTCCTCCAAATCTCTTCCGGCTGGCCATTCAGACCCATCAATCAACTCAGTTCCCGAGTGCCAGGAATGGGCTCATCCTCCTCTGAGCTGACATCTGAGGAATCTGGGGAGTTGTCCAAGGGAGACATCACAGTTTCAAGAAGCTTTTTAACTTATACTATAGATTGACTTGAGAAAAGTAATTTTGAGTTTCATGGTGAGAGAATGGAACTGTCGGTAAACAAGCACATGTAGTCACTGACTTGCAACAGTTCATTTTGAGACCATTCTAAATTACAATGGCACTGAGAAATGTGACTTTTGACCATTTTTCACAGTTATGACCTTTGCAGCATCCCCATGAGCACTTGATCAAAATTCAGATGCTCGGCAACTGGTTCGTATTTGTGATCATTGCTTTGCCCCAAAGTAATGTGATTACCTTTTGTGACCTTTTGACAAGCAATATCAATGGGGAATCCAGATTCACTTAACAACCGGATTACTAATATATCAAGTGTAGTGATTCACTTAACAACTGTGGCAAGGGAGGTTGTAAAATGGGGCAAGACTCATTTAACAGCAGAAATTTGGTGCTCAATTGTGGTCGTCAGTTCAGGACTACCCGTAATAATATAGTACATACAGTATGCATAGATGTAATACAATATGGATTATGGGGTATATTTCTGAGTTGATTGAAGTCACCCATGATTATTAACAATATCTAGTGTAGAATTTTATCTTTTACTTCATCAAGTTGCATATGTCTTGGATGAGAACCTTTTGCTATGTGTGACTGGAGCTGGGTAAGAGAACAATTGTTAAAGAGACAGCTCATTGTTAAGCCATGTTACAGCTTACCTAACAGTTACAGGAAGCTGCTTCTGAAGTGTGTGTCCATGAAAAATTTAATTTTGACCCAATGTCATGGCTGACTCTTTTGAAACAGTAGGATATGGGTCCAATTAAATAGCTGTAAGGAGGTAGAAAATTCATTTAATGATTCAATTTTCTATACTGCAAGCTGTCGGTGTCAATGTGGTATATTTATAAATAACTTGTTTTTTCAAATTGGTCTTTTAAATCTTTTGGTCGGTTGTCACTTGGCTTTATTTGGCAACTCTATCAATAGGTGTATAGATTTACAAATAGCCTAATTTAGATCTGTATATGGGTAATAGTGCTTCCAAAAGTGCAAAGAGCAAGTAACTAAAAACAGGGCTGGATTTTGTGATCCGAAGCTTCATACAGCTCAGGTTCCAATACTGAAGCCTTCAAAGCATCCACAGATTTTCCTGTGAAATTCACTGACAATGTGCCCACAGTTTTATTTTAAGCCGCCATAATGCTTAATACACTTATAGGCATGCTGCACATCCAAAATAAATGGAAGGAGGATAAATTCAACCAAATTCCTAGGTTTTTTTTTTTTAATATCATCATGCACAAACATCAGAGGCTGAAAAGAGCACTGCTGGATGGGGAAAAAATGCTTATCCATATTCTAGGATTTCTGTTTTCTTCTAAAGCAGAAAAAGGTGTTGAGACTACAATTGCCTTTATTGTATTGCAGTGGAATTCAGACCTCATGGGCAGTGGTGGGTTTCAATTTATTTTACTACCGGTTTGCTTGTGAGCACACGCACTTGTGGGCTTGTGCAGAAGCATCCGGGCAGAAGCATCTGCGCTGTGATAAATAGCCAGCTTTCCAGTGTAGCACATCAACATGAGCGGGACCTTCCCCTCTTGAGTAGTCTGGCTGACCTCTGTTGCTCCTGCCTTTTCTCTGCCCTACATGTTTTCAGATGAGGTGCAGAAGGCAGTTCCTCCTCCTCTTCGTTGGTCGTCTACCACTGCAAGCTTTCCCCAGCTAAAGCCTCCTCCAAATCTCTTCCGGCTGGCCGTTCAGAGCCCTACATGTTTTCAGATGAGGGGCAGAAGGCAATTCCTCCTCCTCTTCATTGGCCGTCTACCACTCCTGCCGCCGCTACTACCTGTTTGCCTGATCCGGGGCAAACCGGCAGAAACCCACTTCTGATCATAATTGTGAAGTGATATCTGTTTTTTTAATCTTTGCACTGGCACTGAGGCCAAAGAGCCCATTTTGTTCTGCAAAAGGCATCCGAGACAGAAATTTGGGAGAAAAAATAGGATGAAAATGATGGCTGCAAAAAAAGTAAGGATCTAAGCACTTCCTTGCTTGTTTCATTGTTTCAATTAAAGAAGATTTCATCCATGGAATCGAGAATGTGAATGCCTAATCTCTCCCCAACCATATGGTTGTAAATTGGCCTCTGGATCACTTTCTCTTCTAAACTAGATTACATTAGTTAATTGTGGTCCCTAAGATTTTTCATAATAATCTGGTTCTTCCAAATCTCTCAACTTTTGTTTTTCCTCGTAGATGCTTTGATCTGTGTTTTATAGGCCCTATGTACTGTACAAACAAGGGATGAGAGATTATTCTGCTTGAATGAAAAAGAAAGATACTTAAAGGAAGGAAAGAAATATGAGCCGCTGAAAACTTGAACTCGGTGCCAGAATATGAGAGCATTGCTTGAATAAGATTTGTCCTGAGATACTCCTATATACTGCTCAAAATTAGTTGGAAGTGTTACTTCGTTTAGATAATCCAGACAGCATCGTAATTATAGTACGTCAGAAAAATAATAAGTAATGCATGATTGAGTATCTAAGTAAGTGACAATATCCAATAATGAATAAATATTGTATAGTTTTAGGAATTATTATTTTAAAGAAGTCTCTTGTTTGCTTAACCGGGCTGGATAATCATCTCCAGTAAATGATGTAACTGGTTCATTTTCCTTAAAAATTTATAATGCACACTCTGTGATGTAAGCTAGCTGTTAACATTTAATTGTGAATAAACAAGTTCAATGAACTTTTTAAGTATAAATGGGAATTATTTTATGGGTATAAATAATGGAAACACATAAACATGCACTTGAGAATGCCCGCTATTTTTAAGTCGCTATGGATAACTTGCTGTTATAAAATATGTTTAATATATATAAAATGCTGGCTAACATTTAATGTATAGTACTGTTTTAGCAATTACTTCATTTTTCGGTAAAAAAATAATAATGTTGCATATGAAAATATTGCTTCTATAAAGTACATACATGAGCTTTTTAAAAGCCTGTAGTACAAATGTATGTGTTGTGAACAATCCAATCTAAATGGATTAGTCATCTGTGCCTCCTTGATTATTTGTTTATTGAGTCTAAAACAATAATGTGTTTAATTAGCCTTAGTTATTAAAAAGCATGTGTGCCTGAGTGCTCCCTTGTATTGCCCCCCCCCTTTTTGCTTTCCCACCAGTTCCTCTTCAGTTTTTACCTTTTTGTGACCTAATGAAGTTGCTCTATCAAGTTCTTGAAAGATTCTGTTTCTGAAATGCATAGAAACCGTAGAGCATCTTGTACTCACCTATCAGACACCTTAGTAGTTTTGTCAAGGCCTAACAACTATAGCGTCATTTGAGAAGACCCAGAGACAATTGCTTTTAAACTTAGTACTCTAAGATCAGTAAAGTGATGTGTTTGCAGCAAGTCAGAACTGGCTGCAACATTAGGTAACAGTCCAGAAACATTTTAGTGATAAATATATTGAAATGATTGAGGTAGAGTAGAGTAGAGTAGAGTAGAGTAGAGTAGAGTAGAGTAGAATAGAGTAGAATAGAATAGAATAGAATAGAATAGAATAGAATAGAATAGAATAGAATAGAATAGAATAACAGAGTTGGAAAGGACTTTGGAGGTCTTCTATTCCAACCTCTGCTCAATTAAGCAACCCTATACCATTTCAGACAAATGGTTGCCCAATCTCAACCAGAGAGCAGAATCTCTCAATCTCTCTCTCTCTCTCTCTCTCTCTCCCTCCCTCCCTCCCTCCCTCCACCCCCCTCCCTCACTGCCGCCCTCCTCAGAGTAAAATTATTGTTAGATACATGAACTTGGAAATAGAAGACTCTTGCCAAATGCCTAAAGGAAATCTTCTTCAGTCCAATTTGCTGCATTCTGAGCACCCATAATTTCAAGAAATGCAAAAAACCTGAATTTATTTTATTTATTTATTTAGAAAATGTGTATTGCCACCTATTCAAGGCAACTTACACGAATATAAAACATGATACATAAAAAATAAAATGAATGTTAGAATATGGGTTGGTATGGAGCTAGTTCTGGATGAGACTGAGCCAAAAGGATTAATCGAAAGGTTTCTTACTGTCAATTTTACTATCACCTTTTTGGGTTAGTCCTAGATACTTCCATGCTTCATTTATAGGAGGGGAACAGCATTTTTTTTTTCAAATTTCCGCATAAATTTTTGAAGGTTTTTGTCAATGCTAACTAAGGACTAATGTGATTTTGAAGACATTGTATAATTTTCACTACTGGAATTACCTACCACCAGATATAATGATAATTGGTTCATATAGGCTACCAATAATCATGTTGGCTCAGTGAAACTTTAGGAAATGTGAAACTGTGATATCTCGGGGGTGGGGGTGTTATATGAAAGTTTCCAATCCTAGCTTGGGCTTTGTAGATCAGCAACTTTTGGAATTTCAAAGCAGTGTTCAAAACAAGCAAAAAGCAACATTATTGATTACAAACATTTCCTCAGCGGCTGTTAGGTTGTAAAAACACGTTAAGGAGATGAATGTTGTGTTGTGTTTTGGTGCTGGTGGTTTTCTTATTGCAATTTCTATCCAAGCACTAGAAACGAGCTGCTCCAGATGTTAGCACTGAATGTTCTGTATTTGAAGGGACTGGTCTGTTCTTCTATGCCATTATATAGTAAAAATGGTTAACTACATAACGGAATATATTTCAGAAGTTAGACCAATAATATAAAGTGACTGAATCAGAGTATTTCATGGAGAATGAGCAAAAACAGGTCCCATAATAATTGGAAGCATTATGTCTGGCGGGTTTAAGTTCTTAAATGCATGAAAAAAGATTGGTTGGATGTTGTCCGACATTTGTAACCCATGTCTATATATCTAAAGTCTAAGGTGTTTATTATTTTTCAAAAGTCTGCCTTGATTTTGTGAATGCATTTAATTTATTTTGTGGATCCCTCTCTGCCACTCTATTTTAGAACTATTCAGTCCTGCCAGCATCCTGATTATTATATGGTGTTAGGAGAAATTCTAGATATTAATGCTCAGAAGCATTTTTTTATATCTTGACAAATAATATTAAAGCTTGTCTGATAAACTTGAGGAATCAGACTTTGCATGGAACTTAAAACTAAATCTATCTTATTTACTGAATAAAATACTAGCTTGGAATGAAAAGAGTATATTTCTTTGGTTGATACAATGCAGAAATGACAAATTTTTGATATAATCATGCTAAGAAAGTTTGGTCCATCAAAGACAAATTCTGGAATCTTGTAGAAACTCAGTTGGTATATTTCAGTGCTGTTTTAATGTTGAAATTATTGAGCAATATGATTGCTATTAATTCTCGTTCATACTCATTTCTTGTTCCTGGATAAACCCGGAAGGGTAGGTTTGTATGAATTCTGAATCTGGGATTAAGGTTTAATGCAGCCAGAAGTTGGATTACAGTGTGTGCATAATCTTTTCTGTCGTGGTGCTTGCCTTGTGGAATTTTCTCCCCCTGGAAGTGAGGTTATCTCTATCCCTAACAACATTCTGCAGGTCCCTCAAGATCTGGCTATGCTATCAAGCCTGGGGGTCTCAGAGGA
Source organism: Natrix helvetica (assembly GCF_964273705.1). Lineage (NCBI taxonomy): Eukaryota > Metazoa > Chordata > Lepidosauria > Squamata > Natricidae > Natrix > Natrix helvetica. Next base: position 135,621,380 of record NC_138552.1, on the reverse strand, counting down.
CTGGAGAGATTTTGTAATGGCACTCTTACTGCGGTTAACATTTCCCTCTCTTATATTCCTGTCTTTTAATAGTATTTATAATGATTGTTTTATATATATTTATTAGATTTTTTAAAATTAAGTGTTGCATGCTGCCTAGAGTCACTTTCCTAGACTTAGAATAACTATTGTCATTTTTGAATGTACAATAATCGACATAAATTAAAATTGAATTACGTTGCATAGAACTCTCAAAGGGTCTCCACCTTCTAATATAAACATGAACATGACAATATAAACAAATATATAAAAATATGCATGTACCCACATATATTATATGACACGGAGATGCAACGCAGTCTAGTTCAGATCTATACATGTACATGGTGAGAAAAACGAATCTTGCGAGTTTACTAGACGGATGGCATAGGGAACAAAGCTGTTACAGAATCTGGAAGTCCTGCTAGAAATACTTTGAAACCTCCTCCCCAATGGGAGCAACAGAAACCGACTGTGAAGTGGGTGTGTGGGGTCTCTAACAATGCTTTCTTGTGAGATGGGTGGCTATATAAATATGATTAATAAATAAAATTAAAAATACCCTGTTTCCCCGAAAATAAGCCCTCCCTGAAAATATTGCAACATAGAAGCAGCCACTTTCGCTGCCCCCTACACCTCAAAAATAATAAGACCTCCCCGAAAATATGGCCAACTGCTTATTTTGGGGGTCAAAAGAAAATAAGACCCTGTCTTATTTTGGGGAAAACATGGTAGTTATTTGAAAATAAATTATTTTTTGTGTGCAGTATCATATTTATCAATACATGGGCATTAGGGAAAACTAATCTGCCTTTTCCAGTAGAGTGGAGGGAGGGGTCACAGAAGGGTTAACACAGCCTGATTGGTCCATTTGACTGAGAGAAAACTTCTTAACCTTCTCCTTCTCCCGTTGGTTCCCAGTTTCCTCTCAGTCAAGGTCCAAGACTCAGGTTTGGTTCCTAGTAAGAGTGTTTTATTGGGTTCTATTAGTCAGTATTAGTGTTGTTGGTACTTTGAATTCGGATTTTTTTTTATTTCAAATTTTTTTTGTAGTGGGTCCGCCTTGCAGGGCTGTTGTTCGGCTGCCCTCAGAAGGCTGGGAAAGTCAGTGGGGGGGGCGCTTCCTCCCCCCTCCTCAGGGATTGCTCCGGACTGGTGCCTGGGGTCTCGGGTGTGCCGGGTGACCCTGCGTACCTTGAACTGCCTTTTAAACTTGTTTCCTGTAAGGCTCGCAGCGCGCTGGGGCTTTTCGGCGCGAAAGCGGCACATCGGCTTCTAATTCAAACCGCTAGCTTCCCGGGCCGGTTACAGCCTACGGCAGCAGCGCGGAGTCGTTTTTTTGGTTTTGGAGGGCTCCTCGTGGCTTAGGAGCCCAGCAGTGATCTGGAGTGGTTTTTTTGGAAAGGCGAGCTTGCAAGACAGCCGCTCGCAGGCATTAGCAATTTAAGGGTGAGGTAGGCGGCCATTTTTAGGCGCGCTTTTGAAAGCACCACCCAAAGAAGCCGGCGGCTATTTTGAGTCACGTGTTTGGGGCTTGCAACACGGAGAGGCTGAGAAAAACGTGGCAGTGTGGTTTGCAACTTTGCCGGAGGCCCGGAGCAGGCGATCCTCACCAGCTGAAGGGCCATTATTACCAAAAATTCGTTCTGGAGCACGTGAGTGGGGATGGCAGATAGAGCAGAGGCCCAGCAGGCCGCGCCGGCTCAGGCAGGCGAAGATCAGGCTGATCCCACTCCCCCAGTTAGGCCTCGGGTTTCTAGGCCTTCAGCTGAGGACAGGCCTTCAAGAGCCCTGCAGAGGGATGAGCTCAGGAGATCCAGGGCTATTGAGAAGGTCATTGAAAGAGCGGAGAAGAGACAGGCCAGGGATTCTAGGCCTAGATCCAGATCCCCACGCACGGTGGCTTCCTGCCCTCCCCCACCTGTAGCCAGGGGGTTCAGCCCTTCCTCTTCCTCTGTTTCTCCATGCAGATCTGATAGGAGTCAGGAGCGGGGGGCGCCTCGCTCTCCTTCTGCTTCCCTGGGGACTAGAGAGGCAGATAGGGGGGACCCATTGGAAGGTACCTCTGCAGGTCCCGTTAGGGGTAGGAGATCCAGCAGGGCCTATGTGGCACCAGACTATGATTCAGAAGGTGATGAGGAGGATCTAGAACACCTCCCTGAGAATCTCAAAAGACTTATTTCTGCAGCCATTTCTAGGGGCATTTCTCAAAGGGACAGGCCCTACCACCACAGTCGAGTTACTCCCTTTAGTAGGTCTAGATCTAGGGCTTCTTCTCCTTCCCTCATGAGTGAGGTCTCCTCTAGGGGAGAGGCACGGAGGGATGATTGGGGGTTCTCTGAGGAGGAGGATACGGCTCCTGAGCCGCCTCGTTCTTCCAACCTTTTCCTCCAGGCCATGTTCAAACCATTACTTAAGAAGGCTAGGAGGACCACCAAGGTGGGCACGGGGGACCCCACGGTCCCGCCGCCCACGGATCCAGACATGGTCATGTTCTCTGCGACGGCCACCAATAAGGAGGAGATTCCTGCTCCTCCTCTTTTCTTAGAGGTGGCTACTAGCCAATGGGCCCGTCCTTCTAACTTTTCCCCCCCAGGCAGCAACGACCGTCGCGCCTACAACATGGAAAAGTCCTTTGTGCAGGCTATTCAGCTTCCAGTTATAGATCAGCCCATAGCAGCTCTAGTCTCCTCTTCCCCAGTGGTCTCGGGGGACGCGGCAGACAAACTTAAGCCAGAGGACAAGAGGGCGGAGCTCACTTTACGTAAGAATTATAAGGCCTCAGCATGGGCGGTGCGGGCGGCGGCTGCCGCCTCGTACTTCAACCGCACAACGGTCATGTGGCTCCGCCAGCTTCAGGATCACATTCCGATCCAGGATGAGCGCGTACACCAGGATTTGGCTAAAATAATGGCAGCGTGTCAGTATTCGGCTGACGCGACCCTAGACGCAGTTAGATTTGGTTCGAGTGCTTTGGCCACCTCTGTGGCCTCCCGTCGGCTCCTGTGGCTCAGGAACTGGCAGATGGACTATAAAGCCAAGTGGGACCTGGTGGCTGCCCCCTTTGCAGGTCCAAATTTGTTCGGGGCCTCCTTAGACCCGATTTTGGTGGAGAACAAAGATAAAAAGAAGGTTATGCCTACATCCACCAAGAAGGCGGAGTCCCGTAGTCACCCCTATCGCAGACCCCAGTTCAAGTCCTATGACAGGGATCAGGATCAGCGTTACCAACCGTACAGGCAGGACAGGTCGTTCAATAGGCAGAACTTTCAGGAACGTTCTAGGTATCAGCCACAGTCCAAGCGGCCCTTTCGAGGGGGGGCGGCCGTCCCTTCCGCAGAGGGAAATGACTCGAACCCGAGTCATCCCATCGGAGGCCGCCTGGCACTGTATGCGGACGAGTGGGATCGGATCACGTCAGACGGTTGGGTCAGGGCGACCGTTCGCCACGGCCTAAGGTTAGAGTTCCTCTCCAAACCCCCAAGTTTTTTCAAAGTCTTTCCCCCGGCTCGGGATCCAGAGCGACGTCGTCTCATGGACCTCGCTGTCGCCCATCTTCTAGAAATCAGGGCTGTGGAGGTCGTTCCGGAGCCGGAGAGGGGTCTGGGCTACTACTCACACCTGTTCGTAGTCCCAAAATCCTCGGGGGGTTGGAGGGCAATCCTCAACCTGAAACGCCTGAAACGCTACCTAGTATACAGGCGGTTCAAGATGGCGTCCCTAAAATCAATCCTGCAGGGCACTTGGAAGGGGGATTACATGGCCTCAGTAGATTTGACGGAGGCCTATCTCCACGTCCCCATCCTTCAGTCTCACCGGCATTATCTCAGGTTCTCTCACCGGGGCAGGCATTACCAGTACCGGGCCCTCCCGTTTGGTCTGGACTCAGCTCCGCGGACGTTCACCAAGGTCCTGGCAGCACTGGCGGCTTACCTTCGTTCCATCCCGGTGAGACTTCAGTGCTACTTGGACGACGTCCTCATTCAGGCGGGGTCCCTCCCCAGAGCCACATCGGATCTTCGGCTGACGATCCGTTGGCTTCAGGCGTTGGGGTTTTCCATGAACTTTCCCAAGAGCCACCTGTCCCCATCCAGGCAGATCCTACACTTAGGGACAGTGATAGACTCCGAGTCAGGGAGGGTCCGCCTATCCCCAGACCGCTTGTCCAGCCTACGCCGGCTGGTCTCCTCCGTTCGAAAAAGAAGGTCTGTTTCCATCCTGACCTTGTCTCAACTCCTGGGGAAGATGGTCTCTTGTATAGGGATAGTGCCCTGGGCCCGGCTCCACCTGCGACCTCTCCAGTGGGCCTTGATCCCAGTCCAGAGAAGGATGATGAGCAACTCCTTGCGGCCAGTTCCTCTACCAGCGGAGGTGAGGCTCTCTCTTCGGTGGTGGATGTCCCCAGCGCTGCAACAAGGGGCTTGCTTTTGGGAGCCCGAGAGAGTCACCGTGACGACGGATGCCAGCCTCTTCGGCTGGGGGGCCGTGATGGACTCCGACATGACCCAGGGATGTTGGTCTGCCTCGGATCTCCGCCACAACATCAATTGGCTGGAGCTGAAAGCCGCACGACTTGCCCTTCGGACTTTTCGTCATCGCCTGCGGGGGCGCCATGTCCTCCTGCTCACGGACAATGTGGCAGCGAAGGCCCATGTCAATCGCCAGGGGGGCACCCACTCCCGTTCCCTCTGGCGGGAGGCGCAGTTGTTGGGCTTGTGGGCGGAGAGACACTTGGCATCGATAGTGGCGGAGCACATCTCAGGAGTGTCCAATCTTCAGGCGGATTGGCTGAGTCGCACAACCCTGGACGATGGCGAGTGGCAACTGGGCCCGGAGTTGTTTCGGAAGATATGCAGCAGATTCGGCACGCCCCGGGTGGATCTGTTCGCCTCCCCCGACAACGCTCAGCTGCCGCGGTTCTTTACCCGTTTCCAGTCTCCGTCGGCGGAAGGAGCGGATGCTCTCAGGAGCCGGTGGCCCCCGGGCCTTCTTTATGCCTTTCCTCCCCTTCCCCTCGTTCCCCGTACGATAGGGAAGATAGTCACAGAGAGGGCTCTCGTTATCCTGTTAGCCCTGTACTGGCCGAGGAGACCCTGGTTCGCGGACGTGGTCCAGCTGTCGGTAGCAGACCCCTGGAGGATTCTCCCGGGGGAGGTCGTTCTGAGTCAGGGGGCTTTGCATCACCCAGGGCCTCAGTGGCTTCATCTGACCGCCTGGCTCTTGAACGGGGGATCCTGAGGGGGAAGAGACTATCGTCGGGAGTTATAGCCACCTTAGAGGCGTCTAGGAGGCCGTCCACGGTTAGGATTTACAATGCCACGTGGAAGGCGTTTGCGAAGTGGTGTATTCCCTTGGGGTTGGATCCTTCTAGGGCTACCGTCCCGAACGTTTTGGAGTTCCTCCAGAGGGGGTTGGAGGATGGTTTGTCGCATAATATGCTCCGTCGACAAGTGGCGGCTTTGGCCACCATTCTGGGGGAGGAGGGTTCCCCCACCCTTTCCCGTTCTCCCCTGATTAAGCGTTTTCTGAAGGGGGCGGCTAACATCCGTCCGCCTCCGGTTCATAGATTCCCGACCTGGGATCTTACCCTGGTCCTCAGGGCTCTGACGGGCCCCCCGTTCGAACCGCTCAGGACAGTGCACATGCGTCTTCTCACTCTTAAAGTGGTGTTTTTAGTGGCCATTACATCGGCCAGGCGCATCTCAGAATTGGGGGCCCTTTCTTCTCGCAGTGATTTGTGTATTATCCACCAGGACAGGGTTGTCCTGCGTTTGGATTCTTCGTTTATTCCGAAGGTGAATTCTCACTTCCATAGGGCCCAGGAGGTTGTACTTCCTAATTTCTGTCCAAATCCTTCCAGGGATCAAGAGTTTGTGTGGCACAGGCTGGATGTCCGCCGCGCCGTCCGCATTTACCTGAAGCGGACAGAGGGCGTTAGGAAGACTGAGGCATTGTTCGTCTCTTTTCAGCCGGGCTCGTTAGGACGCAAGGTGTCTTCTTCCACTATTGGAAGATGGATTAGGTTGGCCATAGTTGAGGCCTACGGGGCCTCGGGGAAGGTTCCCCCGTCTGGGATCACTGCCTACTCCATCTGCAGTGCCGCTACCACTGCGGCCTGGGCTACCAGGGCACCCTTCGAGGATATTTGCAGAGCGGCCACATGGGCCTCCCCTACACCTTTTATTAGGCATTACCGTTTGGATGCCTATGCCTCTGCTGAAGCATCTTTTGGGCGGAGGGTCCTCCAGAGGGTGGTGGCCGATCCTTCACCTGGGACCCAGTCTGCCCTCCCGGGGACGTAGCTTGGGTATGTCCCTTCTGTGACCCCTCCCTCCACTCTACTGGAAAAAGAACGTTGGTCTTACCTGAACGTTTTTTTCGGTTGAGTGGAGGGAGGGGTCACATTCCCGCCCTAGTTAGACAGGGTCCGGGTGGCGTAGGATCGGGGGCCCCCGGGGGGGGGCTTGCCCTTGTCTGTGTTTGTTGTTACAGGTGCATACCACGACATCGCGGAAACTGGGAACCAACGGGAGAAGGCGAAGGTTAAGAAGTTTTCTCTCAGTCAAATGGACCAATCAGGCTGTGTTAACCCTTCTGTGACCCCTCCCTCCACTCAACCGAAAAAAACGTTCAGGTAAGACCAACGTTCTTTCTGAACTGTTTTCTCAGTTGAGTCTAAGACAACCCCTTCCATTTTAATGCAAATTCTTTGTGGGGGAAAAACAGTATTTACAGGTAAATACCGTAAACATAATTATAGGTTTGTATGTAACATAAATGTAGTCCTCCCATTTCATGAGGTATGGCTGATATTCTACAGTGTGGGTTGGCAGGAAATTACCCAAAGGTTTTACTGCTAGGCTATTTAAACTCAGTAAGCAATTTCTCCACTATACAAACCCAGTGGCGGATTAAGGCTCTCTGATGCCCTAAGCCAGGGGTGTCCAAACTTGAGAACTTTAAGACTTGTGGACTTCAATTCCCAGAATTCCCCAGCCAGCCAGGGAGTTGAAGTCCACAAGTCTTAAAGTTCTCAAGTTTGGACACCCCTGCCCTAAGCATTGACAAATCTTGGTGCCACCCTCCTTTGTACGTATTTTACAAATCTTTATTGGTTTTTTTTTCTTTCTCAACTTTGTGGTGCCCCCTTTGGGCCTGGTGCCCTAAGCACATGCTTAGTTGCTTAATGGTTAATACCCCACTGTACAAACCAATGACTAAAAGAGGTAAAATTATTTTATTACATTATTACTCATAGTCGTTGGCAGGAAGTAGAGTCTTCCAACCAGACTCTGGATGATTTGGGGGCAAGATTTTTTTTTTAAATATATAAATAGGCTGGAGAAAATAGAAGCAGCCATCTGAGATTGAATCCTCCAACTCAGAACAAATCTCCATTGAGAACAGTAACACTTGCCTTCTGGGAAAAAATGTTAAAGGGGACGCTGTATTGACAATCTAATTTAGGGCCAAGCAATTGGCAAAAACTAAATTATGTAGCATTCTGCTCATTAGAAGGGACATCGGACTAAAAATTGCAGTAAGTTGTCTGCAAGGCAACAGTTGTTGAAAATATCGTCCTAGTGCCTTACTCCCTGCAGCATCAAGAGAAAAGTGTATGTCTTGATTTCTCTTCCAATAAGGGAGTATGGTTGAAAGTAGGCAGTAGTTTCAAAACTTTAGTATTATAAGATGACTTCAGAAGACAATTTTCCCAAGGCCATTTAGAGCTGATGTAGTTGACCTAGTCCACTCTAGAAGCTATAGGCTACCTTTAAAAATACCTAGAGTTATGCCTCTATCGGCTTGACTACTTGACAGCCAATAGCTGGTAATCATCAGGAACAGAAAACCATCTTAAAGATTATTGCACTGCTGTAAATGACATATGGTTTTGAAAGGATATTAGAGGCATGGGTTTAACCATTTCTCAAAACTTACAAGTTTTGAAAACATTCTCTCTTTGCCAATATGATCCTGGTCACTTTAAATTAACAACAAAAGAAAGTGATCTGCAGTTATTTCTGGGATCACTAGTCAGTTAAAACTAATTTGGGAATGGATAACTCGTAGTCCATGCGGTTTGGCTTCTGACTTGAACTTTTACTCCCTTATTTTGCATTGAAGAACATTTTGAGAAGATGCACTGTATACTGAAATGTCTGAAGACTCAGGAAGCACATCATTAAATCGGTCCTTTATCTACTATTTGAGTAAGCTGCTTGGAAAGATGGATAGAGAAAAATGTGGGATGTAAAGGTATTTATTTCATTAATTACAGCAACATCCCTTCTAGTTTATAAGTAAGGATAGAATTCCTAATATAGCCTTACTCAATTTGCTGCCTTGTTATATGTTATAGCTTTTGAAGCGGCTCTTTATAATGTTACAGCTTTTGAAGTGGTTCTCTATATTAATGTTTTTTTGTAATTTTATCTGTTACCATAATTTTGTAGCCTATTATGAAAGTAAAAAAAAACAGTTTCAGGTGCTTCCAAGATGTATATATAAAATGGTCTGCAATGTTGACAAAGCACAAATGAAATCATTGGTACCATAACATTTAAATTTATTATAAGCCTGCTAAGGGCACAACAAGAGGGCTTAATACTGTAGGTCAGTGTGACTTCCAATATCATTCCAATATCATTCTTAGCTAAAGCTAAGCCTGCGATCTCTAAGCGGTAATAAAATGAGATGCATTTCATGTAAGATGTTTTCTGAGCTGTGTGGACATATGGTAATGTTATGAACTTTCAGAAAGATACTAGTTACATATGGTAACTAGTATCTTTTTGAAAGTTCATGGGTTAGGTTAAAAGGTTTTTCCATTTACCGTATTTTTCGCAATATAAGACGCACCTTCCCCCTCAAATGCGTCTTATACACTGAATACAGCATTTTTGGCCTCCTGAAACCCTGCCCCTTTGCAAAAACGGCCGTGCATAGTCTTTAGGAAGCTTCCAGAGTGCTCCTGGGAGCTGGGGAGGGCAAAAATGAATGAAAATGGGCTGATTTTGCTCCAGCCCCCAGGAGCACTCTATAAGCCTCCTAAAGGCTTTGCAGGCACTTTTTTGGATGAAAAACGGGCCCGTTTTCATGAAAAACAGGCCATTTTTGGGAGGTCTGCAGAGTGCCAAAACTTTTTTTGTATTTTTCTCTTCAAAATCTTGGGGCATCTTATACTCTGATGCATCATACTCTGAAAAATACAGTAGTCACTGCAGATGTCTGCACTGACTGATAGTGGTTTCAGGGGTTGGACACACACCCAAACTGAGATACTTTGTATGAAGTGATAATGGAGAGTTCTGTGAGAGAATTATGGGTTCTATCAGTCAAGTCTAGGATTCCCATACATGCCAAAAACAATTTGGCATTCCATGGCAGAACTTATTAAAATATGTAAACCATCCAATAACAGAAGCTATAATGCAACACATACTAAAAAGAATTATTAAACATACAGCTTAAAATGAGCAGGTACAAGGTGGCCATTCAAAAATGAAAACAATATGAATTAAAGTGCAATTAAAATACAATCAAATGCCGATTAAAAAGCCAGAGAAACATGGCACTGAAATGATGTAATGGGCTCCAGTCAAGTCTCACTGGAGAGGGCATTCCATAAAGGTTCAACCAGAAAAAAAGTTCTATGTAGAAAATCACCTCATCTATTTTGGTGAAGGGAACTCACCAGGAGGCCCTCAATGGATGACAACAGATGCATAATAAAGAAGGCATTTCTTCACATAGCCTGATGATCCTAAGATGTTTAGGTCTTTAAGGGTAAAAAAAAACGTGGCACTTTGAATCAGGTCTAGAAATGGAGCAGCAACCAGTGTTGATAGCAAAGAACTGGCATTGTACGTTCATATAGATCAACCTCATTGAATAATGTAGCTGCTTTATTCTGAAGTAACTGAAGTTTCTGAAACATTTTGAAAGGCAGGCCTATGTACAACACATTGCAATAATCCAGCTGGGAAGTCACCAGAGCTTGACTAATTATTACAAGGCTGCCCCTAACTGGTTAAGTTTGCAGTTAGGAAATCAAAGTTTGCAGAAAACACTTCTAAGGCTACTTAGGCCTCTAGTTACAGAGATAAATCTGGGAGCACTTGCCTTTAGGGCAAGTGCAGATCCCTTCAGGACAGGCAGAGGACTACTCAGCTGAGCAATGCATCACCCACAAGCCATATATCCATCTTGTCTAGACTGAGACTTTGGGTATAGGTCTTCATCAAGGTCATTATCCTGCCCAAGCCCTAGTTCAGAATGCCAACTGCCTAGCCAATATTAGGTTAAAATGGAAAAGGAAGAGCTGGGTGCCATCTACATACTGACAGATCCTTAGCTCTTGTTCCCAGATTCTTAGATTAGCTAAGTAAATAACACTCTTGTGAAGCTTCAGAATCTCACACAACATAGCCAGTCCTCTGAACAATCCCAAAATTTGAGCCAGTCTTAATAGGCCTTCATAACATCTTGTTAATTCAATAACAGCTTCTCTCCACATAGCCTGTCCTTTCATCCATGGGCAACTCCTGCTCTTGAATAGACTTGGTCAAACATTGGTAGAGAGAATCTCTAGTCCACATCCACTTTCAGTTGCCTATTCTTCTCAATAAAACCTATAATCCAGAAACCGTGGCTGTTGCTATCAGTGTCAAGGTTTTGAATGGTACTGTATTCCTCTTTTTTGTTAATTAACCAGGTGAACTGAACAATATTTTCTTCTTTTCTTTTCATGATCCTACTCCCTTGGGAGTAATTCGTTGGCAACTAAATAATATATATGTAGGTCTGAAGGGACCAGTGCAGAAGGCAAGAGCATAAAGCAGACAGTGGGAGTGTCTGTTCTTCCCCCAACAGCCTTATTTCGGACACAGCGTCTTTTCTTGCCCCTGTTCTTTTACTGGCACCACTCTTAGCTTTTCTCCTGAGCAGCAGGGAAGAGACAGTGGTGCCATTGAGACTTAACCTATTTTTTCACATAAGATGTTTAACCTTGAGTCACATGTGGCTTAAAATGGTGGACTGCTCATATTGAGCATAGCTCTGTATTTATATTCAGAATGGACCAGGCCAAATGCTGATCAAATCCAGCATTCTTTTCCTATAGTGGCCAAGCAGATGGCCACTGGCACAGGAGCACAACTGTGCATCCTCACTGATCCTCCCTAGGCATCTGATACTGGAAATAAGCCAAGTAATAACAGAGGCAAATGTAATTTAATTTAATTTAATGAGCACTTCTAGACCGCCCCCTCTCCCAAAAGGGACTCGGGGCGGTGTACAGTCCATATCAAAAACATCATACATAATAACAATTAAAAATTATTAGATGGATAAATACATAAATAAGAGGAGGATAAAATAGACAGAACTGTAATTGCTAAATAAATACTAAAAATCCCCTCAGCTTCCGTTTCTTCCACCTCTCGGGGTTCACAAACCCGTCATCAAGGCAGGCCCTTGTAAGAGCCAAGGGCCATACCTGCGAGAGAGGGGCCTCCCGCAGGTGGAGCAGGTCTAACCTTGAATAAGCTTAGGAGCTTAGGAAGGCGACCGCCATCGCCGGAAGCTCCTCCTCCTGATGTTAGAAAATTTCTTTCTAAGAAATAGAACACACTCTTTTTGGTTTTCTTCTTATTGCGTCCGCGGATAACCGCCCTGCAGCCCTGTTTAGGGTGACCCGCTCCCTTTTATCGCAGGGGGCGTGGGAGACACCCTTACAGGGTAGAGCAGAGGAGTTTGGGGAATATCTTCAGGACAAAATCGATCAGATCCGGAGCGGGTGGACCTCCGTCAGTGGACCAGACGAGCCGCCAACAGCGAGTCTTGAGAGACCATTCTGGGAGGAGTTTGACTCTGTTGCCCCCGAGGATTTGGACAGGTTGCGTGGGCGGCTGCGACCCACCACATGTTTAACGGACCCGTGCCCCTCCTGGCTGGTACTGGCAGCCTGGGAGGTGACACGAGGCTGGCTCCTGGGCCTGGTGAACGCCTCATTGGGTGAGGGATACTTACCAACCGCCTTGAAAGAGGCGGTGGTGAGACCCTTGCTCAAGAGACCTTCGCTCGACCCAATGGAGCTAGCTAATTATCGTCCAGTCTCCAACCTCCCCTTCTTGGCGAAGGTTGTTGAGAATGTGGTGGGGCAGCAATTTCCACGACACCTAGATGAATCCGACTATCTAGACCCACGCCAGTCCGGCTTCCGACCCGGGCACAGCACTGAGACAGCCTTGGTCGCGTTGGTTGATGATCTCTGGAGGGCCAGAGATAGGGGTTGTTCCTCTATCCTGGTCCTATTAGACCTCTCGGCGGCTTTTGATACCATCGACCATGGTATCCTATTGCGCCAGTTGGAGGGGATGGGAGTCGGAGGCACCGTTTTGCGGTGGTTCGGCTCCTACCTCTCCGACCGGAAGCAATGTGTGTTGACAGGGGGGCAGAGGTCGTCCCTGAGGCCACTCACTTGTGGGGTGCCACAGGGGTCGGTCCTCTCGCCTCTCCTGTTCAACGCATATGTGAAGCCGCTGGGTGAGATCATCCGTGGTTTTGGGGTTGAGTACCATCTCTACGCTGATGATACTCAGCTGTACATTTCAACCCCAAACCACCCCAACGAGGCTGTCGAAGTGATGTCCCGGTGTTTGGAAGCCGTCGGGGTCTGGATGGGGGACAACAGACTCAAACTCAACCCCTCCAAGACCGAGTGGCTGTGGGTACCGGCACCTCGGTTCAGCCAGCTGACTCCATCGCTGGCCATAGGGGGCGAACAACTGTCCCCCGTGGAGCGGGCGCGCAATTTGGGCGTCCTCTTCGATGCCTGGCTGTCAATGGAGGACCATGTGGCAGCCGTGGCAAGGGGGGCGTTCCACCAGATTCGCCTGGTGCGCCAATTGCGCCCCCTACTGGACCGGAGTGCCCTGCGCACGGTCACTCATGCGCTGGTGACGTCTCGCCTGGACTACTGCAATGCCCTCTACATGGGGCTTCCCTTGGGACGCATCCGGAGACTGCAGCTAGTTCAGAACGCAGCCGCGCGGGTTATTATGGGAAGTACACGTTACTCCCACATAACACCTCTCCTGCGCGAGCTGCACTGGCTACCTGTGGCCTTTCGGGTGCGTTTCAAGGTATTGATCACCATCTTTAAAGCGCTCCATGGCATAGGACCTAGTTATCTGCAGGATCGCATCCTACCACACACGTCCCTGCGACCTATCCGCTCACACAGGGAGGGGCTCCTCCTGGTGCCGTCTGCTAGGCAATGCCAGCGGGGGACACCTAGGAGTAGATCCTTCTCTGTGATGGGCCCAACCCTCTGGAATGACCTCCCCCCAGACATTTGAACTACCACCGACCTCCGTTCCTTCCGGCAAAAGTTAAAGACTCACCTATTTCAATCAGCTGGCCTGGCACTTTCTTAGTTTTACCTCCCGGGGATTTATTCTATTTTAATTGGGTTTGGGGTTTTAATTGTGATGTTTTTAGGATTAGAATATATTTATTTCTTAGTACAGCCTATCTCCCCCTCCAAATGTATCTTAAATGTATTTTATTATTATGACTGGTTTTATTTGTATTGACTGTACACCGCCCCGAGTCCCTTTCTGGGAGAGGGGCGGTCTAAAAATCTAAGAAATAATAATAATAATAATAATAATATTAATCTCATGCAGATTCAGTTTGTGTGTTTAGTGAAATATACATTTCTATTTTATTTCCAGTTCGTCTCACTTTCCTTAGAGAGCCTCTCTGAATCTTACCCATCAGTTGGTTTTTGGCCCTGTTTTGCAGGAAGCCTAACCCCCAATCAATCAATCAATCAATCAATAAATCAGAATAGAGCTGGAAGGGACCTTGGAGATCTTTTCGCCCAACCTCCTGCTCAAGCAGGAGGCCCTATACAATATCCTATACCTTATTCCCTATATCTATACCTAACCCTACTAAATTTTCACTGGAAACAGGACTAATATTAACTTCATTCTAGCTTTATCTGCTCAGTATGCTGTTCTGTGCATGAGAGTATATATACATGCCTGGCAGACTCTTCACCCACCAGTAATTTCAATATAGTTGACTTTGCTAGTGGAAAAATAAGAACAGAAAGAAATATAAACACTCTTTCCTGGCCCTAATCTCTTCTAAATGGTCTGGCCAAAGAACTCTGACCTGAGGAGCTTGTAGAAGTTCAAATCAAATGACAGTGAGGGAAACTTATGCTTCCACTACGGCGTTCTCAGTTTTTAATATTAATTAAAATTATTTATTATTAAATAAAATTATTATTACATTAAAATTAAAATATTAATTCTCATGAGCTACATTGAGCTACTTAAGATTAATATTAAATGTTAATAATAAGTAGCTCAGGGTAGCTCATGAGGATCAATATGTAATGAAAATAATGCCAGATTTTATCTGTGATATCTGCCTAGCTACTGGACATCTGACTCTCTTAAGATCCTATGCTTACCTGATTACTTAGAGATTCTGTGTATGCTGTGTATACACGATTTGTCAAGTTAGGTTCATTTTTTGCTGCCTGGAGGAAGACAAGTCATTGGTTAGTACACCCACCTCCTGCCTGGGAGACAAGATAAATTAATGTCTGAACAAATTATTTGCTCGTCGTTCATGATGGACAAAAGATCTTGTCAGTGCTTAATCTGTAGATTACTGCAAATGCATGGTTTGCACAAGAGAGATAAATGTATGTGCCCTATTTGGTATGTGAAGGATTTGTAATAGCTATTAAATGTCATATCCAGAGGTGGTATTCAGCAGGAGAGAAACCTTTACTTTTTTTAGGGCAATAAGTTTGAAAGGCCATAGACAAAAATCTTTCTTTATGAAGCTTGATTGCTATCATTGGGATGAGTTGTGTGTTGACTTAATGCTTTTAAATTGATTGATTGGTTCGTTGGTTGATTCAGGTTTCCAATATTGGGCCTGATTCATACACTCGGGTGTTATGGAGAAAAGTAGAATATTTAATTGATCAAGAGTCAACTGCTAGGTTCCTCTAATTAGCAGAAAACACATTGTGCTTTGTCTGCCTTCTTCAGGCATCCAGTGCCCTCTCGATTCACAGAAGATGTGCTCTTTCTGCATCACTTCTGACAATTTAAACATGTAAATGGAAATTTTAGTTAGCAGACATATTAATGTCTTACATGTTTTTCAGAATGAAACTATGGAGGTTTTTCTCTAGAGAGCCATAGGTAAATTAAATTGGCAATAGTTAAAGTAAAACGTCGCTTCCGTAATACTAGATTGCACCTTCTGATAAAGAATGATTTTTTATTCCTTTAGAGAAGAAATGATAGCTGGAAAGTTATTAAAAGTCATCGATCAACGGTGTAAAATGGCTGCCCCTAACAATGCCAATACACTATTTAGGAATAGGAAAGCTCAAATTGTTATCACCCATTCCAAGACTAAGGAATGTTTTATTACACGCACACACACACAAACGCACGCACGCACAAACATATACGTACACCAGTGGTGGGTTGCAGGCGGTACACCTTGGTACGGGCGTACCGGATCCTGCCCGGAGCACCGGGTACCGTTCCGGTATGGTGCTCCGGAGGGCCCACCCGCTCCTTACCTGTCCTTTAAAGCCTTTGCCGCTTCAACGAATGACGCGTACAGCGCCTGTGCGACACTCCAACGAGCAGCTGGAGTGTCGTGGAGGCTTGCGGAAGCATCGCTGGCAGCTACCGGTTGGAACGGGATCCGAAACCCACCACTGATGCACACCTATTGTTGTTGGTGTGTGTGTCTGTGTGTGTGTGTGTGTGTGTGTTTGTGCGCGCATGAGTGAGTGAAGAACCCATTATGTACTAAGATGTTTTTGTTTTAAGTTAACACTGATTCCTAGTAACTTGCTGGACAGGTCTCTGCAGTTTTCTTGGCAACATTTTGGAACTGCTTTGGCCCTGCCTTCTTTTTCCAAGGGCTGAGGGAGAATGACTGGCCCAAGGTCACCCAGCTGGCTTTGTGCCTCAGGGAGAACTAGAATTCAGTCTCCTGGTTACCAGTCCCGTCCCTTAACCTTTACACCAAATTGGCTCTCTAGTTGGTTGATTATCCTTGTTAATATGAAAATGTCTTAAAGTTTTATTTCCTGCAAAGCAACCTGATAGTTTTGATTATGATCCATATCTACCACCCCACCCACCCCAAATACACAGGTTATCATAAATGTGATGGCTGCATTGTCACTCCCAGGATTCCTAGGCTAAAATCTATGGCAACCTTCTCTATTTCCAAGAATGTTCACTCAATATTCATAGAGTTCTGATTTATGTAGAGGTTGACAACTTGGAAAAGGCTAGCCTATAAAATTGACTGCATTCAGTAATATGGTAACAAAGGAACGTGAATGTATGTAAAGCATTCCAAAATATCTAGTGTATCGATTATGATTTATTATTTAAAACTAATGTTATAGAAGTTAAATTTAAAGATAAATTTGGATTTATTAGCCGCTCCCTTTCCGGGCAGGACTCGGGGCGGCGTACACTAAGACATATATAAACATACATATATACAAAGACATACATGCACGGAGGAGGTAATAGATTAAAACATTTAGACAAATTAAAACCATTAACATGCCCCGTTTAATAAAAACCCAATATACAATAAAAATTTAAAATTTAAAAAAGACAGTCAGGAGGAATATGAAAAAATTACGGTTGAGCCAGGCCGGATAATTGAAAGAGGTGGGTCTTCAACTGTACACGGAAGGAGCGGAGATCGGAAATAATCCTGATGTCACGGGGGAGGTCATTCCACAGGGCTGGGCCCATCACAGAGAAGGCTCTGCTCCTGGATGTCGCCCCCCGACACTGTTTGGCGGACGGCACCCGGAGAAGTCCCTCTCTGTGTGAGCGAATTGGTCGTAGGGATGTGTGGGGCAGGATGCGATCCTGCATGTAACTAGGTCCTATGCCATGAAGCGCTTTAAAGATCATAATCAAAACCTTGAAACGCACTCGGTAGACCACAGGAAGCCAGTGCAGCTCGCGCAGGAGAGGTGTTACAGGGGAGTATCTAGACCTCCCCATAATCACCCGCGCGGCCGCGTTCTGGACCAACTGTAGTCTCCGAGTGCATCTCAAGGGAAGCCCCATGTAGAGAGCATTGCAGTAGTCCAGGCGAGACGTCACTAGCGCATGGGTGACTGTGCGTAGGGCATCCCGGTCCAATAAGGGGCGCAATTGGCGCATCAGGCGGACCTGATGGAACGCCCCCCTTGCCACGGCTGTTACATGGTCATCCATGGACAGCCGGGCATCTAGGAGGACGCCCAAATTGCGCACCTGTTCCATGGGGGCTAGTTGCACGCCCCCAATGGCCAGAGATGGAAGCACCTGGTTGAACCGGGGGGCCGGAAGCCACAGCCACTCCGTCTTGGAAGGGTTGAGTTTTAGTCGGTTGCCATCCATCCAGACCCGTACGGCCTCCAAACACCGGGACATCATTTCGACGGCCTCATTGGGGTGGTTCGGGGTGGAAATGTATAGCTGAGTATCATCAGCATACAGATGATATCCCACCCCAAAGCCACGGATGATCTCGCCCAGCGGTTTCATGTATGTGTTGAACAGGAGAGGCGAGAGCACCGATCCCTGTGGCACTCCACATGTGAGTGACCTCCGGGTCGAACTCTGCTCCCCTGCCAACACACGTTGCGTCCGGTCAGAGAGGTAGGAGCCAAACCACCGTAAAACGGTGCCCCTGACTCCCAACCCCTCTAGCCGGTGCAACAGGATACCATGGTCGATGGTATCGAACGCCGCCGAGAGATCTAATAGGACCAGGATAGAGGAACAACCCCTATCTCTGGCCCTCCAGAGATCATCAACCAATGCGACCAAGGCCGTCTCCGTGCTGTGCCCGGGTCGGAAGCCGGACTGGCGCGGGTCTAGATAATCATTTTCCTCCAGGTGACGTGGGAACTGCTGTACCACCACATTCTCTACAACCTTCGCTAAAAAAGGAAGGTTGGAGACAGGACGATAATTGGCTAGGTCCGTTGGGTCCAGGGAAGGCTTCTTGAGCAGGGGCCTCACCACCGCCTCTTTCAAGGCGGCCGGTAGAGACCCCTCACCCAACGAGGCGTTCACTAGGCCCAGGAGCCAGTCGCGCGTAACCTCCCAGGATGCCAGTACAAGCCAGGAGGGACACGGGTCCAATAAACATGTGGTGGGTCGCAGACGTCCACGCAACCTGTCCAAATCCTCGATGGCAACCGAGTCAAACTCCTCCCAAAGCGGTCCCTCAAGACTCGCCACGGGCGTCTCTACTGGACCACTGAAAGGGGCCCATCCCATCCGGATTTGAGCGACTTTGTCCTGTAGATATTTCCCAAACTCCTCTGCTCTGCCCTGTAAAGGGGCTTCCCGCGGTCTCTCAAACAAGAGGGAGCGAGTCACCTGAAACAGGGCAGCAGGGCGGTTATCTGCGGACGCAATAAGAGCGGCACAATATTGACGTTTGGCCGCTCTTAGTGCCACAAGGTACGTCCTCAAATAGGCTCGTGCCTGTGCTCGGTCAAATTCGGAACGGGAGGATCTCCAACGACTCTCTAGGCGTCTCTTGTGGCGTTTCATCACCCTTAGCTCCTCAGTAAACCAAGGGGCCAGGGTGGTTCGTCGCCGCAGGAGAGGCCGCAAAGGTGCCACCCGGTCTAGGGCCCCGGTAGTCGCACTATTCCATGCGTCCACCAGGTCCTCTACTCGAGGGCGGGTCAGATCCACAGGGGGTGGCCCAAGCTCCGTCTGGAACCTATCTGGTTCCATCAGGCGCTTGGGGCGGAACCATCTAATGCCTTCCGGTTCCGCCTCCTCGCGGTGGGGGGTAGCACCAGGGAAGTCAAGCCGGAGAAGTGAGTGATCCGACCATGACGGGAATAATGGCTAGATCCCCTATTCCCAGATCACTCGTCCACTGGCCGAGTTGAACTTTATTAGATGTCATTTAAATGACTATCAATTTGTTAAATGTTCTCAGTGTGAAATAAGTTATAGTTGCAAGAGTTTGTCATGTTTTTATTAAATCAGTCAACATTTTCTTTATTACTAAAGTAAATTCAAGATATATTCCCCCTGCCCCCCTTATGGCCTATTCACCTTGTGTGTAGACTACTGCAATGCATTCTTCATGGGGGTGTCCTTGAAGATTACTGATGAACTACAACAGGTCTATAATCGTGACAGACACAGTGATGGGCATTCCACAGTATACCAAGGTAATGCTGTGGCTTTGCAAGCTGTGCTGGTTGATAGATATAATTCAAGATGTGATCCAAAGTAATGATTACCACCCTTATAACCTTCATGGCATAGGGCCTGATGATCTGATGAACACCTTGCCTCTGATAATTTCTTCCCAGCCTGTACAATCCAACACAGAGAACATATTCCAGGTCATGTCAGTCACAATGTCACCGCACATGACCCAGGAAGCAGACCTTCTCTTGCATGGTACTTGCCACCTGGAATAGTATCACTCTAGAGATACATATAATCATCATTCTGACTATGTGAAAAAGTTGACAGGATCTGCACAGCATTCAAATGTCTTTTGGTTTGAAAGAGGGGTCAAAGAAGCCATCTATGTCAAATTTGAACAGCCCTCTCTCAACAGAGGGGGAGGGATACAACATCATCTACCTCCAGTCTACAACACAGTCCTTTCAACAGCTCCAAGAAGGCTCCACACTACATTTGCACTACATAGGTTACCTTGTGGTGGGATTAAATTTTTTTTTAATACTGGTTCTGTGGGCGTAGCTTGTTGGGCGTGGCTTGGCTTGGTGGGCATGACATGGCTTGGTGGGCATGGCTTGGTGGCATGGCAGAGGAAGAACACTGTAAAATCTCCATTCCCTCCCCACTCCAGGGGAAGGTTACTGCAAAATTTCCATTCCCTCCCAATCAGCTGGGACTCAGGTGGCAGAGAATAGATGGGGCGGGGCCAGCCAGAGGTGGTATTTACCAGTTCTCCGAACTACTCAAAATTTCCGCTAGCGGTTCTCCAGAACTGGTCAGAACCTGCTGAATACCACCGCTGTGGTGACCCTGATGACACAGATAAACCTCCAGGTAGCCTCAGTGATTCTCTAAAAGAATGCAAATGACCAGTTTTCTGCAAAGAGCATAACTCCTTCCATTTCTCACCATCCAGTCAGACCTGAAGAAGCTTCTTGGATGAGAAGTGAAATGTCTTTGAAGAAAAAGCAAAAGGTCCAGTTGCCTCTTGAAAAAAACACCATTGGGTCTAGAAAGAAATCTTGGTCATAATAGCTAATTTAATGAACTTGCCAACACAGTGCATGGCTAGTGTGGAAATGGCAAATTCCATGATTTCAATCAAGAGGAAGGTAATTAAAACTAAAACAAAAATAGCAATATGCTTCTAAACATCTGTACATCTGAGACTTCGGAGTATTGTGAACAGTTCTGATCAGCATTCCTATATACAGTATGTTGGATTACAACAGCTTCCCAGTTTAAGTTAGAGGGAAAATAAGTAAAGGGAACCATAGTAAACAAGTGTATATTGTTTAGTGTAATAGTTAAGGCACAGGATAGAAAAAAATTAACCTAATGCAGGGGTCCTCAAACATTTAAAATGGGGCCAATTCATGGTCCCTCAGACTGTTGGGGGACAGGACTAGCTGGGTGGGCATGGCTAGGTGGTCATGTGACTTGATGGACATGGCTAAGTCATGTGACTAATTTAGGTGGGTGTGGCCAATTTAACAATCCATTAAACAATGCACACAAATTAAACTTTGTTTTACTCCTGGGGGCGTTTTATTTGCTTTTGTTTGCATGTTGCTCTTTTGGTTGCCTTTTCTTTTTACTAGATCATTTTTTCAATTGTTTAGGAGTCTAGTGGTCCACTTCAGGAAACTCAGTTTTGCAGCAATTCTTCTCAGCCCCAAGGAGCTTACAATCGACAAGTCTCTGTCTCTTTCTCTGTCTGTCTCTCTCCCTCTTCCTGTCTCTCTCTTTCTCACTCTCTCTGTCTATCTCTCTTTCTTTCTCTATCTTCTGGAGGAGGAGGAGGAGGAGAAAAACACACCCATTTTGGCCTCCTGGGGCATCGACACACCCCATTTTTCACCTCCCCCACCTCCAGAACATCCCTGCCAACCAAAAACAGGTGAAAGCTCATATTTTTACCGCCTGGGTTATCTCTGTGCCCCATTTTTCACCTCCCCCACCTCCAGAATGTCTCTGCAAGCCAAAATTGGCTTTACCTTTCAGTTCCAGCCTGTGGGACTCGTGAAGGTAAGTCCAGCGCTTGGCTGAAGGGTGGGCGGGGCCAGATTAATGGCTTTGGCGGACCACATTCAGCCCTGGGGTTTAGTTTGAGGACCCATGGATATGTGGATAAAGTTCTATAAAGTTCATTTTAAACTTTCAGAGCTTTTATGGTGGTCTTATTCGATAAAAAGCTGTTTCGATTAAATGAATTATTGTTAATGACTTCAGTACAATTTTAGTGGCTATTTCAGAAATCAGGGTTAATAGTTGAAATAAAGTTACTTAGTGATTAAAATGCTAAATGATTTATTCATTGGAACCCTGTGGATACTTTTGATGAGTTAAATTTCCTATCTAGAGGGTTGAGTTAATCATGCTTTGAAAAAAATAAGACATTTGAATAAGAGCTTCATCTTACTTCACCCTAATTATGGCAGATTTTATATTTAAAGAGTACAGCATTGAAAGGGGTTGACTTTTCAGTTGTCATAACAGACCACACATTCTTATGAGCAAGTTGCTTTGAACAAAATATCTTCAACATTGAACTGTACAGGGAATTGACTTGATTTATGATAATGACTTGATGCATATTGAAGGTTTAATCAATCTGCCCAGACTATGCCTGTTTGCCTAAGATGACAGGATTTGACGTTGTAGTTTCCTCAATTGGCATTATTTGACACATGAACTCATTTTTTAAAAAAAGTTTTTTATTGAACACAGATTAAAACATTGGACAACAGTGTAACCGTCTTGGCAAAGTCTTTGCCATGCATGCTAAGATATAAAGTTATACATTATAACCCCATGCTTATTTACAATTGGTCTATTCAGTATTTGCAAATATAAAAATATCATATTTCCAACCATGTTGCTTTGTTTTTATCTTATACATTTTCACTGTTATAATTTCATACATAATTCTAATCTCCAGTCTATAAATCTTAGTCATTGCTTATTTTGGGTCTTTCCTTTTTTTTTGTTCCAACCATCGATAAAATTTATCCCAGATCTTATAATATTCTGATTCGTCTTTATTCTTCAATTCCCATGTCAATTTATCCATTTCAGCACAAGTCAAAATTTTCCTAATTACTTCCTCTTCTTGTGGAATTTCCCTGTTTTTGCAGTTTGGGGTAAAGACCATTCTTGCTGCTGTAATAATATGTATTGTTAAGTAGATTAGCCTCTTATTATGTTTATCGTTTATGATTCCCAAAAGAAATACATATGAACTCATGTTGTTTGTACATAGCTGGCACACATGTGTTTTCCCCACAACATGAAACAAAGGGATTGGCTATTATTTCCTATTGCAAACCTTTGGTGTGACTGCTGATACACATAGGAAATAGCGCTGTATTTTTTGAGATATCAAGAAGGATAAGGAGAACCAGCTAAACTGCCAGATTTGGGGAGAATGGAAGGATTGTCATCAAGATAGTTAAAATAGTCCACATGCTGGGTTGCCAACGCAGTATGCCAAATGGCTTATTTCCTGACTTGTATTCTGTACTTCACGGTCCAAAAAAACTAGTTCTCTGCATCTTGGAATGATTTTAGCAGCCTGCTCTGAATGGAGTAATTCTTTCATAATGAACATAATGAGCCTATTGTCAAATTTAATTTGTAAGTACAATTTGGTATAGTCTGAGGGATGTTTACTTGGCATAAAGAGCATTTGGTGAACCCATTTCTGTGGAGTAAAGAATATTATTTTATTCTACGGAGTAAAGAAGATTCTTTGACTCTATGGAGTAAAGAGGATTCTTGCACACAAAGTCCACAAGAAGGTATTAAGGGGAGGAGGGTACCTGACTATTTTTGTGTTGAATATGTTGAGATTCAAAAGGTGATTTGTGCCTGTGTGTGAGAGAGAGTGCGAGTGTGTGCATTTGTGTCTGTGTATGGACAAAAGGTGAACAATGAAAATATTTTTTTTCTTTTTTGAAATCTGACCAACTGATGTCCCTTGGCATTTACAAGGAACAGCTCTGTTTCCTGACCTAGACTCCAGTTAGAAGCTTATTCATCTCAGGAACAAAGCAGCAGTTTTTCAAAGGAATGCTATCATGTGTTTGTAAAAAAGCCTATGGTCAGGGAACTAATTTAAGAAATACGGTGAAGTACAGAAATGTATTTAGCTGCAAAAACACGAAGGGTGTGAAATGTCTTATAAAGAATGTATTGGAATGCATTACATCTTATATACCTGAGCTTCAGATTGCCTTATTTACATATGCTCACATTACCATTTGATTTCCTATGGCTTAATTATGAGTTGGGATGCATTGAATGGTGATATTAAGGTAACTCATTGGAGAAGAGCCTAGTGCTGGGAAAGATTGAGGGCAAAAGAAGAAGGGGATGACAGAGAATGAAGTGGCTGGATAGAGTTACCGAAGCAGTAGGCGTGAGCTTAAATGGACTCCAGAGGATGGTAGAGGACAGGAAGGCCTGGGGGAACCTTGTCCATGGGGTTGTGATGGGTCAGACACGACTTAATATCTTAACAACAACTATTAAGATATTAAGACATCTATTAATATGTCTTTCGTAATGGAAGGAAGCAAACTTCTGAAAGTGAGAGAGAGGGGGGGAGGGAGTGGGAGGGAGGGAGGGAGAGAGAGATTGATTCTGACAACAGAGATCCTTATTGTTCCAGCAGTGCTGCAGTTTCTATTACCAGATAGGATTGGCAATAGGCAAAACTGTGGATCATTAAAAAGAGAAGAAAACAAAAACACAGATTTTATTTTAATAAGGAAGTATTGGCACATAATGCAGAAAATTTTGAAATTTAGATTTGAAACAAAACCACAACTATTCTTATTACGTATATTGTCTCAAAACATTATCCAGAAACATAATTTAATGAGATATACACTTATAGCAGCAAAAATAAACTTTACTCAACGCTGGAAGACAAATGCAATCCAACAATATCTGTTTGAGAAAAACTTGGGGAATATGTAACAGTGGCAAAACTAACAGTATATGATACTTACACAATACAAATTTAACTAAATATAAGCAAGAGTGGTTCCCATAGATACAACACATTATGCAGCATGGTAAATATAACTACTTATAGTATATTTTTAAGGGACCTTGACTGCTTACAAATACCTCAAATCAACAAATATATAAAAAGGGAGAGTCAGAAATTTGTACAGTAATTTTTCTTTTTACTTTTTACATGTTTTAATTTTATTACATTTATTTTGTCTCTTATTATTTTTATCAGTGTAAAACACACACTAAGGAGCAATACACTGGAGATCTTAATATTAAGCAATTAGTTCAAAACTGAAACTATTACTGTAATTAATACTTTGATGTAAATTGCAGGGGGTTTTCTTTTATGTTATGCTTTAGATGAAGAATCAAACAGCTTTATGACTTTAATATTGATACTTTAAACAGCAGTTAAAATCTAAAAAAATTTCTTTTTTCTTTTTATCTTCAACACTTCAAGCTTTCTAAATAATAGAATGTTCACACTTTTAACCCATATTGCATAAATATCACTGCAT
Organism: Natrix helvetica; assembly: GCF_964273705.1. NCBI lineage: Eukaryota > Metazoa > Chordata > Lepidosauria > Squamata > Natricidae > Natrix > Natrix helvetica. Next base: position 135,596,515 of record NC_138552.1, on the reverse strand, counting down.
AGAAATCTGCATTGAAATGCTACAGTGTATCAAGATTTATAACACAACAGTAAAATTCCAAGTCTATGTTTTCAGTGCTTCAGTTGACTTTTCCCATCTCAATTGCCCATAGGTAAGATACTTCATTGAGCATTTTGTGCGTGTGGTATTTGCTGGTGTGTATTTCTGAATGAAATAAAATTATTATTCTGTTTTCAAAAATTAGACTCTGACATGCTAGGTAAGTAGGCAGGTATCTTAGATTTTTAAAGGGATATTATCGCACCTTTATTATTTTATAATTCCTTCCTCCTCCTATTTTCTCCACAACTGCTTGAGATGGGTTGGAATGAAAGAGAGTGCCTGGCTCAAACTTACACAGCTGGCTTTTCCTGCCTAAGATAGGGCTACAACTCACAGTCTCCTGGTTTCTAGGCTAGTGCCTTATGCACTAGACCAGAGCTGTCAAACTCCTGGCCCGCGGACTGGATGCATCAGGCGCGGACTGGATGCAACCACACCCATGCCTGGTTTAGCAAAGGGGGAAAAAGTTCCAATACATCATGTGACACCGCCTGATGACGTGAGTTTGATACCCCTGCACTAGATCAAACTGATTCTCCTCACTAGAAAAAAAAAATTACAGGTTATTGAATAATAGTTGGGAATAATAAATAGCTATATAATGAGCATGTTGTCTTATTGCATTCATAACATATTTCACTGAAATTTTAAATCTATTTCTATTTTTTTAAATTTTCCCTCATGTTAGCCTTGAGGAAAAATAAGATTCTTAAACTTATTTTTCCCTTACAAGCCAAATGTACGATGATTCCCCCCTCTCAACATCTTTTTAAAACTTGCTTATGAAAGAGTTGTCCTGATTTTTTATTCAAATAAGCAAGATGACAATAAAAATAGGAGGCTGTATTTTTATACATTTATATTATATATTCTTTTTACATTATTTATAGTAAACCACTACATTATTAAAACCTCTGATAAAAGGTTAGTGAAAGAGAAATGATAGCACCCATCGAATGTTGCATGAAAAGGGGGGGAAATTGTCAATCTTGTGTGCCAGTGGTAAGATAATAACATAGACAAAGTTTCTCTTTTCCAGTTTTGCAGGCAGGATATACTGGAGCCTGCATAGAAGTGCCAAAAAGGGCACATGTTCCTGCCATACTTGTTTTTAATGGCAGCAGAAGTGAATCTTTTACATTGGGCAAGTCATTAAGGGTGATTTTACTCCAGTCCCTTGGCCTCAACTTATGTAGGACAGCTTCCACATTGTGAGCACAAGAAGCATGTGATGTTTTACAAGTGCTGTTGAGTGACTTGGTACATAGAGTGCTACAGCATAGCATTTCTTCATTGCTATGACCACTGCAGTTCAGTTGACTTTGAATTTTATGTCTTTATTTAATCATGAGTCTTTTACAATTGTTACCTGTTCTCATTCACGGAGGTAATTTTGAATCTGCTTTTCTCTAGTGGGAAGGATGAGCATGGGTAAAGAAAAATGTTCTCCAATTCTTTCATTAATGATAGATAATTACAGATCATCTTCAATTTTAATAGGACACTCAGTCTCTGCAAGGATAGCCAACCTAAGAAGGTTGATTATTCAAACACAAGTAAGCCAATGGGTTAAACTTGATTGACTTCCACAAAGAAAATGACTGGAGTGATTAGGTTTTTATGGTGTTAGTGGTTAGTATGAACATAAATTCCAACAGTTTTGAACAGTGTAAAGTTTTAATAGAACAAACAAACAAATAAATAAATGGTCTTTATATGCTTATTCCTTATCTAGCCAGTTTGGTGTAGTGTTTAAGGCACCAGATGACAAACCAGGAAACTCTGCGTTTTAGTGCTGCTTAGGCATGAAAGTCAGCTGGGTCACTTTCTCTCAGCCCAACTCACTTCACACGGTTTTTGTTAGTCCCCAAAGAGGAGGAGGTAGGAGTATTAGATATGTTCGCCACCTTGAGTTATTTATAAAACTAATAAAGGCAAGAGTAAAAAAATATTTAAAAAGTCAATAAAGCAAAATACAGCATCTACCCTGTTTCCTTGAAAATAAGACCTCCCCAGATAATAAATTCAATTGGGTTTTTAAGCGCATGCGCTAAAATAAGCCCTCCCCCGAAAATAAGCCCTCCCCGAAAATATTGCAACACAGTAGCAGCCATGAGGTGACCGTGCTTGCTGCTTCCTGCACCTCAAAAACGATAAGACCTGCCCGAAAATAAGGCCAAGTGCTTATTTTTGGGGGAGGGGGGGTCCAAAAGAAAATAAGATCCTGTCTGTCTTATTTTCGGAGAAACACAGTACATTGTTTTATATGACTGAATATGTTCAGTACATTTATGCAAGCTCAGAGGGATCAAGTACATAAACATAATCAAAAGGGCATAATGAATGTATAATGCACAGAGATGCTTCTAAGCTTGTGAGCATTGTTTTGGGTAGAATGAACTGGGACAGAACAGGTGGTGGTGGTGGTGGTGGTGGTGGTGGTGTGTGTGTGTGTGTGTGTGTGTGTGTGTTGGGTGGCATCTTTTGATGCTCTCTTGATGGATAGAGCTGATGGAGTTTTGCTGGGCAGGTATATATATATATATATATATATATATATATATATATATATATATATATATATATGATCCAGACAATACCCCCAACACATCTGCTCAAAATACTGCTAATAGCAGGCTAAAATGGGTGAGGTTCCACAAGCTCCAGAGAAAATTGCTATGGTTGTGAGTTTAGTATAGGGGAAATCAAGGATTTTCAGTTAAAAGTTGGCATTTATGTCAGTATAATTAGTAAAGTAAAGCTCTAATACAGAACATTTGGTTGATTTAGATTTTTTAAAAAAACAGAACTGAAGAAGGTGTCTTACGATTTGGAGAAATTACATAATCCAGTTTGAACGATACCTCTGGTTTTTTGTGTGGCTTCAAATAACAAGGAATAGACTTTGGGGTTTGGCAGCTCATAGTAACCAAATAGCTAGTTTCTAATTGAGCATAGTAGCAATTTGGCAATTAGATGGACCAGTTTCTAGTTATCACCCTGATTGATTCCCTATATTTGACTGCCACCATAGAAGCTTTTCCTACCCTAAATATTAGGTTGGAGAGTATTGAGATAGAAACAACACAGCAGGTTGAGTTGACTCTGCATTATAGAAGGAAGGAGATATTAATTCAGTAACTCTCCTTGAAGTAATAGGAGCTGTAATATTTTATTTTATTTGGCTTAGAATTTTCATATACTGTCAGATTGACCTGTGGTATATGGTAAACCCAAATAAAGATAACTGTCCTGTAGAAATGGTTCAAAAATAATCTTTAAAAACTACCAAATGTTATCACTATACCAAAAAATAGAAATCTTATTGATTGCAGCACTTAAATAAAGGCACTCTTATGTTTTGGAGCCTATAGGATGAAATTACTCCCAGATAACATTGCAAACCTCTAGCTTTTATATCTCTAAATATTCTGCCCACATGGAATCAAGATTTGAACAAGTTCGAGTAATATTATTGAGGAAATTTGTTGAAGAGTAAAACAGTGACTTGACAGTAGATTTTATCAGTTGTTACTACCTACCGCCATGGTATGATTATGAGCTCCTATCCAGGTTCAATCAGTTCATTTCTAGTTTTTCTCCACCAATGTTCTAGGTGTTATTTCTGGTGCCTTAGTTTGCAGACCTGCTTGGTAAATTAAGAGGTAAATTGATCAACAGACAGTGACTATTTATTGTAGGGGAGCCATGGAGATGACCTGGGAGAAACTATTCCAGAAACCTTTAAGACAACAATAAGTGCATAAGCATGTTTTGAGCCTGGGTGAGAAAGAGATTCAGGTGGGCTCCCCACATCTCTTGATGTAAGAGAGAAGGAAGGAAGGAAGGAAGGAAGGAAGGAAGGAAGGGAAAACACAGTTGGACTTGCAAAATAAAGTTACAATCACCTTTCTCAATTACATAGTTCTAGTTTTCTCATGGAATCTGTTTTCTAAACTGGCTAACCCCATAAAGATGACAGTTTAGGAACAATCTCATCTAGCACTCTGGTTAACTGTGGGATTTGAGGTTACAATGTGTTAGATACTTGTTCTAACTACAGTGGTTTCTACCAAGTTCCTCTGTTCTGGCGGGAACAGAGGTTTAATCCTATTGGTCGAAGAGTCTGACAGCTCCCTATAAAAGGGCTACTGTCAGATTCAACCTTCGCTGGATTGTTCTCACTTGTTGTACTTAATAAAGAGCTGTTGTTACCGTTAAGCCTGTGTGTGCCTATCCATTACCCAATCTAACACAACAAATGTCAGGTAAATGAGTGAACAGTCTAACAATAGCAGAGGACTGACAATCACACAATCTTTTCAGAATTCTAAATTCTATTCCATTCCATTCCATTCCACAAAACAAAACTTCAAGAGAGTACCACTTGTGTGTTAAATAAAAGATTACTTGGGACGTGCTCATGGTTATTATGGAGGCTGTTAAGTAAGTAAGCTCCCCGTTAGGAGAGCGAGTGTGCAGAGAAGCGTAATGAGAGTGGTATGGAAGAACACGCACAAACCAGCATACAGGGACATCAAATAGTATAAATAATAGTAGTTTACTATGTGAAAATATAGAGGTATTCAGAGTTCAATTTACAGTCCAAGTCATACACGGTTCAGTCAGTCAGTTATCAACGTTCTCAGTTAAGGAATGATCCTTCGAACACTGTCCAATATTTAATAATCAGTTTGGCACACAAAGTAGCTAACAGTAGCAAAAACACAGTACCTCACAATACACGGATCAGCATCTAACAAACAGAGAGCTAACAGTCATTCTGGCTCCCTCTTATGGCTGCTTGAGGTAACAGCAACCAATCACATTACAGCAGTACTTAAAGCTACAGTACTACCATCCTGGTTTATATATTGCTAAGCCAAATGTTAGCTTACATTCCTAACAGAGGCCATGAGCTCTGTTTAGACTCCACCATGGAGGACAGATATTGAAGTGCATTAGTAATATAAACTTGCAAGAATACAATACCAAACCTGAGATGAGATCTAGGAGCCTAATAGGGTTTCTAAAATGCTGCAAGCTCATTTTAGAGCATTCACAAGCAGAATACTCAAGTCAAAATTTTCTTTTGATTGGCTGCCCTAAACTTTCTTAGCTGTAGGGGGAAAAGATCTGATGTTTTATGCCATGTTTTGGCTGCCCTAAACTTTCTTAGCTGTAGGGGGAAAAGATCTGATGTTTTATGCCATGTTTTGGCTGCCCTAAACTTTCTTAGCTGTAGGGGGAAAAGATCTGATGTTTTATGCCATGTTTTGGTACAAAAATGAAATTCTAGCTTTAAGGCACAGAGCCTTATAATGTAGCTTCAGAAACTTGGTGTAAAAAAAGTAAATTTATTATTCCAATTTATATTTATGTACGCATTCTTGTTATGCACATCCCACAGATCGATTTGCATAATAAAGGAATGTGTCAACAGTAGCATAACCTTAGAGATCCATGATGGATGAAAAGAATTCTTGCAAAATGAGGCTTATGTTCTTGTGAGTAACAAAGAATCAAAAGCTTTTGCAGTGATCTGCATGGAGTTTGGACCCAACTGTATTTGATTTGATTTAGTGTATTCATATTGGGATTGTCTGATAAGGAATAAATCCAAACATATAGTCTGAGCTATATTGGGAATTATTGAATTGATACGTAAACACATACGTATGTATGTATGTATGAATAAAATGAGAACCAAAATATTTATTTGCTTGATTTGATTAGAAAAAATAATATTGAAATGCAGTTTTAGAAAGAATTGGTTTGATTGGGAATCCGTGTGTTTACCAAATTTATGATGATCAATGAAGATAACCAAGCAGATAATACTGAAGAAGGAAGTAAACAATGGATACAGAATACAGCATTGAGACATTTTGGCATTTAACTTCTGTATGCAGATACTGTAGGCTGGTTCCAGTTATCAGAGTTGTCCGGACTGAATTTTCTGATTAATTTTATTCTCAAGTCTCCAGGGGAAGAATAAAAATGGGAGCAAAGGGCAAGGGGAGACTGGAATTAAAGCTATCACTGTGGCCAAAGGGGTGGAAATTTAGAAAGGCATTTCTGAAACAGTTTCATTTTCAGCTGGATTACCCATTTTACTATTGCATGTCACACTGTACTAGTAGCAAATATAGAAGGAAGGAGAAAATCCATGTGTTCTAAATAAATTGAATCTTAATGTCATCTAGTTTATAAAGCTATTATATAATCAAAAATAGCTCATGAAAGCAAGTAATTATAATTTGATTGTCTTCAAAGGAATGAAAGAAATTTCCACATTAAAATAAGGTGACCTTCAGAAAATTATCTCATCTCTCCTCGGTTGTTGTGTTCAAATACCAGCTTATTTTTTACAAAAGTTTCCTGCCATTGTTGTCATTTCACACACTCAATAAAATGTATGATGAACTCAAATTGATTAGCGTGATGAATGATTTGTGATTGTCAAATGGCACATCAATTTCACAGCAATTTCACAGTGCTGGTATAAAGGCCAAATGATAGCTAGAATGTATTTAATACCTAAGTTATGCTTGGTTTTACCAAGTGATGTTTATGGGTGGCCTTGATTTATTCTGTATTTTAATAAAGGAATATATGAACAGTAGGCATGGACTAGATAGACCAATTGTACAGTGGAGTAGATAATAGAGTACTCCTGAACACCAGTCTGCTTCTCATATGGAGAATGCTTTAAAAAAAAGGTTTCTCCTCTCTTCCCCAACACACACCCCACATTTTAAATTGCCTTCAAGGGCCAATCCAATCCATGCTGTTTGAAGCAAGAAATAATTCAGGAGGTTGTAATGCCAAGCTTTTTATGCTGGATTCATATTGGAAAGAAATGTGAAATTTGGCAAAACCTCTGATTACCAATCAGATTAATTGTAGGTCAGCCAATAGAAAGTGGATGCTCCAGTATCCTAATTGAATAGACTTTAATTTTCAGTATTGGCTTCATAATTTGACCTGACAGTTTATTTTGGAGAAAATATTGCAGGTAGGTAAATGTGTGTTTAAGCCTTAATGTTAATAATAATGCTATTTTTCATATGCATATAAGTTAGGACAAAACTATATAATGCAACATTATTTGCTACATAACATTACTTTGTAATTTGAAATCACACTGTTAAGTGTTGACCTTCAGTGATGTGAATTTAAAAGTCATCGGCATCTGTGGCTGAATGATAACAATTCTACCTGAATAATTTATATTTAACCAATTTTGCCAAGGCACTTAAAGGAGAAGTGTTTTTAACATCTTTTACATTTTTAATAAACCAAATTCCATATATAATTTTAGTCTATAAAAAGTTTATTTTGAAGGAAAAATGCCCCAATTTTGATATTCATTAATAATTAAGAAGCAGCCATCAGCCTTGAGTGATGATCTATAGATCTAAGATCTATGATAGTGATCCTTTCCTTCAAGGAGCTCTTCCCTAATTCTATTCATATGGTCATTAACCTTCAGCCAGAGGGAAACAATAAGCTAAAATTAGTTGCTATGTGGAGAAGTGCCAAAATGATTTTATACTTGGAGGAGTAAACAATGTTTTACAGTTACGTAAGGGAGCAGCCTAATGCTGGCAGAGATGCCCCATAATAGCTGTTCAAGCACAAAACAAGCCAGCTACCTCAGGCTTTAAGACTTTATATCACGTAGTTACCCTTCAGCAACTTGCACCAGCTGTTCAGTGATTTCTTCCTGTGGGAGACAAATTGATTCCAATATTGTCAACACTAGATTCCTTCTTTTGTATCCAATCCCTTAGGTAAGTGGTTCTCAACCTCCCCAATGCCACGACCCTTTAGTACAGTTCCTCAGGTTGTGGTGACCCCCAACCATAAAATTGGTGTCTCAGTTCCTAAGACTATCGAAAATATGTGTTTTCCGATGATCTTAGGCGATCCCTGTGAAAGGGTCGTTCGACCCCCAAAGGGGTCCCAACTCACAGGTTGAGAACCACTGCCTTAGGTGAAATCTACCTAAGCACTTCGGAGTTCTAGTGATGGGACAGCAATGTTTATGCCACACCTGGCTATGTCTCCCAGGGGTTAAAAATGGTAATCTCTCCTACAAATGAATGTACTATATCAAGGAAAGAAGTTGCAGCCCAACTCATTACTTTCTGTGCTAGGTCTGGCTCTCGTTTTAACACAGGGAATGTTCTTAAAAATGGGTGTTTTATTATTGCAATCTTAAAGAAGAAGGAGTTTTACTCATTCAACTCTGTATGAGAAAACCAGTTTTATTCCTCTGAACTTTTTGATTCTAATCTTTTTCCCCAAGTGGGCCAATTTTAGATTTTACCATGTTACTATGCTACTACATCTGTTTGCTGGATCATCTTGGTACTATAGTATGTTATGTTTGCACCTTAGGCTTTAATTCTATGACAGGAATTTTAGGGTCACTTTTCTGAAATGGTTTCAAATAATTCTGTGTTAAAATCCTGAGATTATTGTTTTTGGTGGAATTTTTATAAATCAAGTTTTTGTCTTTAAGAACAACAAATAACAGTGTTTTCACTTCAGGCCTTTCGTAATTAATGTATGTTATGCATGTAATGACTCCAATAAGTCATGGTAGACATTCATGCTTTAAGCTATCAGCCCACACATTTTATATTGGAGTCAGTTGTCGTTTATTACTTGGAGCGTTCATGGTTTAATTTCTCCCTTTTATTAAAAACATGAAATTTAATGTGTTGAAATTAATATGAATAGTTTGTTTCCGCTTTGGTGTACTGTGCTTAGTAGCCTATCCTGAACTAAGATGAGTTTTAATTCAGATAATTAAGGCAGGGATCAAATGTTAAAATTAGATTTATGCATTGATCATGTGTGTTAGAGATGTAACCCTAGGCTTGGCTTGGCAATGTATATAAGCTATGATTACTTTACTGTTACTTTAAATGCTTAAGAGACGTAATTGGCTTGTTACCTCCTGCAGCTATAAGAGGGAGCCAGAATGGCTGTTAGTTCTCTCTCTCTCTCTGTTTGGTTAGAAGCTGGTCAGGTGAAGATTAGCAAGGAATGCCTGTGTTATCTCTTACACGCAACAGGTTTACAAGGGTATCTGCAATCAATGCAGGGTTAATTTTGACTAGTGTTGTACAACGTATTTGGCACTTTTACAAAATTAAAATTGAGCATATATGTCCCAAAATAATAGTTAGTGATGAAGCTATTTATGCCTTTTTAAAGGTATGATGTATGATCCTTACCTCCTTATACCACAGAGGGAGTATTGATTATGATTTTATTACAAAATTTGTCATGAATTTGTTTTTGGGAAGAGTTTGGATATGCTTAAATTTGGTTTCCTTTAAATGATTATCAGTCCAAAGGAAAGTGTTTAGAAGGAGAAGTAATGTATCTCTGTTTTTCTATGAGTTAAATCAGTGTCTAACACATGGGGTGTCACATTGCCATCACGTGATGTATTATGACATTTTTTCCCTTCATGGAGCTGGGGTGGCCGTGGTCTGTGCATGATACATCCGGCCTGTGGCCCACCAGTTTGACACCCCTGGTCTAATACAACTTTGCCTGCTTTAAGAAGTGTGGACTTCAATTTCCAGAATTCCCCCACCAACTGGCTAGGGAATTTTTAGAGTTAAAGTCCACATGTCTTAAACTGGCTAAGGTTGTGTTGGACTTTGCTGCTATTCACCCCAAACATCAGTCATTTTGACAAGGGGGAAATGACAAAGGGAAAAATAAACTTACATAGAAAACAGAATTTGCTCAGAACTTTAGATCACATAGAAGCCTACATACATATATGTGCACAAGGAGGCTTCTTCTGTCCATGGCTTGAAAAGCTCTTTAACATTGATAGGGAATATAGTCCCATTCATCATGTGGATAATACTATGTATCAGAATATCTTAAATGATCAAGTAAAACAAGATTTCTTAAGCTATAACTTGGGACAGTCACTTATTTTCAGCCCAATCCATGTCAAAGTGTTGATGTAGAGAACAAAAACATATTTCTTGTGCAGATGGAAAAGATCTAGATGAGGCAAAGCTACATAATAACTATATGTATTAATCTCAAATTATGTTGATTTTTTTTTAAAAATCACATGCTCCTTTGTATATTGGGCAAAGGGGAGGATGGTGTTGGTTCTTTTATTCTTTATGTTGCTTTATTTCCAATTTTCATGTATGGTTTACTTAAAAGCAAGAAAAAATGGAAGATGAAAATACTGTGCAGATATAAGGAAGAAAATAAGACCGCTTAGGAAAGTAATTTCCCTTCATTGGGAAATAACAGTCATCAGAAAAGTTGTGTAGGATAAACCTGTGGATGCTTCTTCAAATTTAAGCATAGCTCAGGACAAATATGTAGCAGATGTAGAAATATTGTGTGCCAGGTGACACAATAACCATTCATATATGCAATCTGTTATCAGTTGTCCTCACTGATCATTTGGCTGAATATACTTAACTCAGCAGTGGCATGTCTGTTTCCATGGTGCTGATTAGCCTCTAAGGTTGCATCTAAGGCAATTTAGGAAAGCTGGAATGGTAGGAATGCTCTCGGTATGCAGACATTCAACGAAAAACTCTAGCCCAGGCCTGAATTGAGTGGCAGCAGCCAAAATGCAAAGTGTGGAAATTGAGGCTCTAATCTACATGAGGCTGCTGTTGAAGACCTCCTAAGCAGGGGTGTCAAATGGGGGCCCATGGGCCGGATGTGGCCATGCCCACCCCAGCTCTGTGAAGGGAAAAAGGTCGCGATACATCATGTGATGGCAATGTGACATAGTGAATTTGACAGCCATGACCTAGTAGCTTCAAATGATCCATGGTATAGTGGTATGAACACTTATGGACATGCCTAAGGAAGTCCATGGATGTGATAGAATATGTGGATGACCTTGGGGAACAAGGGGAAGAGATGCTGCCATGAAACAATCAGACAAGGTAGGAGCCTCCGATGTCTTAATGATCAGAGAAAGATCTCAGGAAGGACCCACCCTATTGGATCAGCCAGTTAAAGGTGGTGGCGGGAAGTTTGTACTTTCAACTTCGTACCTTCAATAAAATAGAATTAGTTTATGTTGTGTTTCCCATCCATTAGGCTTATCTGGAAGGGCTTTTGTTTGGTGAGTGGCACTGCTTGCCAGTTTGCTTCCCGGTGCAATTCAAGGTGCTAGTTGTTGCCTTTTAAGTCTTACATGACACAGGGCCTAGTTAATTGACGTGGTGTCTGTTCCATAATATCTACCTGGCTGAATCAGTCTTACCTGGGTCAAATGCTCTGGGTTTCTTCCATTAAACAATGCTATCTTTCTGGATTGCAGAAGCACACCTTCTCTGTAGTTGCACCTGCTCTCTAGAATATGGTTTCCATTGAGATCCATCCTATTGAAACATCCAAGGGCATTGAAGACCTGGCTCATCACCAAGGCCCTTGACAGTTGGACAGTGTACAAAGTCATAAATAATATAAATAAACTGTGTACCTGAACCTTCAACTATTCTGCAATTTCCTATAATGGCTTGGTCCTTGTATCTAACCATTCACTAAAGCATCTGGATGTGATCCAGCTATAGACACCAATCACTCCACTTCTAAGGCACTTTTCATAAATTTTCTGCTAGGGCATATTTGATTTTGCTCTTTTCAGGTTGCTATTTCTCTCTCAAAGGAATTTATAGCTATAGTAATGCATTCTACCCTGTATCTGGACAGAATAAAAATATAACATTTGGTATATATTATTTCTACCCAGCCAAGAAGATGTTGAGCAGTTGTTACTCTAGAAGATGGAAGAAAATTTCAGAACCTTCCCGATTGCTTAGAGAAATGAGCTGAAACTAAGAATAAAATGTATAGTTCTTAATTTGGAAAACAAAAATAGAACAGGAATGGGATGAGGCTTATTAATAGTACTTATGAAAAGGATTGGAGTGGTGGTTGCTTTCAGATTGAATGTGAGTCATTGGTATAATGTGGCCACAAAGTAAAATAAATTCAGTCTTAAGCTATATTAGGAAGAGTATTTCTTTTTCATATTTTGACTTAGATCAAGTATGGTACTTACATCACAGGAAATGATAGTTCTCTTTTATTCACACATACACACATAAAATTTCATCTACTTCCTGATTTTCTCTAGGAGCGCAAAGAAGCATGCATAATGTTCCCTCCTTAACAAAAGGCAAAGAGGGAAATCTTGTCAATGGATCATCTTCCTTAACATTTTAAGGAGGAAACTATCTTCAGTCCTTGCATTCTTTTCAGATAACTGAAACGGGCTTTATTCTTTTTGTGGAAACTTTGAAAGAAAAATAGTGAACGATGTTTGATGAAGATCTCTCCTTTTAGCGACATGTTACATGAATGTTACATCTTTACAAGATGTGGAAGATTTGAGTTTGTGGGTTCTTGGGAGGTATAGAATGCAAAGAAGCATCAGGAATACAGACAATCCTTGACTTACAACCACAATTGAGCCTAAAAGTTATGTTGTTAAGTGAGACTTTTGTTAAGTAAATTTTGCTCCGTTTTACGATCTTTCTTACGTCAGTGCAGTTGATGTTAGAAACCCGGTTGTTAAATGAATCAGGCTTCCCCATTGACGTTGCTTATCAGAAGGTTGCAAAAAGGATCACATCATCTGGGGACACAGCAATGGTCATAAATATGAATCAGTTGCCAAACATCTGAATTTTGATCACATGAGCATGGGGATGCTGCAAAGTCGTAAGTGTGAAAAATAATCATAAGTCACTTTTTTCAGTGCTTTTAACTTTGAACGGTCACTAAACAAACTGTTGTAAGTCGAGGTCTACTTGTACTGACACATATGGGAAAAGTGATATTCATAGTGCAGGAATATGAACGAACAGCATAACATGGTTTTGAGCTGTAGTACATTACACTGACTTAGGGCGTGTCAAAATTTCAACTTTCCGCTTCCAAACATTAGGGATACTCAAAAGCTGTGACTTGGGGACTGTAAATAATATTTTGGTTACTTTAATATAATTTAGATGAGCTTTGTAAGTTAACTACATAAATATCATAACTTTTTAGCTGTTTGTTTCATTCACTACATTATCTTCTCTACAGGCTGTACTGTAGTAAATCCTACATTGGAGGAAATGAGTAATTGTCTGAAAAAATACTGAAATAAAAGTATTTGATGTTTGGAAAATAATATCATTACCTCTTTGTGGTGTACATGCCTTATCAGAAAGAGAAGCATTTCGGGATGTGATACCACTAACTCCAGTAAAAATTGTTACACTGTAACAGGAACTTTATCAATTTTGATAGCTTAGCTGATGTAAGATGTTGGTTTGAAATTCCATATATTTCCTCCATTGTACATACCAGCATGCTGTTTCAAATTAAGCCTGTTTTTATTGCACTGTTGCCAGTAATGGGATCCATCCCATCTGACCATCGTGGTTTACATTGCCCATATCATTAAAAACAGCCATGTATACAAGTCTGAATTTTCTGCAACTTAAAAAAAGGAACTAAAGGCAAACAAAATTGAATCTGTTATCCCTTCATTTGCTAATTTACCTAGTCTTTTATTATCTGTCGTCTTGTTTGGGGTACAGTGGTGGTGGCAGAAGCTGTGAAGAAAGCATTCACCAGCTAAGACGCTGAGCTTGTCAATCAGAAAGGTTGGCAGTTCAGCAGTTCAAATCCCTAGTGTTGCGTAACGGAGTGAGCTCCCGTTACTTGCCCCAGCTTCTGCCAACCTAGCAGTTCAAATGCATGTAAAATGCAAGTAGAAAAATAGGAACCATCTTTGGTGGGAAGGTAACAACATTCCATGCACTTTTGGCATTTAGTCATGCCGGCTACATGACCACGGAGACATCTTCGGACAGTGCTGGCTCTTTGGCTTTGAAATGGAGATGAGCACTGCTAATCTCCATTTCAAACCCTAACCCTAACCCTAACCCTAGAGTCAAGAATGACTAGCACATCTGTGCAAGCGGAACCTTTACCTTTACTATGTCAACAGGGGAAGATGAAAGATGTACAGTTCCTTCAGGCCTTGTTTTCTGCCATCAAAACCACTTGGCTTACTTTGGGCTATTCTGGTGAAATACATAACCAAATTCTCCCTTTTCCAGCATTTTTAAATACAAGCAATGTATTAAGGCTAATATACTACTAAGCAATACATTGCTTGTATTTCCCTTCAAAGCCTTTGTTTAAGCAAATTGTAATCCTTCCCTGTTGTCTTGGAAACAAAGGGCATATGTTTGCCTTCACCCGAGGTGGACAAATGTAGGGAATAAATGGCTGAGTTAAGATTGCTGTCTGATCAGAAGCAAGAGAGGACTCATCAAACCTCATAAGGGCACTCTGTGTTGTTGGTTTTGATCCTACTTTTTACATATATGCTGGAATAGTGTGGGATACTGGGAGTAGCTTTCTGCTCGAGTCATGCTTGCAAATAATCTGGAAGCCATTTGTTGAATTCCTGTGAATTTTAAGAAGACAATAGCACTTGGCACTTAGACTTATTTACCACTTTATAGTGCTTTACAGTTCTCTCCAAGCCATTTACAGAGTCAGCATATTGCCCTCAACAATTTTGGTCCTCATTTTATCCATCTTGAGAGGATGGAAGGCTGAGTCAATATTGAGCCTGGTGAGATTTGAACTGCTAAATTGCAGCAGCCGGCAGGCAGCAGAAGTAGCCTGCAGTACTGCACTCTAACCACTGCGTCACCACAGCTTATCCTTTCTAGTGGGTTCACTATTTAGTTCAGTTCATACACACTATGAAGTCCTGTACCATTTTCTCTTAGAGATTGTTCTTCATCTTCAAATGGTCAAGATACTGGGGCAATGACCAGCAAATGCATCAACAGTCGGTTGGTTGGCTGAGGGATGAGGAATGGTATATTTTGACAAATCTTACTTTTGGAGTGGATTTCCTTATGGCTCTGAGAAGTTAAAGAGGGTGATAGGTAAATTATTTTATTTTTGTTATTGCAGGTTTCCTGTCTGGGACTGGTCATTTGTCTTTTAGGCAGTGTTCCAGCTAGGACTGAAGAATGCTATTTACATTTTCATTCATGTGAACAGTTCTCAGTCAGAACAGAACAAATTGCAAAATGTTGTCGTAGGATCTTCCACCCAGATTCAGAAAATGATTAGTATTATTTTGTGATTATTTCAGTTGAGGTTCATCTTAAGTTTTTCTGTTGGAGCCTCTACATCTATAGATGCAAGTCCAAAAGTTCTTTCTTTATTGAAGTCATGCAATAGTGCAGTTATGGAAAAGAGAATTCTGTTCTACAAGCAGCAGCAAATGATGGGCCTTATTTGGGATAGCGTTGTAATGTATGAAAATAGTAAACAAAACATCATAGACCTTTGACCTATTAAAATGTAATCCATTGAGACACATTAACACTTCTGTGGGCCAGCAGTAAGTGGATGTCACAGGGAAGGCATATTAAATTTGAGTATTGTATCCAACTATGTTAAATATTTATTATAATAATTACATCCCTGGTTAAAAGAGAGAGTGTGTACATTAAAGCACTCCTGAACAATTAACTGTTGTGTCAAATCACCTGTGGTTTACATATAAACCAAATTCTTGATGGAAAACTGAAGTAGCAACTTTGGACATACAATCTGTCATCTTTCACTGAAAGCAAAACTAACAAAGAATTGGAAACAAAATGGATTAGGAATTGCTTTGAAGGTGATGCCTCTTTCTTGATGATTTTTGGATTTGGTGGAGGTTTCTTCCACTAATGGTACAAAGGTGGATGTAATTTTAAGTATCTTTATTCTCTGTAGATCCATGTGCTTTTTAAAACTTTGCTTTGGAAGTGATATTGTGTCAGCTGAGGATAGATATTTTTTCTCAAAATTAAATCCCTGCTGAATTTGACTACAGTAATTTGGGAGAGACAGATTAACTGGATACAAACCAGTGTTACTACAGATTTACTAATCTGCTTCAAATGCTGAGTGAATAACTCAGTTTTTAAAAAAATAATAATTTTAGTGTAATGTTTCAGAATTTCTACTCTTGGGATCCTTTATATTTATCCATATTTACCATTTTTTAAAAATAAAATTGACACATTTGTGGAACATTACATAAAAACAACAATATTAAACCCATTAGATATTAACATAAATAAAATATTTTATGGGAAACCCCACATTTTTAACAAATAAATAATAATGAAAAGTTACATTTTGCAATTTTCTTCAATATCTGACACACAACTTTGATTTCAGTGACCCCACTGAAAAAAGTCAAAACGCTGCATCTAGGAGATGACTGATGGATAAAAATTCTTATATATTAAACAGGAATGGGGAACTCATAACCATCCAGACACAGCAGAGGACAGCAAGTGCAACATATTTCAATACCCAAATAACAGAGGGATCATTAATTGATTGATATTATGTAGGCTGACCTTTTGAAGAATAAGACCTGGTGAAATAGCATTGTCTGATAAATTGATTCCAATAATGAAGAGTCCATATTTTAACCCATGTTCTTGGTATATAAAACCGATAGGTATGATTAAATACCGTATTTCTCAGAGTATGAGATGGACCAGAATATAAGAGGCACCAAGGTTTTGAAGAGGATTTAAAAAAAAAAAACGGGCCAGTTTTTTTTTTTAAAGGAGCATGAATAGCCCTTAGGAGGCTTGTAGATTGCTCCTGAGGGGTGGGGGTGGGGCAAAAACAAGCAAAGAACAGCCCATTTTTCACAAAAATGGGCCCATTTTTTGTCAAAAAAAAAAAGAGGACATGGATAGCCTTTAGGAAGCTTATAGATTGCTGCTGGGGGCTGGGAGGGCAAAAAACTGGCCATTTTTCACTCATTTCCCCCCTCCCGAGCCCCCAGGAGCTCTCTGAAAGCCTTCTGAAAGCTATGCATGGCCATTTTGGTGAATGGGGTGGAGTTTCGGGAGGCAAAAAATGCTGTATTCAGTGTATAAGATGCACCCAGATTTTCAGCCTCTTTTTTGAGGGAAAAAGGTGCGTCTTATACTCCAAAAATACGATACATGATGGTTGCTTAATTTTTAGCCATATATACCACAGAATTGGTATTGACTGCTAGCATTTTACAACTGAATATGTAATTAATTTTAATACATTTGCAGCAATTTTAAACCTTTGTGATTGAAGAGGGATTAAAATACCAAATCAGCAGAAAGAAAATCCACACATGAAAGTGTCTTTTCACAAAATATTTATATGTATGATTATGTAGCTCCAGATGAATTCATTGTTTTTCCTTATTTTATTGATATGTTCTCAATATCTCATTAGTTTTAATGCAGTAGAATAAGATAGTAACATTACAGCCTCAGCTTTTTATTTTTACATATTTAGTATATGCTAGCAATTTCTAGAACAACAAACATCTAATCAGCAAACCCAAAGTCAAAGTTTTATTTTTTATATATATTTGAAGCACAAAATCCAGAAGCAGTTTCTGGAACCATCTTACACTACCTTATAATTAACTCATGGAGATGTTTTTCCCCCTGACATACAAATTTAGATATATCCTTCTGCCTTGCTTAATTGGTACATCAGTTGTCAAAACAGTGTATTATCTGAAATGAAAATAACATTTCTAGGTAAAACATTCATCTTAATCACAGAAATGCTACCTAACTTCATTCATTCCATGTCTTAACACAATAGTTATCGTAAAATAACATACAATTCATATTTGTCATAGTTATACCCAAATATTTTACCTTCTTCTTAAGCTGAAAACCTGTTTTATTCAGTTCTATTTGATTTTTCAGCTTCCTTTTTTTTTACCAGGCTGAGGAGAAATTTCTATATGGCTTTGAGCCTATATAGTGAATGACATCAGGCATTCTTTGCATCATATCCCTGATATCTGAGGATATGTTGGTTGTTATTTATGTCTTGAGCCTCAGCAGTGTAGTTGCTAGGTTGAATATTAAGAAGACACCTGTTTCGTGCTTCTATTCCCGCATTACGGCAGGAAATCTTTAGGATTGTGTGTCCTCCCCACCCCCCATACAAAATTATATTCTTCACCAGATTTAACTATTTAAAAACTTTTCCTTCCCATTCCATCAGTTTCCACTTAAATTTATAAATACACCAATTGCTTTGCTCTTTCCCAACATATCCATTGGATGGCTCATTACATGTTTAAAATAGAAACAACTCTCTATACCGTTATGGGACAATTACAGGGTTGGAAGATACTTTGCAATTCACTGATTCTGGCAGGGCATCCATGCATACGTTTCCTCGATGCCCCCCTGTTTTTTTTGCGGTGAGGGTAATTGTTTAAAATACAGCTGGCATTTTCAAGGGGACAGATTGTTATTAATATTTAAGGGTGTTATTTAAATATTGCAAGGAGCAACTTGAAGTAGGTCAGTGCAGGGCCACTCTGCTGTGTAAAGAGTCCTTGTTACTTGCCAACTGACATATAATTCGGCACGGGTTTGTGTTCCAAAATGTATTATTTCATAGAAATGGCCACCGCAAGTTCAGACAAGAGCAGAAATCCTCTGTATATCTAAAGACATCTCAGCTGGTTTGTAAAGAATTAGTCATCAGTGCAGATGTAACAGACAGACCAATTTCTGTCAGTTAAAGTGACTTAACCCTGCTTTTCAGAACACGGCAGAGAGAAATTGTGCTGTGATGGAGTCTTGTCCTATAGGAGATGGAAGAGCAGGATTGTAGTTGTCAAAAGTAACAAACTGTTGATTTTATTTCTTCACTGCTGATGTAACTGTGCTTGTGGTGTGTTCCCCCCCGCCATTCTAGAGCAGAGGTGTCAAACTTTGGCAGTATCACGTGATGTGACTTTCCCCTCCTTTGCTAAACCGAGTATGGGCATGACCAGCGTGTGATACATCTGGCCAAAGGACACGAGTTTGACAGCCCTGCTTTAGAGCAAATTAGGCATAAGAACGTGATACAGTGATCTCAATTTCATTAATTTTTATTTTACATTGTTGGTTACTTTATATATTAATGGTGGCTGCTCTGAATACCATTTGGGTGGAGGGGAGAAGCTTGGATGAGGGTGGGAGGAGAGATTTGATGGGGATGGAGTGGGAAGGAAAAGGGATGAAACTCCATTTCAAATAAGTCAACAAGCGGAGAATTTTTACTTTTGTTGCTAAATTAATACTTGGTGGCCTATTTGTGAATCGGGTATGTTTGGAAGTTAAATGGTAGCATTGTCCCATTGAGCATCTGAGGGGGGAAATGGGAATAAATGTCTTTTGACTTCTATCAAAAGTAATCTCCCTATTTTTGGAAGAAATATCCATCTGGTTCAGTTCCAAACTGGGAGAAAGACACTGGAAACATGGAGGCTTTTTGGAAAGAAGGTTTAATGATAAAGCAGAACCATCAAGCACAGGGTTCTGATGCGGCTGACCACATGGAGTTGAGAATGAGTGGTTTTTATACCTTCTTTTGGGCTTTGAACTTGAACTTCCTGTTCCTGTGCAAGAACATGTATTCTATTGGCTGTTGTCAGATTCCCATGGGGCTATGTAGGGGTCATAGCTGGCTCAGTAGGTTGTCTGAGAAGTTTGGTTGAAGTTTCTGAGGGTGATGCAATGTCCTTAGGAGATTGTGCAATGTAGTGAGCTCTGTGTCTTAGTGAGTTAAATCCTATTATATCTGAAAGGGTCATGTCTTAATCTCTTCACCCTAGAGCTGAAAGTCTTGTTTTGTAGATAGGTTGGCCCAAACTCTCCATGGGCACAAAATATCTGCTGGGGAGTGGGGAGCTGGGGCTCTGAATTTCTGCTTCTCTTAAGATTTTTTTATTTCTCTTTTAGGGAAAATGTCTTATCCTGCATTTTAAAAATATTCCTCAAAATATTTCATTCTTCTAGGGGTGGGGAGTGCTAACTTTGTTCACTATCACATGGGGTTTCTACCCTCAGCATCTTGAGTGACTGTGTACACTCAACTGTTTTATTCAGAATATTGATGAATTTTGTTTGGCTGTCTTGGACATGCATGTTGGTTTCCTTGCTTGCTTGTTTCTCCTGCTCAGGAAGGGGATTTCGCAAAAGAGTTTGGTTTTTCTCTAGAGCAGCTAGACTTCTTTTCAAATAATGCAAATAATGACCCAAGGGTCATTTTGAAATTTTTCTATATGTTTTGACTTAAAATTTTAAATTCCTGAATTCATTCTTATCAACAGTTTTGGTTATGGCTCAATAAACCCATCTCCTTCTCTTTTTTGGGAAATCACCTAGGAATTTATTTTAAAAACCGATGTTCCATGACAGTTCTGTATAGAACTTTTATAGCCGGTTTGTCTGAATTTAAAAAGAAAGAAAGAAAGACCTTACCATATCAAATTTCAACCTGAATTCGGCTTCAGACAAAAAAGATAAATTTCTCTCCCTTCCCATATCTTGGCAGTAATAAAGGATCAAATTGCGAATAGTCTTCAAATTAAGACAATTTGTTTCAGGACTGTTCGAAGTTGCAACCGAGCTGAAAAAAAGTGATTTACAATTGTTGCATTAGTCGCGTGATCAAAATTTGAGTGCTTGGCAACTGGCATGCATTTATGACAGTTGCAACATTTCTGAATCACATAATCTCTATTTGTCACCTTTCTGGGGCACTTCAAACAAGCGAAGTCACTGGGGGAGGCAAGATTTGCTTCACCTCCCTGATGATTCCCTGAACTACTGCAGCACAAAAAGATGTAAAATCAGGTGCGAATCATTTAAAAACTGCATTGCTTAGGCAACAAAGGTTCCCGTCCCAATTGTGATCATAAAACGTGGATTACCTGTATAAGCTTAGCAGGAGTTTTCTTTCTGGTAGCAAGGAAACAAAATAACTGTCAACATACAACAGTCCACTCAGTGACTGTTCAAAGTTACAACGGCACTGAAAAAAATGACTTACGACCGTTTTTCACACTTAAGACTGTTGCATCATCCTCATGGTCATGTGAACAAAATTCGGACATTTGGCAACTGGTTCATATTTATGACGACTGCAATGTTCTGGGGATCACCTTTTGTGACCTTCAGGCAAGCAAAGTCAATGGGGAAGCCAGATTCACTTAACAACTGTGTTCCTAAACTTAACATCTGCAGTGATTCACTTAACAAATGTGGCAAGAAAGGTCATAAAAGAGGAAAAAATTCACTTAACAAATGTCTCGCTTAGCCACACAAATTTTGGCCTCAATCGAGGTAGTAAGTCAAGGACTACTTGTATTGCATTAAGATAGTCTTGAATTTCTTCTTTTTCTTTTTCTTCTTCTTCTTCTTCTTCTTCTTCTTCTTCTTCTTCTTCTTCTTCTTCTTCTTCTTCTTCTTCTTCTTCTTCTTCATCTTCATCTTCATCATCATCATCATCATCATTATTATTAGCATTCATAGATCATCATAGGTTTAACCCAAAGTGCCCATTCTTTTCTGGAATGAGCTGATAGCCAGATCAAATTCTTTTTCAAAGTTTGGATGGGAACTGAAAATATAACAGGAGGTTATATTTCTGATTTTCTTCCCCCCCCCCTCGTGAGTGCATTTTGCATTCATCTTTAGAGGTGGCTCTCTCATTCAGACAGAGTTCATTATTAATGGAATGCTGCTCGTGGTAGCTCTGGATCCAACTTGAGAATTCAATTAATTACATCAGACTTGGTGTATTGCTATTGTGTGAATTCTACTTAATTTGGATACCGTTTTCTACTTTTCTTTTATGGAAGAAAAATGCTCTCTCTCAAAGGTTAGGAGCAATGCCATCTTTCCACTGATCTTAGGAAAGCCTTGAGGCCATAAAAATGCATGCGGCTTCATAGCTAGTTTGAGAAAACTTTGTTTTTAAAAATGAACTTTGTTGGCATTTCACTCAAAGAGTTTAGGTCTCCTGCTGCAATGCCAAGTTTTCAGTACACAAAAAGATTTGCTCTCTTCGAAAATAGAAGAATAAACATATATTAAAAGCTGTTTTCCTGAATCTCTCCATTTTCAAGAGAATGAGGATACTTTTCCTTTCCCTGCATCACATTTCTCTATTCTCTGAAGAAAGTAGGGGAGTGTATGCTAGTCTAACATACTAGATTGTCTTCTAGACTTTCTCTCTTACAGCAATAGCACTTAGATCTATATACCGCTTCACAATGCTTTACAGCCTTCTCTAAGCGGTTTACAGTCATTCTATTGCCCCCAACAATCTGGGTCCTCATTTTATGCACCTGGGAAGGATGGAAGGCTGAGTCAACCTTGAACCTGGTGGGGTTTGAACTGCGAAATTTCAGGCAGTCAGTAGTCAGCAGAAGTGGCCTGCAGTACTGCACTCTAACCACTGCGTCACCAAGACTCATGGTGATCATTTAAAAATATTCTAATAGTCTGTAGAGTGCAATGGCCAACATACATATATTTCCCTTTGTGGCCACACAAATATCTTTATACGAACTCTCATATAATAACGTAAGTATCATTGGGTTTATTATCGCAGTTTCTCTTTTGTATTTTTTAATTTAACAAAATGGCATGGCACATACATGAACATGTTTGCTTATGTGGCCCATAGATTTACAAGAAGATTAACTGCAACAATGAAAAGGAAGGTTATATGTTGTAGGAATGCCAAAAAAGTTCACTGATCTGTCAACCAAAGCCTGGGAAATGTTCAATTTACAGCAGCTTCAGTCACACAGAGCTTTAACTGTATCCAGATAGTCATGTCATGGAAACACCTTTACCTGATCAAATATCTCTCTCCTCACCCCCATCCCCCAAAACTCAGAACGCTGAAAAGAAAAGCCCCTCCATTACAGAGGTGCCACTGTTGTGGTCACAGGTACCACAAATTTTGACTGGTCAAGGGAAAGGAACTAGTCAAATCATAAAACTTTATGATTTCTGGCGTAAGGACTTGGTACTTGGCAAAGTAGTTTGAAGCTTTGTAGTCTACAAATAATGGGTTTGTCTCAGTTGCTATGCTTGCCTTCAATACCCCTGATAAGGAGACGTACCTGGGAATGGTTGACTGGGCTAAGTATATTGTAGGAAGAAGGTCACAGAGTTGTCTGTCATCCTGATGACACTGCCTCATGGATCAAGTTGTTGGCCACTATAGAATGGATTCCTGCTATGGCCTCTCTATTGTTCAGAGCTAAAGTACCACAAATGGTACTCAGAATATACCATGAAGTAGTACATCTTTTAAAAAAAGAAATAATTCATTTGCTGGAGAACATCTTTATTTAGCAAAAAAAAAAAATCTTTAGAAGAAGGAATAAATATCATTCCCCTTTTCCTTGCTCAGCAGCATTTGTCTGAAATATCAATTCTTGAGCATGATTGATCATTTAAGTAAACCTGACACATCAGGAAAACAATCAACCTGAATCAATGTTTGTTAGATCAGCAGAGAAAATAAATTGGCATTCAGAAGGTCAATTTTGCCACATCACAATTTCACAATTAGAAGAATCCTGTTCAAAATTATGTGAATGGTGCATGCACATGATCACATATTAGTTATCTCCTGAGGTTGCACTAATACCTACCGTACATTGTCCTTCAATGGGGTAGATATCATAACTTGAACACTTCACTATTCCTGTTTTTCACATTGTTATTAAAATATGTGGCTGTTGCACATTACCCATAACATTTAATAAATGTTTCAATGTTTCTTTTTTTTAATTTAGAAGAGAAGAAGAGGTAGAATAGTTATTTCCAGTAGGTAAAAAATAAAAAAGGTCTTCTTTTAAGTCAGTTTTATCTAAGTAATAACAAAGGGTTGCTTTAGCGGACATAAGAATGGCCTTGAATGACAGGAGGAAGAGCTGCTACAAGCCAGTAGTAAAATAAGAGAAGCTTGAGCTCAGGCCAAGAAAATAGCAATTGCACTTAGATATATATACTGCTTTACAGTGCTTTTCAGCTATCTCTAAGCGGTTTACAGAGTCAGCATATTTTCCCCCAACAATCTGGGTCCTCATTTTACCCACCTCGGAAAGATAGAAGGCTGAGTCAATCTTGAGCCTGGTGAGATTTGAACTGCCAAATTGCAGGCCGCCAGCAGTCAGCAGAAGTAGCCTGTAGTACTGCACTCTAACCATTGCGCCACCATGGATCAAATAAGTTGAGAAAAGGTCTCAGATAAACCACTCGGTAGTTCACAAAAAGATAAAGGAAAGAAAGGAGAAGCACATTCAGACTTCAAAAATTCTCTTACT
The DNA here is from genome assembly GCF_964273705.1 of Natrix helvetica. Lineage (NCBI taxonomy): Eukaryota > Metazoa > Chordata > Lepidosauria > Squamata > Natricidae > Natrix > Natrix helvetica. The sequence goes on along the minus strand of NC_138552.1, from coordinate 135,572,196 downwards.
ATAACTGTTACCATAAAAGTAATCCTTTTAACAAAAACAATGTTTTAACAAAAATTATGCACTATTAGCAGTCTACTTGGCGTTTTAATGTGTCCCATGTACATGTCAGACAATGTCTTCTGAGACAAGTGAATATAGAAAGTATTGAACAATTCTTATAGTTCAATTGCCTGTCAATGTATCTGATCACCTTTGAAAACTATTTCAGTCAGGAGTGTCTTATATAGTTTAGAAGCAAATTCTTTAATTAAACATAATGTGACAATACTTAGTTTCACTGACCTTTAATTTATTGTTGGGCAGATGCTCCCGAGTTCTTCTGTGTCACACAACACAAGGTTGATGAATGATCTACACCATAACACTGAGAATAACTAGTTCTGTGAGGCTTAGAAGGAGGTTAAGATTTTTTAGATTAGATTTAGTTTATTGTCATTGAACATATATACACAGTATACCTAAACAACGAAAATCACATAACACCTAGAGACCAGGCCCAACACACATGACAATCCCCAAACACCCCCCCTCCAAAAATTCCCCACCACTAAACAAACTAAACACATGTGTTCAGAAGATGAAGCATGGACATTAGCAAAATTGGCATGGTCATGGCAGTATATTTGAAATTGATAACATTTAGAATTGTATACTCAAATGTTTTACTACCTAAATAAACTGTAATATAGATGTGAGTGTGCTTGATACAGGCTGAAATGTAACAATTTTCTTATATTTGAAAGAACATCAATTGTAATATTCATCACATCAGTAAAACTGTGGCATCCAAAAGGCAAATATCTTGTTCATAGATTTATTAGCCTAGATACTTGTAGTGGATTTGCTATTTCTATAGCACTTTGATTATGTAATTCACTTCTTGAAAGAAACTCTTAAGTCAACCACGTTTTGACAGTTCCTTGGCCCATCAAGATTAGCAGTTGTAAATAGTTTGTTTTGATCTTAGTGACATAGTTCGCCAAGTAGTCTTGCATTTGAAACTTGTGTGCAATTTAATTCTAGAAAGCTTTTGTGAGTCTTCACATTGTGGCATTAATAGTTGATGTGTTGATAGTTGATAGTTGATGCTCATGGATTGGGCAAGCTGTTTGGAGTCAAGAGCAAAATATTTTTATAGTGTTAGCAGTTTGTGCACCCTTAAATGTAACACTTTCACAGAGAAAGCCTTCAATATTTGTGTTAGGTAAAGAATTAAGCATTGAAGTTGTTGTGGTCTAGCTTTGGAACTCAGTTAATGGAGGAAAAGTAATTGTATTGGGAGAATTACTGTGCTAGAAAAAGAAAATAGGAAAAACTGGCTACCAGAACCTAATTATTAGAAGCCAGATATGCAGATGAAGAATTAAGGTGCTTCTGCTAGTTTACGGAGATACACACTTGGTTTGTTTGATTTTTGATGCATGCTGGGTAATTTACTGTGTGTTATACCTGAGTGCATTAAAAATAAAACAGTCTGCATTATGTAGTTATATGAAAACTGGTGAAGGAGATATTAGGACATTAAATGAAGGATATTGAGGTCTTATTTCTCTGAGAAGCTGAAGTTAGGACCATACAATTTGCAGCTTGAAGAAGTTCTGTGCTGAAGAGACAGCATTTCTAATTTTGCCTGGATGGCTCTTGATCGGCATAGTATTTTCGCTGTTAGTGACTGCATTTTGGATGTGAATCGTTGGGTAGTCAAATTGCAGTTTGTTTGGCACTTATAAGTTATATCTCGATATCCAAATAAAATTTACAGAGCAAAGGGGTCCTTCCCCTTTTTTGTGCCCCATATTAAGTCAGACAATCATATAGTTTTGTGCATGGTCTAATCTCAACTGATTTAACCTATTTTCAGGGCTAATGTTTGCTTTTACAAAGTAGTCTATAAAATTTATTGAACTCTGTGGAATGCTATGTTTACCTGAAATACTGAATAAGTCAATATACTGAATATATATATATATATATATATATATATATATATATATATATATATATATATATATATATATATATATGTGTGTGTGTGTGTGTGTGTGTGTGTGTGTGTGTTGTAATTGTACTGATAAATAAAGTCATACCAGGGGTTGTAACACAAATACATACATATATATATATATATATATATATATATATATATATATATATATATATATATGTGTGTGTGTGTGTGTGTGTGTGTGTGTGTGTGTGTGTGTGTTTTCGTAGATTTTCACGGGTGTAGGTATGCTGGTTTTGTTGTATTCGGGTCTTTTCCCGTGTAAGGTTGAGATTGTCTTTGCAACGTTTCGGCAGGATCTCACCTGCCATCTTCAAGCTGTGGGCTTAAAATGTGATCGGAGCTGCCGTCTTTCTGTAAGTCTTGGTGGGAGGGGATGGGGTGCTGGCTTTGTTTCAGTAAGTGGAATGATTGGTTGTGTGGTTGTATCATGATTGGTAGATTGGTGCTGATTGGTGCAGGCTGTGTGTGCATTGTTGTTTTGTATTATAACGGCTTGGGTGGTGGGTGGTGTTCGTTTGTTGGCTAGGGCTGGTTTCCAGATGTTTGGTAGGCGGGAGGTATCATCACGTTTGTTCATGCTGTGGGGGTGTTTCTCTATTTCGATGGCTTCCATGATTATTCTCTTGTGGAGGTGTTCTGTTTTGGAGATTAACCTGGCTCCTTCAAAGTTGATTTCATGTCCTGTAGCTTTAAGGTGCTGGAAAAGGGAAGAAGTTTTTTTCTTTTTTTCTTACTGCGTTTTTGTGTTCTGTGATGCGTGCATTTATTCTCCTGTTTGTTTGTCCTATGTATATTGCTGGGCAGATTTTGCATGGTATTTCGTAGACTCCTTGGTTTTCTAGCTGGATTTTGTCTTTGGGGTTTCTTAAGATGTTGGCTATTTTTTGGTCAGTGGTGAAGGCTGTCCTGATATTGTGCTTGTGGAGAATTTTGCTGATTTTATCTGTGGTGCCTTTGATGTAAGGGAGGAGGGCGATGCCATTGTCCTGTTCTGTATCTTGGTTTTTTGGGGGAATCTCCTTTTGGATTAGGTTGGTGATTGTTTTTCTTTGGAATCCATTGGAGATTAATACATTTGTGAGTTTGTGTAATTCAGTTTTCAGGTGGTCTTTGTCGGCTAGGCGTTTGGTTCTGGAGATGAGGGTCTTGGCTACAGAGTTGATCTGTGCAGGGTGGTGATGGGATTGTGCATTTAAGTAGCGGTTGGTGTGTGTTTTTTTCTGGTAGATTGTGTGCCCTAGGGAGCCATTGGGTTTTTTGTAGATTAGGACATCCAGAAAGGGAAGTTGGTTGTTTGCTTCTATTTCCATGGTGAATTGTATTTTGGGGTGTAGGTTGTTGAGTAGTGTCATCAAATGTTGGTGCCTACCTTCTGGTGGTTCTCTTCTTTGCAATGCTGTTTCTAACATTCTTCCAAGACAAGTAGATTATATGAACAGCCTCTAATTAATGCTTGATGAAAGGATTTTTTTCTTCTTCTTATCAGTCAGCAGGGTAGAATTGCCCATCGACACTGGAATTGTGGGTTAAGATGTAGGGTGCAAAAGCACTATTGAAAGAAGAAGATATTGAAAATAGCTTCTGCTTATTGATGGAACACTTGAGATTTGCAGTGAGATCCTGTACTTCATGTTCTCTCATCAAAGTGTTGAGCTTTAACAATTGTATCTGAATAAACCCACCTATTTACTATGGAGATTTAGGTATTGTACTCCAATGTAATTTGCAGCATTCTGTCTTTCAGGGCCATAACCTGGTTTTCTCAATCTCTAGTTCTTAAATGCAAAATGCTGTCAAATGCTGACCTTAGAAATATTTGTTTGACAATTAAAAGCATACAATCCTGTGTAAAACACTTAATGCTTTTCTGTTTATCTTTTGGCTGGTATGCAAACTTTGATAGTGAAAGGAGAAAAAGGGAATTTGTTGGGTTTTGCATTTTAAGTGTTCTGGTGGAGGTAAATAATTTATGGGCAAAGTCCAAAGATGTAATTTCACAGCCATGTTAGAATAATATTTGAAATTGAATCAGAGCTTAATAGACAAATAAATCTCATTTCTCTTTGTCAGTCATATTAGTCATTTAAGACTGAAACTATGGGTTGGGTAGCATCCATTTCCCCCCTTTGCAGTGTTTTAAGTTTTTGCTTTTCCTTTAAAACTAATAAGATGATATCTGATCGGACGAAATCATGTGTCATTGTGTTACTGACTTTGTTTCTTCAGTTTTCTAGCATAAAGGCACCAGAATGATGTAGAGATCAATGCTAAATTTTAATTGGGGAAACCATAAACCTCAGTGGGCTGTTGTGAAGATCCAATCATTGGTTGGGTTTGACATTGTAAATAACCCTAGGTTGGATGGAAGAATGGGAAAAAGATGTGATTAATTAAAATGTATATATTTATACCGTACAGTTTTCCTCTATCTTCTATTCAATAATTCAATGTGGCACATAGTGCATGCCCTCCCCTAATCTGTCCCCACAGTAATTTTTCAGTGTCCAGTGAGATGAGTTGAGTAAGAACTGGTCTAATGCAATCCTTTGAGCAGATAGACTGGAAGTATCATTGTACATTAATATTATATTACACTGAGAAAATAGGAAGGTCAGGAGGAAGTTAGTTTACTTGCAGAGGGAAAACATGGGATTCTTTATTCCCTTCCTAACCATAAGGTGGAAAAAGGAGCTGAAAAAAAGGATGCTGAAGTTTTAGACACATTTGTTTCAGTTTGCCCTATCTTGGAACTGATGTTCTGAAATAGTTTAACAAACTTGGCCGTGGGATAACATACATGGTATGCCACAGAATATTTCTCTCAAGTTTCCAAAGGTAGACACATTTATAAATAGGAGAACTTAAAGAAGTGATGTGTCAAATTCAAATGAAAGAATAACGCTACTGCTTGGGTATATCATTTATTTCAATTTATAAGGCTGTCCAACTCAAGTACATTACTTTGTGTGGCTAACAATTAAAAACAGCATATTAAAAAAAAAAAAAACCAGCAGCACACATATGAACTGCAACCGGGGTAAAACAACCACACTTTCACATCTTCTGGTCTAGTGGCATATTTGGGATACAGGACAGCAGATTAGAATATGGGGTGGCAACAAAACATGAATTTGTGTAAAAGTAGATCAAAGCATTTTGGAACAACTCTATTCTCAGCTACGTTTATCCCTTCTTCAAGGTCTCTGAAAAAGCTTTCCAGTGTTGAAGATGAAGAGACCCTTCTGAGAATACAAGAAACTAACAGTATCTGATACTTTTTAATCCCTTTCACTTCATGTTTTGCTGTACAAGAAACAAGAGAATCATTCTACTTCTCCTCATCATCTACTTTTTGTAGTTTGAAAAGAAAATATATATTTTACTGTTCAAATTGTATTAAGATAGAACTGGAAGGCATTGCCCAGTCTTCCGTAAGCTAGTCACTTTACAGATGTGCAGGGTTTGAATTCCCACAGCCAGTTTATCAATTGTCAAGAATTGTCCAGGTTCTTATTCACATTTTTGGAATGGTACCCAGAAATTGAACTATCCTTCTTTTAAGTTGATGCATTCTATATATGCAAAAGCAATCTTTCCCAGCAGATATGCTTTCCATAGCTCAGAACAAACTAGTTAGCATGCTAATTAATGTGCAGGAAGTCTGTTTGCGTGAATGCGGAATCTTAAGGGGGTCTTTTCAGTTACTTTCAGGAAGGAAACCCAAGAATGGACTTGCCTTTGATCTGAACTTAGTAAATCCTACTTGTAAATAATAAACGCTTGCCAGTACTTTTAACTGCTGCTATGGGAACTGCAGCCCTAGAATGGATTTCAGTGTGCTCTGTGTATGTTGAGCTTTTAACCTTGACAAGTGACAAATGGATTTCACAGCTCTTTTGAAAGTAGTTTAGTCCTCCTTGAAGGTGCCAGATAGATAGCTCTCAAGAGATGATGCCTCTGAGATACAGTTCACAGGAGAGTTAATACACAACATTTTCTCTAGGATATTTTGGGCGTTTCTAAAAGCTGAATATTTCCCCCTTCTTCTAAAGCCTGGAAGCAAGGCCTGATATACAGCAAGCCACTGACTGATGAGGCTTCTTTTCATCAGTCTGCTTGAGGTCGTAGATATCAAGCACCAGATAATTGACAAACCAAAGAAACAAGAAAGCAACAGCTTTCCAGAAAGGCTTTTTTTTTTTTTTTGGTGCTAGCTTGGTATAAAAACACAATAATGAACACTGCAAGAATAAATTCCTAGCTAATCTTACAGTGAATTAAATAAGGTAGAATCTCTTTGAAACATTTCCCTCCCCTGTCTGTCACAGCTGGATTGGGTTGCCTCTTTTCACCTAAATTGCATTCCTTCTCTGATTTCTTCCCAGTGGAAGAGAGAAGTAAGTCCTCTTTACTGTCTCTGTTGTGTCAAAAGGTAAGCTTTGGAATGGTTTATGCTTTGTTTTCAATCTCTAGACCCAAGACACTTTTCACTTTCTCTCAAGCGACTTTGCCCTACCTCTTCATCATTTTGACTTCCATGCTAAACCAAATAGATGATTTAGATTTGATAAGAGCTCAGATGTCCCCGTCGGAAGGATGTAAAGAGTTGTGGATAGGAATGGGGACAGCATTCAGAGTTCCCAGTTCTTCACAGTTCAAAGCCTTTATGAATTTGGGTGACATATTTGTGGACAATTCTTCGCTGTGTATGTTAGGAGAAGTTGGAATGCATCCATTCATTGATCCTCAGTAGACAACATGCACTCATTCTCTGAACAATTATACTGGTTAATTTTTTTTTCTCTGTTACTCCAGCAGCAGTTATGAAATTACCATAGCTTGTGTTATATTTATATTAACAGGAATTCTTGAGGTTACTGGAAATCTTGTAATGTGAACTGATTTGTAGTTTTCTGCAATGGCTCATTGATATTTTAATGCTGTTTTACACTAATGTCAAATATGTTTAAGATAGAAGGTGCTTTCATAATCTGACAATTTGATATTGTCAGCATTTTTTCATCATGCATTTTACTTTATAACTGATGTTATGCCAATTAATCAAAGTATTTTGAACACTTTTCTTGACCACAAAGGCTCTTTTTATTCTCCCAAATTATAACTTTGATGAGATTTTGAATTCTGTTCTTACAAATATTTTTGCTGTTATATTTTGTTCCATTGGAAACATATTGCTGTTCTTTAAGAATACATTTCCTGTACTTTAAAAGATGGACTTTTTTTTTTTGAAGTACCACTAGTACTGATACATATTGGTTATCCTACAACAAAACTATCATAAAAATCCCAAATCAAAACAGATATTTTTCATCTCATGCACTTTCATCTGAATGTTCATGAGGACATCTTGCCTTTTTTTCTTCATTTTGTACAAAGAACCCTGTATTCAAAGACATATCTCAATGAAATAGAATAAAAATTCAGTGTAGACATACTCCCACCCTACCCAGCCAAGTCATTTTAGGTGACGGGATGCTAAATCCTTTGAGCATTGTACCATAGTAAGAAAAGAATCATTTCCTTAAATTAAATAACAAGCAATTTCGTTACCATTCCGCAACTTCCAAAATCTCACGTTACTGGTGGAACTTCAAAAGGCAAAAGAATATAGCAATAGCATTGGCACTTGAACTTATATACTGCTTCACAGTGCTTTACAGCCCTCTCTAAGCAGTTTAGAGAGTCAGCACGTTGTCCCCAACAATCTGGGTCTACATTTTACCGACCTTGGAAGGATGGAAGGCTGAGTCAATCTTGAGCCAGTGAGAATCAAACTCCTGGCAGTCGGTAGAATTACCCTGCAATACTGCATGCTAACCACTGCGCCACCATTTATTCAGTAGGGGACTTTCATTACTTAAAAAACAGTGGACCTATGCATTTCTTATCTGACAATTATTAATAGCTCCAATAATCAGTTTTTTTCTGTTGCTAAATAATTAATTGCTTGAACAAAAGATTCTGAGTTTTGGCTTTTACCATATTGCTTGATGTTATGCATTTGTGTTGCAAAATTCAGGGTTGCCACTCAGAGTGAAGCTATTTGAAACTTGGCTTTTATTCAAAACACAAACAACAAGTAATAACCTGCTACTTCCTGGCATTTTTATTTTTAATTGAAACAGGATAGGGAAGCATTAAAAGGATTGCTTCTGGGATTCTTCCAACACTCCAGCCACACTGGGTACATGCACATTGTGGAATTCTGGGCGGGTTGCAAAAACTTTGGCTGGATCACATGATCAGAAGGGAAAGGGTCTTAGGATGGAGCAGATGGCAATGCTTTAAGACGTTTCCCAGCTGTCTCATAGGGATGCATTCACCATCCGGGGCCTTCCTATTTTCAAACTCTGTCTTTCTTTCGCCACCTTCTTCCCCACACTAGATTTAGTCCAGTTTCACTCTGTTTTCTGAGAGTTCCCCATCACTAAAGAACATGTTTTACACAATTTTGAATAATTTCTTTTCAATATTTCATTACCGTATTTTTCGGAGTATAAGACGCACCTTTTTTCCTCCCAAAGCCCCGCCCCTTCACCAAAATGGCCATGCAAAGTCTTATGGAGGCTTTTAGAGAGCTCCTGGAGGTTGGGGAGGGCAGAAATGAGCAAAAAACGGGCCATTTTTTAACACCCCCCCCCCCAGCCCCCAGGAGCACTCTATAAGCCTCCATAAGGCTATGCGTGCAATTTTTTTTGACAAAAAGCGGGTTTTGCTCATTTTTGACCCCCCATCCCCCAGGAGTACTCTGCAAGCCCCCCCCCCCCAAGGCTATTCATGCCTTTTAAAAATAAAACTGGCCCATTTTTACAAAAAAAAGGGCTGTTTTGGGGAGATTTGCAGAGTGCAAAAACTTTTTCCCCCTTTTGGAAAGCTCTTTAACTTTGATGAGAATTACATTGATCAAGTGCTGTGCCAGCAGAAACACCTATCTATCTACTGTATTTCTCTCTCTCTCTCTCTCTCTCTCTCTCTCTCTCTCTCTCTCTCTCTCTCTCTCTCTCTCCCTCCCTCCCTCCCTCCCTCCCTCCCTCTCTCTCTCTCTCTCTCTCTCTCTATATATATATATATATATATATATATATAACCCTCTACCTACCTACCTACACACACTCACTCTCTCCCTACCTGCCTACTGTATTTCTCTCTCTCTCTCTCTCTCTCTCTCTCTCTCTCTCTCTCTCTCTCTATCTATCTATATATATATATAACCTACTTACCCCCTCTCTCTCTCTCCCCCTACCTATCTACTTTATTTATGAATCTCTTTCTATTTCTCTCTCTCTATCCCTCTCCCTACCTACCTACACACACACACTCTCTCTCTCTCCCTCCCTACCTAGATTTCTCTATATATATATTTCTGTCTCTCTCTATCCCTTTATCTACCTACCTAACTACTCTCTCTCTCCCTACCTACCTACTGTATTTCTCTCTCTTTCTCTCCCTCTCTATCTCTTTATCTACCTACCTATTTTTTAAATTTGACTCTTCAAAACCTTGGTGCGTATTATACTCCAGTGTGTCTTATACTCTGAAAAATACAGTAGGTGGAAGGAATAAAAAAAGTAATAGTATCCTTTATGTGTAATAAACTCACTTTTTGTTAGAGGGCACAAACCTCTCTTGTGCCAAGCAGTATGGTCTGTGTTTAAGGTTAGGGGTAAAGCATGTTACTTAACAGCAAGTAAAAAGATAATGCAGTGTTTTATATATGCTACCGTGTTTTCCCGAAAATACGACATGTCCTGATAATAAGGCCATGCCACATTTTTCTAGTGGACAAAAATATAAGCCCTCCCCCGCAAATAAGCCCACTGAACAATCCCCCACCTCCATCCAGGCAGAACGTTGCACACCAACCTAGCGGTATCCCGAAGATGCCAAGCCGCGGGAACTGGGGGGAGGCAAAGGTGATTGCGTTGCTTGGTGCCTTCGGGATACTGCTAGGTGGGTGAGCAGCACTGTGCCCAGCTGGAGAGGGGGGTTGCCGGGCGGCTGCTCTCTTGCGAGCGGGCTCCCAAAGAGCCTCATGGGAGAATGGCTGTGTTGCGCTGTCGCAGCAGTGCAACACAACAGCCATGAAGCGACCACGCCCACGAGCAGCCACCCGGCAAACCCCCTTTCCAGTCAGACACAGTGCCATTCACTGACCTAGGGGTATCGCCAAGCCGCGTGAGCGCCTGTTCACCTCCGCCCACCTCCCGCAGCTAGGCGCCTTCAAAATACCAGTGAAAGACACTCTGCACAGCTGGAGAGGGGGGTTGCATGAGCGGCTGTTCCACTCCCACTCGCACGCCTCCCAGCCTCACAATGTCCTGGCCCAGGTCCTCCGCTGCTGCCGCCACCATCCCAGCATGGCTTTTTCGGCTGCTTCCAAACCTAGTCTTCTGGCAGTGGCCGCTCTGGGCGTACGCTCTATGGTTGTGGGCCAGCTGCCGGCAGAGTGTACAACCATAGAGCGTACGCCCAGTGGCCACTGCTGAAAGACTCGGTTTGGAAGCTGCCGAAAAAGCCATGCTGGGATGGCGGCGGCAGCAGCAGAGATACGCTGGCTCTGAGGGAGAGCTGGGCCAGGGCATCATGAAGTTGGGAAGCGCGTGAGCAAGTGCGGAACAGCCGCTTGCGCAACCCCCCTCTCCAGCAGTGCAGAGCGCCATTCACTGGCATTTCGAAGGCGCCAACCCAGGGGAGCCAGGCAGTGGCAAACAGGTGCTCACGCGGCTTGGCGATACCCCTAGGTCAGTGAATGGTGCTGTGCCTGGCTGGAAAGGGGGTTTGCTGGGTGGCTGATCTTGGGTATGGTCGCTTCATGGCTGTTGTGTTGTGCTGCTGCGACAACTCAACACAGCCATTTGCCCATGAGGCTGTGCCTGGCTCTTTTGGAGCCCGCTCGCAAGATAGCAGCCGCCCGGCAACCCCAAAACAATAAACCCCTCATAATAAGGCCCAAGCCATATTTTGTCGGTAAAAAGAAAATAAGACCCTGTCTTATTTTCAGGGAAACACGGTACTTGAGTTCCTAGAAAAAAGAAGCTGGAAGGTTTTGTCAAAACAACTCAATAATCACCCTCCCATATGCCTTTTAGATTGGGGTTATTGAACTGATTCTTTTGTTTTCTTTTCATACACTGCTTAGTTCTGGATTATTGAACTTATACTTTCTTTCTTTCTTTCCGCTTTCATTATTTGTACAATACGTTATTTGTATCTCCTTCTATTTAATCCCACAAACCACCCCGCCTGTAAGGTAGGTTGGGCTGAGAAAGAGTGACTGGCCCAAAGTCACCTAGCTGGCTTTCATGGCTAAGGCGGGACTTGAACTGTGAGTTTCCTGCTTTCTAGCCTGGTGCCTTAACCACTGGACCAACCTGAATCTTCATTCTTAACAATGTTGTTTGCAAGCTGTATTCTCACATAAGGAGAAAGAAGGAGGGGACCTGATGGGTTTTCTTTCTTCATGATTTTTGGCATCTTAATTATTTAATGCTCAAGAATTGCATGAGGATGTCCATATAAGATGAATGTACATTGATTGTCATTGCTATGCATATTAGATAAAAGGACTAGCTTTGAATCCTGGCTAACTTTGGTGACATTTCCTTACAGTTAACTGTATAGCTACTCAGTATTGTACTGATTGGCTAAGATAAAAAAAATCGCTGATGTCCTTACAGCCATATGTTTAGATAGTTGTGAGAGCATGCCTGGAGATATGCTACCTAATTATGTTAGATTATGAGATACTGTATATAGGGTCCTTCAAATAAATGAAAAATAAGGCTCCTATAAAACTGCTTTGTGGTTTGATAAAAATCAACATTTGCCACAAATCAGGTTTATTGTACTCATAAACACTTTCCAGTATGAACTAATCATCCTTTAAATTAATAGTATATTGTATCTGCAAAGTCTACTATAAAATAAAATGATAGAATGCACATTTATTTTCCCCTGTATGTTTATATAATAGCATTTGGTAGTGATTGAATTGATCTTATACACGGAGCAAGTGCAAAATATTCTGCACTGCACATATACATGCATATGTGTGCTGTTGTTATGTAGTTTATGGCCCTTTTGAAAAATAGGCTCAGCAACAACAGTGTATAGCAAATAACCATTCCTTGTAAATAGATGGCATATGCAGAATATTGGCTGAGGGCATCCTGCCTATTTCATAGTGTCCAATGTAATTACACCTGGAGCCAGAGAACTGTATAGCATTTTAGTTGTTCATCCATCATCTTATTTGCATCAAGAGCGCTCTTTCTTTTCCAGGACTTTAAAAAATGGTTTGAGACTGAAGCTGCTTCTAGAAGAGTGTCTGATTATTTGTTTTTCAAAATTTCCATCTCATATTTGGCTAACAATGAAGCACTTTTATCCCCTAGCAATTACCTCCTGGAAGTAGAACTGCCAAAACAATTTCTCTTTCTTGAGATGAGGTGTCAATACATTGGGGCTTGTTTTGAAAGTACTGCAGTGTCTGGCAATGATGCCATGCTTATAACAAAGCAAGGGCAGCAACGGGCCCAAAACCTGAATTAGATAAAAGCAAGCTTCAGAATTTCCTAAGGAACCTTAAACAGTACTCGGGAGAGCTATTTCCACTGTACACAGTACTTCCTGTCTAGTATGATAAGTTCCTCAGATCTTTGAAGCAGACATTTTATGCTTTTGAGAAAAACAATGAGAAGTTCCTCATTGTTAAGTTGAGACAAAAAAACCTTCTGGCAGGAAAAGTTTTTCTGGACACAAATCAAATGCAGTAAAAGAGCTTCTTCGCTCAGATGTGTAAAAAAAAAAACACCCATTGTGCATGTTATTCAGAAGTGCAAGTCCCAGCACACCACTACCCAAGAAGTATATTCTAAAATCAATGACTTAGTACCATCATATGCATAAAAAGGGACATGGTGGCTCAGTGGCTAAGACGCTGAGCTTGTTGATCAGAAGGTCGGCAGTTCAGAGGTTCGAATCCCTAGCGCCGTGTAATGGAGTTAGCTCCGGTTACTTGTCCCAGCTTCTGCCAACCTAGTTCGAAAGCACATAAAAATGCAAGTGGAAAAAAAGGAACCACTTTGGTGGGAAGGTAACAGAGTTCCGTGTACCTTCAGCATTTAGTCATGCCAGCCACATGACCATGGAGACATCTTCGGACAGTGCTGGCTCTTTGGCTTAGAAACAGAGATGAGCAGGGCCCTTAGAGCTGGAAACGACTAGCACGCAAGCGCGGGGGAGCCTTTACTTTTTATGCATAAAAGAGTCAGGTACACCCACAATCTCTGGCATATTTATAGAATAATGAGCCTAGAAGGTGTCATTTTTAGAATGTATCAGATGGCACAATTCTGCAACATCCTAATGAGGTTAAATAGCAACTTAGCAATTATCATCCAACACTCCTTGCTTGTTACATACGTATGTTAAAATATAAAGATCTAAAAAAGCAGCATGACATATTCTAGCCTTAGGTGGCATCATAATTAGGGGCCAATGGCAGCTTGTGGCCCTGTGATTTAAGATTATGATATTCAGTGATGCAGTTATATAATCAAGGGTGGTCTCAAGTCAAACTAGATACCATTATCAGTATGAAGGAATAATAATGAAAGAGGTTGGACATAGGGAAAGATGAACAAATAACATTACTCGCCTTGTCACGTCTTATTATTAAAGGCCGTATACATTTAGGGCAACTTTTATAAGTATTACCAGAAGCTCATTGATTTTTATAAAATTTAACCTTGATCCAAATGTCAGTGGAATGTAAATGTAAGATTTGATCCAGGAGTGCTTACTGGATTAGTCAGATAAGACTAGAACTTCCAGTTGTGTTAGCAGAACTAGCACAGAATTATATTGTCCTATTAACCCATGAGAATAAAGCTAAGGTTTATGGCTAACCAAATTAAAACATTTTGAGAGCTGGGGAAGTGAATGGTCAAAAAGCCTTTGGCTTGCCACTCCTAAAAAACTTTTTTAGACAGAGAATATAACGTGATAAGTGATTTTCATTGGCCTTCTACTTATATCAAGGGGCCATCAACCTCTCCTACACGGAGATGAACTTGTAATTATCCCAGAAACATCAGCAAAGCCATCAAATCTGTAAAGTGCTATGATTTGGTGCTTTGTGGATCTACTTGAATGGGATGGTTCACATTTTGTCAAATTGAAGGAACCATTTGATATTTTCTATCACTATTATTTGATTGAGACTGTGCTGTTTGAACAGACTCTCTCGGAGACTGCATAGTTATTTCTAGAGCCTAAACCTTATTAATATTACATGTTTTACTTTCCTGCAGTATATTCTATTAATTTCCCTAGAAAATTATTCTCAGTGGAAAGCAGTTAGGAAAAAAAATGCATTCTTTCAAATTCATTAACATGCTTAGTTAGAAGTAAAAAAATTTGGACCATGTTCTATTTATGTTAGTTTGCCATGGAACTTGGTCTTGATGGAACAACTTGCTTACCACACAGTCATGTAGGAAATCAATTATGCTTATTAACTGAGGGGTATACTTCCTTATAATAAAGAAAGCATGGTAGGGGATGTATGGAACATTTTGAGGCAATTCCACTTTCTTAATATTGCCACAGAATGATTATCTTTATCTCCAAATGCCATTTTCTCAAGTGACATGACACAATTTCACGGAGTGCCTTGGGAGCTCAAGAAAGGGAAACTTAAAAAACACAAAGTGTGTAAAGAATGAGAAATTACCTTCCAATTTTAAAAAGTTGGCTCATGATTTATAAGCATGCATTATTATGCTCTGGATTAAAGTTCCTTTGAATGGCATCTTATATACTTTTGGAATGGAAAGAATGTTGGTCCTTACCTGAACCTCTCTTTTCGGTAGACGAGAAGGAAGGGCGACTCACGGGATATTCTAACAGCCTGATTGGTCCAGAAGACTGAGGGAAATATCTTTTAACCTCCTTCTTTCCCTGTGGTTCCCAGTTCCTCGAAGCCGCATGAGTAGAAGCATACTGTCAAACAAAAACAGACAACAGACAGGGGACAACCTCCCCCCAGCCCCTCACCCTGACTGACTACCAACTATGTCTTAGTAGGGGCAGGATGTCGCCCCTCCCTCTCGTCTACCGAAAAGAGACGTTCAGGTAAGGACCAAAGTTCTTTTTCCGGTATACGAGAGGGAGGGGCAACTCCTGGGGCGTACCCAAGTTCAGTCCCTGGGAGGGAAACTAAGACTCGTGGGAAGGGGCTGTCGCTACCTGTTGTAGGACCCTACACCCAAAGGATGCCTCAGCCGATGCAAAGGCATCCAGCCAGTAGTGGCGGATAAATGGAGTCGGGGAGGCCCAAGTGGCCGCCCGGCAAATGTCTTCGAATGGAACCCTCGTGGCCCACACTGCTGTAGTAGCGGCACTCTGTGTGGAGTGGGCCGTGATCCCCAAGGGGGGAGGCCGGCCCGAGGACTCGTAGGCCATGGAGATGGCCTGTCGTAACCACCTGCCAATGGTGGCCAAGGAAACCCTGTCACCCAAGGAGCCCAGTTGGAATGAAATGAAGAGGGCCTCAGATCTACAGAAGGAAGACGTGCGTCGGAGATAAATGCGCAAGGCGCGCCACACATCCAGCCTGTGCTAAAGTCGCTCCCTCTCATGAGAGGGAGTCGGGCAAAAATTGGGTAGGATGACCTCCTGCGCTCGATGGAAGGGCGAATTGACCTTAGGAAGAAAGGTAGGATCCAACCTCAGAACTACTTTATCCTGGTGGAACTGGCAGAGGTCGTCCTTAGATGACAGGGCCCCTAACTCGGAGATGCATCTGGGCGATGTCACGGCGACCAGGAACGCCACCTTGAGAGATACAAACCTAAGGTGAACTATGCGCAAGGGCTCAAAAGGAGTCCCCGTCAGGGCCCTAAGTACAAGAGGCAGGTCCAGGTTGGGAACCTATGAATAGGGGGAGGCCGTAAATTAGTGGCCCCCCTTAGGAACCTCTTGACAAAGGGGTGGTGAGGCAAAGACGAGCGACCTTCCCCTGGCAGGATCGAGGCCCGGGCCGTACCTGCTGTCGCAGGGTGTTATGGGAGAGCATCCCATCCAGGTCTTTTTGTAGGAAATCCAGAATTTGAGCGTCTGAGGCCTCTGTCGGACAAATGCTGAAGGGCCACACCACTTAACAAACACAGCCTATGTGGAGTTGTATATTCGAGTGATGGAGGGGCGTCTTGATACCGCAATAGTTGCTATAACTCGGGAGGACAAGTTGGCACTTTTTAGGAGGCCCCGCTCAAGCACCAGGTGGTCAAGTGGAGCCACTGGGGCTTCAGATGGATTAAGACCCCATGGTGTAGGGAAAGCTCCTTCCAGGGAATCTTCCAAGGGGGAGAGCTGGAGAGCTGGACGAGGTCCACAAACCAAGCCATCTGGGCCAGTAATGGGCGATCAGAATGATGTCTTCCCTCTCTACCACTACCTTCCTCAGGGTACCCGGGATCAGAGGGAGAGGGGGGAAGGCATACAACAGGCTCGGAGGCCATCTGCTCCGGAGAGCGTCCATCCCTTCTGTGGCCCGGGCTGAAAAACTGGTGAAGAATATTGGGAGCTGGGCATTCGACATGGTCGTGAATAAGTCCATCAACGGATCGCCGAACCTCTGGCAAATCTTCTGGAAGAGGTCTGGTAGAAACTGCCACTCTCTGTGGTTGACAGTTGCGCGGCTCAACCAATCGGCCTGGTGGTTGGCCGTGCCCGAAATGTGCTCCGACACCACTAATGCCAGATGTCTCTCCGCCCAGGAGCCTAGTTTCAGTGCTTCCAGCCAAAGGGCTCTGGAGTGAGTCCCACCATGGCGGTTTATGTGGGCCTTTGTGGGCACATTGTCCATCAACAGAAGAACGTCATGGCCCTCTATCGTGTCTCTGAACTGGTGGAGAGACAGTCTGAGAACTCCAGCTCCCAGAACTCCGATCTGTATTGAAGGGCCGGGGACAGCCACCACTGTAGAGATAGCTGCACATCTGCTGGCAGGTGGATGAGGCGCAGGGAGTTGCTCAGGCATTTTTGCTGGAATGGGATGAGGGGCCACTGCAGAGTCTGTGAATGAAGCCGTGCCCAGGGGACAATCCCTATGCATGACACAATCTTGCCCAAAACGCAGGACAAGGTCAGGATGGAAACTGACTGCCTTGCGTGAACCTGTCTTGCCAGGGCCTGGAGGTTGACCAGCCGGTCTGAGGATAGATGAACCGTGCCCTCTATGGAATCTATCACTGTCCCCAGATGTAAGATCCTTGTTGTGGGCAAGGGGTGGCTTTGGGGAAAGTTGATGGAAAACCCCAGGGTCTGCAGGGTTCGGATGGTTAGCTTTAGGTCTAAAACAGCCCGAATTTAAGAGTGGGCTTGCATGAGCATGTCGTTGAGATAACATTGAAGTCTAACCGGAACCGAGCACAGGTGAGCCGCCAGTGCTGCCAGGACCTCCATGAACGTGCGCGGGACCGAGGACAACCCAAAGGGGAGGGCCCTGTATTGGAAGTGGAGCCCACTGTGGGAGAACTTGTGATGAGCGGGAAGGATAGGGATGTGGAGATAGGCTTCTGTCAGTCCACTGATGTTAGGAAGTCCCCCCGCCTGATGCCCTGCAGAATGGACCTGAGGGAGGACATCTTGAAGCACCTGTACATCAGAAAGCGGTTGAGACACTTGAGGTCCAGTATCACTCTCCAGCCCCCCGAGCTCTTTGGAACAAGCAAAAGGTTGGAATAATAACCCCGCCCGTGTTCCCCTACTGGGACCGGTTCCACTGCCCGGATGTCCAGCAGATGTTGGATGGCTAGGGACATCTGACGACGACGTTCTGGATCCCGGGGTGGTGGAAAGGTTCTGAAGAAGGTTGGGGGCATGGAAAGGAACTCCAGGCAGAGTCTGTTCCAGATAGTGGACCGAACCCAGGCATCTGAAGTCACACGATCCCACAGATCCGCAAACAGTTCCAGGCAGCCTCCTATGGGAATGCTCGGATTGGAGTCATTTCCCTTTGCGGAAGGGGCAGGTGCCCCCCCCTCAAAAGGGCCGTCTGGACTGGCCCTGGAACCTGCCTCTGTCCTGGTAGTAGGGCCTCTAGAAAAACCTATCTGATCTATAAGGGGCATATCTCTGTTGTTAATTCTTTGGTTCAGGGGCCCTGAAGGACTGCCTGTGGTATGAGGACGGACGATTGTCCGTCTTCTTGGTGTTGGTTGGCAAGACCTTCTTTTTGTCCCTATTCTCTATGAGAAGGGGATCCAAACATTCACCAAAAAGATTGGGTTCAGAGTAGGGCGCAGCCGCCAAGTCACACTTGTCCATCTGCCAATTGCGCAACCATAACAGCCGCCTAGAAGACACAGAGGTGGCCAGGGCTCGGGATGAGTACTTTACAGCGTCTAGGGTGGCATCCGCAGAGAACTGCATGGCAGCAAGGATCTTTGTAATATTCTGATGAAGCCTCTCATCCTGGATCGGAATGCCATCCTGCAACTGAAGAAGCCACATGACGGCTGACCGGTTGAAATAGGAGGCAGCTGCAGCAGACTTTATTGCCCATGCGGGCAATAAAGTTTTTACAAAGTGTAAGTTTTACCAGCTTGTCCTCCGGTTTCAACTTATCAGCCACTTCCCCTGTCACTACTGAGGAAGCATTAGCGAGGGAAGCTGTAGGAGGGTCGACGTTAGGCAACTGGAGAGCCTGGGAAAAGGCCTTCTCCATGTTGTAGAAGAGGCGGTCGTATGCTCCCGGGATTGGGAAAGGTAGAGGGGCGAGCCCACTGATTCGTTACCACCTCTAGAAATAGGGGAGGAGCAGGAACCTCCCCTTTATTGGCCGCTGTATTAGAGAACATGACCAAGTTAGGGTCTCTGGGAGGGGGAATAGCAGGATCCCCTGTACTGACCTTAGTGGTCTTCTTTGCCTTGTGCAATAAAGGTTTAAACATGGGGGGAGCAAAGAGATTGGGGAAGGCCGGAGGATCCCAGAGAACAGTGTTCTCATCCTCCGAGAACCCCATGTCCCGGCGTGGATCCTCCCCTAGCACTGAACCCTCTCTAACTACTGAGGGAGAAGGAGGCCTTGCAGACTGGAGTCTAAGATCAGAGGAGCTTCTGGCCTGAGGAGGCCCCTGGAGCCTAGGCTCCCTATAGGATTGCTGATCCCTCAAGGAAACTGCAGAGGCAACCCCTTTTGAAATGGCAGAGGAAATAAGCCTCTTAATGCTCTCAGGGAGCAATTCCTGAGCCTCAAATCCATCCTCAGAGTATCCCGGATTGGGTCCCTGTGGAGCTAGGGTGCAGGGAGGAAGGAATCCCCTAGATCAACCCTCCAATGGATCCTCAACCACCTCCCTCGAGCCATGGGGTGAGACAGGAGGGGAGGGGGAAATTTCCAGTCCTGATTGCCTGTGTGCCACAACAGGCGAGATAGAAGGGGAAGAAGGACTGAATCCCCTGGGGTGAGAAGCTGAATGAGCAGATACCGGCTTGCTGCGAGACGGAGGACCCTGTTCCTGCAAGTGGCAGCTCAGACAATTTGGAATTTAGAATAGCCAATATTAATAGCTAATTAATATAAATGTTTACTCACTCTGGGAACTCATACTATGCTTGGACCAAAGACTGAGAGGAACTGGGAACCACAGGGAAAGAAGGAGGTTAAAAGAGATTTCCCTCAGTCTTCTGGACCAATCAGGCTGTGAGAATATCCCAGGAGTCGCCACTCCCTTGAGTCTACCGGAAAATTTTACAGTATAATTCTCTATAAACAGCCAACGTACAGCATTCTGCTACATGTGTGGGAGGGAGTGCTGAATAGGCATAGGATGAAAAATAGGAATTAAAAAATGTCTGTAGGCTGAAGATTGGAAAGCTGCAGCAAAAGCTGAGATCTGAAACATGGCATTTATGAAATGAATGCCGTTAATAGCGGTCACCACCTTGTGTTTAATGATTTGTTATTTTAAAAAATCTGAATTGCTTTTTAATTCTTTGCTGTGTACCTGTCCACCTTTCTCATTTGACATAGTGTGGGAAGACAAGGTACTTAAGTCCTCGAGTATTTAGGATTGTTCAGGTAGGTGTATAAAATACATTTATCTCAATAGATTTAATTGTTTCATAGCCAATACCAATCCAGAAAATAAGTTCTAAAACAATGGCAAATCAAAGGAGCTTCAGTTCTAAGATTGTAGGAGCAAAAGATTGCATTTGATGTTTCATACTGACATTACTTCTAAAAGAGGGAACTCACTACAAATGTGCAGTGCTTTGGAATGCACAAGAGCGCAAATGTAACCTTGGTCTACAGCACTTAAAAGGAAGCACATCTTTTTCCAGGATTGTGTGGCACTGAAAAAGGAAGTACTTACACACCCCAAAGTGCAGCGCAGTCCTAGAAGCCATATTTTCCTGCAGTGGAAACATCTAAACTATATTGAGGCCATATAGATCCTTGGACTTCCTTCAAGGTTCTTCATTTTTTAAAACTGAAATTGACAGGATCCAGTACAATCACCTTAACTAAATGTGATTCAAATTATGTTAATCGAGTTTCAGTAGGTAAAAAAAAAGAATAGTGATAAATAAATAATATAACTGCTCAGTAATGACCTACTTTTATTTGGGCATTCTGAGGAAGCACCTCTTTATTCCCATTATGTAGTGCTTAAAGTTCTCACACACACACACAAAAAAAACCAACAGACTCCTTACCTGGAAATCCCATTACTTTTCACTTCACTTCACTTCTGCATGTCTTGGAGTTACAACAGCAATCAGATCAGCCTGGATTGTGGTCTCTAAGCAATGTGACATGACAGTTCATTACCACACTGCTTAGCATTGGCAATTCTGACTCCAATTGCCATCATAATGAGAATGGCCTATATTTACTTAGAAATCTGTTACTTTTGCTTAGATGGTGAAGCATATGCCTGCTTTTTAAAACACAACTGTTTCTTGATTTCTCAGGTGCTGTTTTGATCAGAGTGAATGGTATTATAATTTCTGCAGAAACACAACAATTATTTTTTTAAAAACAGTGTCCACATATATTTTGAATCACAAAATGCATGAAGAATCAGTAGTTAAATAAATGTTCATTCCTCAGGCACATGTCCCCCACTTGGATTTCCTTCAATAATTCCTATCAACTGTTACTGAAAATAGCCATTCGATTTAAAATGTTTATGTACAGGAATCTACGCAATCATTTTTGGCAGAGCAGTACATATTTTATGAACTTTAGGATCCATCCTATTTTTCCCCCCCTCAGATCTCCTTTGCCAGGAACAATGAGAGGAAGCGAGAGAATTCCTGATCCACATTCAAGTCATATTCCCCCCAATTGAGACGTGTTTGTCCCCCCCAAGCGCCTAATCAAATGAGGTGGTTTGAACTTCCTGGGCATTATGATCTGAGCTGGGATTTTCTCCTTCAAAGAGTAGCTGCTGTTTTGATTACTCCACAGGAAGGAAAAAGTATTCCACATATGTCTTCAGCTAAAGTGCTGTTTCTGAAACGACAGTACTTAAGATTTACTTATAGCCAAGGATCAAAATATTGCACATGGTACAGTAGAATCCAAAATAGCTAAAAACCTAGAGGAAGTACTGGAAATGGAAAGAAATTGAAGTTAAAATGGTTTTTAATTGAATTTATTGAGTACTTTTTTGAATTTAGTCAAACCCAATAATGGAAATAATATCAACGAACCATTCTTTGATCAGGCATTGATAGCACGTACAGCTAAGAAACTGCAACAATATCTTATAGCCATGAACCATGAATGCAAGACCAATAATATGAGAATCAACAACGAGAAAACAGAAGTTATGGCAGAAACATACCTTAAACACACTAATAGAGGGAACAAGCATAAAACACGTATCAAACTTCATATATCTTGGAATAACATTCACTGGAGATTGTAAAATGGACAAAGAGATGAACATATAATGCAGTAAAGCGAACCAAGTATTGGCATAACTAGTTCCACTCCTACATAATAAGGCAGTACCAATCAGCACAAAGAAGCATCCCATTCACCCCCATCCTACTTTACCAGTGCCAAATATCAACACTTCAGAGGTGGGGTGCTCCCAGTTTGGCCCAGATCGGCGAAACCGGTAGTAGCGGCGGCAGGAGACTCCCCCCATCTGCCCAGATGCTTCTGCACATGTCATGCGTGCACACAAGCGCACACAAAAGTGCACCCAAACTGGTAGTAAAAAAGTTGGCAACCCACCACTGGAACACTTACAGTAAAACATGAATGAAGGTTAGTCCTCACAGAAACAAGATGTTTGAGGAAAAGCTGAAGTGGAGTGACCAAAATAAATGAAATCAGAAATGAGACCGTTAGAAAAAGAATTGGTATAGAACCGATTCTAAACTGCATGCAAAAACAGCAAATAGTTTGCTCATCTTGAGAGGATGCCTTGGGATTCTATACTGTACAAGGCATATTTAAAAAGAGGAGACGGTCAAAGAACACGAGATAGACAATTAACAATGGTTAAGGCTGCCAGACGAGCAAGAGCCAGAACTTCGTATCTCCCTCAACACCTGAAGCAGTAAAAGAGGAGGGGGGAGGAGGGGGAGGAGGAGGAGGAGGAGGAGGAGGAGGAGGAGGAGAAGAAGAAGAAGAAGAAGAAGAAGAAGAAGAAGAAGAAGAAGAAGAAGCCCTAAGTATGCAAAATGAAATTAAGATACCATGTGTATTAAAAAAATCAGAAGAAAAATTAAAATTTGAATTATTGTTTTAAAAAGTTATCTAGAATATATTCCTTACTTATGATCCATGAAAAGAAAGGAGAGAGTTTAGGACAAAAGTAGGAAATAATGGTTTCTACCAAAAGAAATATTTGTAGAAGAGACAAACAGGGAAAATGTAAATAAAAATACAGGTAATTTATTTATGTTAGCATATTAACTAAGACTCAACCTGCCTATATAAAAGCAATTTTAAGATTCCTGTAGTTCTTTTATTTTGGAAGCTGTTTTCTCTCTTTCTAAAAAATTTAGGAATAGTAAGCTCTCTCTTTGGCGTTAAGTATGGATTGTGTTAAATAGATTTTATTAAAAGTGGTTGCAGGGCCTAGACAGAAAAAGCAGCTAGTTCTAGAGATAATTGAATGAAGCCCAATAAATGCAGCCACCTAACCTTCTCAACTTGGGAAGGCAAGGTAGGTTGATACCGGCCTGAAGTTGCTGATCGGGAAGAGATCTAAGGATGAGATTGTTGACATGAAACATACAGTTGCTTCCTTTAAGGCAGCGGGCACCTCACCCAACAGAAGGAACCATTAATAATCAGACAAAATAGCTCTCTCCACAAGTTCACCTTAGTTGGGATACTTTTTGCTCTGAAGAAGCTGATTTCGTTTTGGAAGCGCTGTTTGTTTCTACATTGCCTCTGAACAATCTGATTGGTGTGGTTTTGAATCCTTTCTATCACCTGTCAATCTGTGAACCACATCCTTTTTAAAAGATAGATCTGATGGGTATCATTATCCATAGATTGATCACTTTCCCTTAGGCATCAGTCTAAAATCCCACTGTTAATTAATCCCTGCCCCTCCAAAACCAGCCGTGAGGGAGCAGCATCTAAAAACAGCAAGGCTCTTTTCTTTTTGATATGTCTGAGCTAACTTGCACAGAGGGAAAAACCATTCCGTTTGATATCAGTCGCCTCTGGCTTCTGCCAAGAACAGAATGAATGAAGAATGAGAGCAACACAACAAAATTGTAAGAGTTTTGAGAGTTAGAGCTGAGATCACAGGAAGTTGCACAGGAAGTTTGCTTTTAGAAAAAGTTCCTTACCTCCTCCAGGCTCTGTATCTCCTTGAAGTTTTACAAACCTCCAGTGGCTTAACCATTTCCTAAAAGTAATTATACTAACAGAGATTTATGCTACCCAGAGTAATTTCTTGTAAAATGGGTAGCCATAGAAAGGAAAGGAAAGGAAA